>NW_010972664.1:14614851-14768251 GCF_000737465.1 Haliaeetus leucocephalus
GCCGGTAATTTTTTTTTTAGATTCCCCCCCCCCCCCCCCCTTTCTTCAGAATATATTATTTCTAAGGGACAGTTGAATTAAGTTTCTTGTCTTTGGTTTTTCTCCTTTCCCTTCAGCTCTATATTGTCATACCTTGCCAGCCAATCTCTCTTTCCCTGTGAGCAGCATACCCTACCATTTAAGAAAAAATGGTTTTCAGAAAAAATATGTCCTAAAAGATGCTATGACATTTTGTGAAACAACATAATGCAATGTGACTGATGCAGATGGATATGCCCCATAAAGCTGAGAGATTTAGATATGTAGTTCTCCCCCCAAAATCACTTCATAAAGCAGTTTTGTTTAAAATATCACTTTGAAATCCTATTTAAACTCCTTGAAATAGATAGCAAATTTATTTAAACTTTTATATAAAAGGCTTTTTACCTGAATGCTTAGAGCTTTTCTGTGTGCAGTGCTTTTTTTCAGCTCAGTACGTAGGGGAAAAAAGTATACAATATATAATAAAGCACCTAGCTAATGTTTCCTTCTTTACTCCCCTCCCTGAAGGAAGAAAAATGCTTTAGTGGGATCAATAGTTATAAATCATTACAAATGATTTGAGGTTTTATTTCATCTACTTTTATTATAATGTCCATGCCATCTGCTGTACATATTGAGCTTATTACACTAATTCATTTTACAAGCTCCAACCTCTGAGTGAGAGATGTCAGAGGGCAATTGATTAAGGGATACTTGTTCTGTTACACCTTTTTCTTTAATTTCTCTCCATAAGGGTTTCAGGTTGAGCAAGTGAGCTGACATGATAATGCCGCCTCAGGTCTGGAGATAAATGAGACATGTGACTTTGTGCATTCATAAATATCAGACCATCTTTTAACCTGGTCGTGATGGGAGTGGCAGTTGGTGTCAGTTGTATGTTAGTACAAAGCTAAAGGTATGAGGTTGTTTCTCTTCTTAAAAACCGAAAGAGAATGGATGCTTGACATACATACAAGTGATAGCTCAACCTAGGAATCTACCTCCCATACACCCCTTATTATCCGTAGTTAAAAGAATTTTCTGTGATGGGAGTAGGACAAGGAGGAAAAGTAGAACAAAGAAAAACTCAAAAGGTCCTCTAATAGAGCATGTGATATCACTTATATAGCAAGTGAATACTGGCACTGTATCGAGTATGTATATCTCCACCACAAAGGAAGAGCTGTTTGCTTCTAAACTTTTCAGCCCTAAAGTGTATAACCTTGAATACTTGTCTTCCACATTTGCACTAAGCAAACATTAAGATACAAGGGTTACAGGTGCTTGGAAAAAAAAAATCCATCACCTTGTCTCCATCAGTTCAAGACAGTGTCAAGAAGAAGAAGTGAACAAGACATGTCATAAATATTAGAGACTTGCTTCGTAACCTTAGAGCAATCAGTCCAAGTATGACAGTATCCTGAATATTTAATAACCAGTGCAAACTTTACAACAGCAACTTGAGCTTCATCACATTTTGACCTATTTATAATTAACTTGTCCATCATGTCTGAGGTCCTGACACTATACATACAGCTGAGTAACATTTACACACATGAGCTGTTCCACAGAATTCAGTGGAAAACCACGATAAATCTTATTTAGTGGACACTGGTGCTGGAACCTAAATGCAGACAGCCACGCATGAATACGTCAGTCTGAGATCCTCTCTAAAGGTCAGGACAGCTTCGGGGCTCCAGGACCGTCCATCCAGAACTCTTTCCCAGCACAATGCCTATTGTTCATGAAATAAAACCACCTGGGCTAGAAAGGAGGCCTCACCAAGCTGGACAACGCAACATAGCTGAGATCAATCACTTTGAGCTGTGGCCCTGCATTTCTGCATGTATTCTTTGAAGGCTTGGATCGCCGCAACATGCTATTAGTTGCACCTGTGTGCAACCTGAATCTAGCTTGTGGCCCCTTTGAAGTTCCAACTATTGCAGGCTTCAAATGCAAGCCTACCGGCCGTCAAATTGTCCTCTCCCTGTGTGCCCTCTCGCGTCGTTTCCATTGTGCCAGCAAAGTGCCTAGATTGCCTTTTTTCATCCGAAGACAGGCTGAACAACTTCCATTTATTTGGGTAAAAAAGTCCTTGGACAATCTTAGTTTTATGTAAGGTTTTATATTAGCCAATGACTACTTCAAACACCAACTCTGCTGATTCTCAAGCACATACTTTACATTGAAGCTAAATGGCACACCACAGAAGTCTGTGTTAAGCTTAGTATCAGGTACCTCTCAGATGATTACAGAATTTGCTGGCTGAGAGCTTTACTGCTATAATACCTCCAAATACCTCGAAACTGCAATGAGTATGTTCTGCTTCTGTTCATGAAAAAAATGTCAGATCCTGCATGACATGACACCCCCCAATCCGGTTGCGTCATTTTGTGCATCTAGTTTCCTCAGCGCACAGGCTCCTGTTTTCCCTGTTATTAGGCACTTTACAGCTCCAGGGCTAATTGCACAAATCGATTCATTTACAGCCAGCACAACAGAAAACAGGGCAACAATGGAGACAAAAAGATTGCAGTAAGGCATTGCAACTGGTGTACTGATGGATGCTGAATAAAAGTGCCAGCTGTGTCTTGTCAAAAGAGGCAACTGAAAAAGAGAATCCCAACAAGGACTTTGTGAATTCAGCGGCATTTTGGTGTCTGTAGGGAAGAAAACAGCAGAAAGGATTACTGAGAGCTTCCCTACCCACTAGGTCATGCCACCACCCTGTGTTGAGGTGTGGGGTGTCATTCCACCCTTATTGCTACTGCAGTTTGTACAATATGGGATTTGCTGCTGCATTAAGAACAGAAAGCTTCCTTCTCTCTCTTCAACAGGGCTTCAGTTAGTCATGCTGTACCCATGTCTCTCCAGCGGGTTTTCTCTGCAGCTTACTGAACTTGCAGTACTGAACAGGCAGTGCTAAGAGCACAGCAACTGAGTCAGGAGCCTGACTGCTGGGTAACTAACTCCTTTGCTGGAGAGTAAATAAACTCCTTTATAGAACGCAGTCTCAGAAGAGTTCTTCTCCAATTGGCACAGACCGCGAAACATATCCTTTCCTTGCAACACAGGCAGAAAAAGTAATACCCTTCTGCTCTAATCTCCCCTGAAGCAATCTCATATATTCTTACTGGCATAGCCAAAGCCACTGGCTACCAGCTGGAGCTGTGTTGAAGGCTTGCAGGACCTGTGCAGAGATGACGAATGCAGGGCACGTGGGAGACAACCCATTTACATTCTGGCAGTCTCCACAAAGGAGGTCCCCAAAAGAGTTTAAAGCCATCTTTCTCTGGTGGGAAACAGGGACATGTGCAGCTGTGTCACCCTAATGTTTCCTGCCACTTGTCCAGCTGCCACCTGCAGAGCCCTCGCCTCTTGTGTAGCCTCCTGGACAGACCTATGGTGCCCACCTTGACTGACACAGCTAGTCTTTCTCAGGATCTAAACCTCTGATCTAAAGCTTCATTCCACGGGTCAACTCCCAGAGCTAAAGGGGATTGCGTAGGGCAGAGGCAAATATTCAAAGTCCCAGCCCAGGGACTTCAGTAATTTAATAAGGACAAACAAAGCATAGAAAAGATGATTATCAGGAGCATCTTAGCGAATTAGCACCTCACATATTGAAAGCATTACAGAGTCTAAATATTGCAGCATGAACATCTTGCTTGTCTATGAGCCTGGGCGATACTGCAAACCACGTAGGAGTTACATTTTAGTTGACTGAGATGCACAGTTAGCTTAAAGAGCCACGGTCATTATTTTTAGACACGGCTGATTAATTTGTTTTACCAAGACTCAAATGTAACATAATGTATATAATGCAATTAGAAGGCTGTGGCTCTATTAATACTGTAGGCAAAATGCAGAGATAAGCTTCTGAGAAGCAGAAGGAGTCTAATAATTACTTATACCTTCATCCTGTCTCTGAGAGCTCATGGACTTCAGCCTGGAACTTTGAGCATTTGAGAGGCATGTGCACTAATCAGCGTGTTATTGATTTTCCCTCAAATTCCACACCTGAATGTGTCTTGCTTGGTTTACGTGACAGCCTAAGAGTCTAACAGGACATGACTATACACTGAGGAGGTCAAAAAAGAGGACAAACATGCCGCAATTGGGTGCCACAGCCAGAAAACAAATGAAAAGTAGGTTTTCTTCCATATGAGTTTATCTTCTCCCAGAAGAGTGGCATGCCTGGCAGCCAACAAGTGTGATGCAAAGGAAGTCATTCCTGCTCCATGTTCATCCAAATGATGATAACTGTACTGCACATAGCTGAGGGGGGTCATTTTTTCACCTTCAGCACCCCTCTGCCAGGACCACAAGGTTAATTTCTCATCTTGGCTACTCTGTCCAGCAGCACACACAACAAATATTTATTTACCTTTCTGCAGGCTAATAGCTACATGCTGTCAGTTCCACATTAATGTTAAAATTTTGGCCCATTTCTAGTTCTGTACATTGTGTAGAAATAGTCACGTTAAAAAACCCAACGAATCAACAACAAAAAACCCCAGTCCTCAAGAAACTAAAACCCCAACACTGGCAAATAGCCTAGGAAACAATGTAGTGATGCACGCTTCATACAGAGCCTGTTCATCGCTCTCTTTAATAAATTGCATGAGTCTTGTTTTCTTCCTTAAAGAGTTCAATGGTCCTTGCTTGTTTCTCATTCACCAAAGGGCAAGTAAGAAGCAACCATATTTAGGGTGTCAAAGCACATCAGCTTGCCTATGGCTATGTTAAATAGGAACTAAGAGTATAAGGAAGAAAAAGGTCAGATCTTGAAAATACCCTACAGACAGAGGAAGTAAAGCAGCTAAAGAGACTTAACTATTGTCTAATTACAGTAGCTATTTATAGAATTGAATATGGCTGAGGTTTTCTTCGCTAGCCATGCTTAGCAAACTGCAACTAATGGGTCTCTAAAACTTAAGCTTTATTTTTGAAACAGTGTTGGAGAACTGATTAGTGTGTGCTTACACAGAAATGCCTAAAATAATCTAATTATAGTAATACACGTGCTGTGACTGAAGGGCGATTTCTGTCAAGACTAGTTCTTTATGTTGTGTGTTTCATTGTAACTGATCTTTTAATAAACAAACAGGAAATAGTACAAACAAGCAGCAACAGAGCAGCCATTCATTCAGCTACTGAGAAACTTATAAATGGGTATGTGAACACCTTATTCTAGAGGGATTTCCCAAAGGAGAAATAGGGTACCTCAGCCTCCATGATCCATTCAATCCTCAACTCCCATCTGTATTCAAACCCAGAAATATCTGGTATCATGATAAAGTTTTCAATAATTGACACAGATGTGTTTGCGTCCTGCACCATTTCAGTTAATGGAGAGCTCCAGGGAGCCAAGATTTTGCTTCTTGTGTATTCATTTATTATTCATTTAAAGAACATGGCCATTTGCCAATAGGAACTGAAATGAAATCACCACCTTCACGCAGGCAATCCAACAACCCTCCAGTCGCAATGACATTCAGTTACTAATGGGTTAGTTCAGTTTTAATCCGCTGCCTAGAGATGAATAACATTAATTATTGTAATTGGTAGTGACAGTAATGGGTGCAACATTTCCAGGGCTAATTTACTCTACTTTTGTATCATGCTAATGTGGCTATTCTGCTTCAGTACCCAAGATAACTAAAGCTAGCTCAAATGTCTCTCCACTGTACAACATCATTGTGTAGCTCCTGCACGTCCTAAGACTTGCAACGTATGAAATGGTATAGAGTTGCTGCACTTAGGCAGTTGAATGGACACAAATGTACTGAAGCATCATGAAAGAATTTATGTGAACCCACCACACATTGGCATGAAATGTTTTGTTCTGTTTGGCAGCTGACCTGGGGAAGAAAACATTGGTTTGATTAAATAATAATAAAGAACCCATTTACAACAGGTGAAAACAGGAACCAGATTAAAGTAGGTCATTTTTTTTTTTATTATTTTGTACTTTACAGATTCAGAGCAACAATTTGACCCAAGGTTTCTTACCTCTCAAGTGAGTCTCTCAACTGCTAAGTTATTAGTGCACGCTGAAGCGGGCCTCCCTCAGGCTCGTCTGCTCAAACTGCTCCACTTTGAATAGCATACTTAAATATTTGGTGAGGGAATACAAATGATTCTGTAGCTCCTGGTCAGGATGCTAAAATATAAGGGACCCAATTATTTATCCAAAATGGAATAACACCTACAGGAAGGACTGAGAACAGCTCTCCATCCCCAGCCTTTTGAACAGATGATAAACCTAAGTGTTAGGACACATTACCAGGAAAAGAGGTGCTGGGGGGTTACGATGCCCTCAGGCAGAGAGGGACTGAATCTATGCCTGCAACCTACCAAGTAAATGTCCTAAACAGAGAGCTACTGAATAAAACCGGGACTCAAGGAGTTTAAGAAAGTGCTGAAATCTGAACTGGTTTTTGATAACTATCGCTGGTAACTGAAAACTTAGTAAAGCACACAAGACCAAATTCATCTCTGCTTGAAAGAGTTCAGGAAAAATTAACACATCAAAAAAAAAACCTAACTCCATCTATGTATGCATATATATACACATGCAGGCACTTAAAAACTTGTAGGCACCAACAGCAAAGACTATCAAAGAAGCAAAAGAGAGGTAAAAAAAATCCCAGCTATTTTGCCCTAGTAGTAATGCCATCTCAAATATTAGAAGGAGCTTCCATTCACAAAAATTGAATTTAAGTCTGTTCTCGTGAGTTACATTAGATTATGTTTTTATATACTGACTGGAAAGAAAAAAATACAAGGTCATGAAACAACCAACCAGAAATAATCGAAAATTATTTTTCCAGTCAGTCTGAGTGCTTCCAAAAAGGCTTTTATGAAAATAAATCAGTCTCAGAATTACATTAAATTATTCTTTATCAGTTTTTCAAACTTCTGACTTTTTACTGTTTTCTTTAATTTCAATTTAATGAAAATTGATACCATTTAAGATGGCATCCTATTTAAAATTATATATATTCATACACAGGGTAAGCTGAATTTCTGACTTGCGCAGAATATATGAAAGACAGCACAGCTCCTGCCAAAGGCAAGCGTGCCTAACACCCGAAGACTACTGACATTCACAATGAAAGAAAACATATGCTCCCTAGAGAAGTACGCGGGACAGGATTCTGAGTAGCCAGAGTGGTTAAACCCAGGGGCAGATCCCTCCACCTGTTTGGTGACTCCGAAGGGACAGAGCAAGGATGGGAAGTGGGAATTTGGGTTACCAAGCCCAGCTCGCAGCTGGCACACGCCCCTGTGCCACGTCAATGCGCTGTCTCAGAAGGAGTTAATCTCCCACGAGTCCCCTCTGGCTGCTCCAGAGCCTCCCTCTTCTGATGCTCAGAAACCCTCCTCTCCTACACAGCCAAAATTTATTCATTGCCTGTTTAGACTCATTTGTTCCTGTGCCAACATTGTCCTTTGGCTTAAATTGCTCTCCTCCCTCCCTGGTGTTTATCCTCCCGATGTATTTATAGATAGCAATCAGATCCCATCTCAGCTTTCATTTTGCTAGGCGAAACAAGCCAAGCTTTCCCCAGTCTCCTCTCCTAAGACAGGCACTCTATTCCCCCCCTCCCCGTCATCCTCCTCCTCCGCACCTGTTCCTGCCCCAGTTCTTGGCTCACGGTAAGAAGCCGAGACGTCCACTCGAGGACCGAGGACCCCTCTCTTTCAGGTGAGAGGTGGTGGGGATGAAGACCCTCGTCCCAGGGAGCAGAGGGGGGTCACTGCTGGCTGGGAGAAGGGTCCAATCCAGAGTGAAGTCAGTGGGGCTGAGCAGAGGTCACGTACCTGCACCCGGTGGGTTCAGCTGCTGTTATCACCGCAGCTTCGGCTGCCTCAGCCCTGCTTACGTGCATGGGTTAGCCTGTGACTGCTAACCTTAATGGGACACTCGTTAGGGGATGCACCTGGGAGATCCATCATGGGATAAAAGGACCTGCACTACTTCAGGCCTGCAGCAATGAGATGTATGCTCTTTGGGAATAACTAAATTAAAAGTATGCATTAATAGGGCTACTGTTCATATTTTCTGAAAATGTATTTCCTCTGTACTATTTATAAATCTTACATGAAGAATTATTGGTCAGATTCTCAGCTGGCATACACTGATGAAGCTTCATTAGCTACAATGAAGCCTATCACTGCACCAGCCAATCAGTTGACTATTTATTAATTAAGTTGTAGAACACGCCTTTGAAGGGGATTTTTCTTCCCTCTACATAATCCATCCAACCATATTTCTTCCTTCACTTTCCCATGAACAAAATATACTCTTCAGATTGTTGCCAAAACCTGTGTGATTCACTATATTGAAATAAATCTACCCTTCTGGAATTTATAGACAGGGGCGCTATGCTGAGTCTGATTAATCTAAGATTTGAAGGGCTTCAGCCCAGCTATAAGTTTCAGTAAAGAGCTGTAATTACAGGTTAAGTATAGCAATTCCAGATTGCTGAACATTGCTGTATTGATCCCTTTAAACCATTAAATATGGAAGTTCAAATTCATGCACAAAGGCAACATTTTTGAAATCCCAATAATTTAGGTGGATTATGTTTCTGAACGTGGTGCAGACAGGAGAACGCCTGCCTAAGTAATGGCTTCTCTCTGCTGGAGAAACTCAAAAGCAGGATGCACAAGTAGGACTTCCATTTTATTTTAAGAAGGATAATGTTTTGTTGAACTACCTCCCCTTTTTTTCAGTCATATTCTGGCAAAGGGGAAGATAGGGTAACAAACCTCACATCACAGCCATGAACCCAGTGATTTGCCTGGTTGCCACTCTGCTCAATAGCATGATCGCGCTGTCAAAAAATCAAGGACTGCTCCTTCAATAATCCTCCTTTCCGTGCTGCTCCCAATCATCACGGAGTGTGTAACATAAAAGCATGTTAGTGGTGAGACCTAGATGTCTTGTCTCCTCAAGCTAAATTAGAGCACCCTCAGGATGCTCTCGTCTGCTTTGGCTACTCCTTTCCCTGCTGTGGTCTCCTGTCCCATCTCATGCTGGCAGGACCACTGCTCACACCAGCTAGAGTGCATGACCTCCCATGCTGAGGGTGAGGAGGAGGATGGCACAGTTCTGAGCCTTCTGCCTTAAGGTATAAGGGGAGGCATGTTGGGGAAGGTGGGGTTGTTTTCTGTGCCCATCTGAGCAAAAATGTGACAAAACACCCAGAGAACTGCATCCAAGGAACTGGTTTTTGCCCTTTTGTTTTTCCTTTAATTCAGTGACAGTTCTGATATTTGTTTAAATGTATTCTCTAAGATCAGGGTTGTTGTCTCTTTGCGCCTGTAAATGTATTAGAAGTGCTGTGCAGCCTTTCCTATAAGCTAGAATATTGGTATTATGTGTCATGTCTGCAAAACACTTATGAGATCTGGTTCATAATTACAGCTTTCTAACATCACACAAGAACATTTCTCAGACCTACTAATTGTGCTGCCCTTTATGGTCCATCTTATTGATTAAACATCTGTTAGTGTTTTGGCAAAATGAGAATTCACTTGCAATGCAATGTGTCTGGTATATTAAATTCTGTTTAAGTCAGCCCTAACTACAAGTTTGAGATACATGTATTGTATCTCCTTAATTGTATCTTAGCATTTTTTGCCTCTGTTTGTTATTTGTACTGTTTGCTGGAGGGCAGGGGAGTGTTCTCATGCTTTCTTTACAGCAAATTCAGATTATATTCCCTTAATTTTTTTTGCCACACTTGAGCCATGTCAGGTGGACAAATGCTTGGGAACTTCGCAAAATAATAACTTAATACAGGCCATTATTTTTTTTTCTATATGTCACAATCCAATTACACAGTAAATTTTATCCTTTGTGGCCATGCCTGAGAAACTGATGTATGAAGTGAGTTAGTACAAAAAAACAACAAAAAAACCCCACCAAAAAAACCCACAAAAAAACATAAAGACTTTTTAATTAGACATTCTTAATTGTGAAGAATTTCCTTTTCAAGGAGAAAAAAAAAAAAGATCTTTGAACAAGATCCCTCTGCTCCTACTCTTCATAATTCAAATTAAAATAAAAAAGATGTTAGTATGCTGGTAACCTCTGGGAAATTAAAAGAGTAGCTCTTGCAAAGGGATTGCAGAGAAGCAATGCAGAGTCCTTGTCTCCTCCCGTTCCCTGTGCTTACTAAAATATTGGAAGATCTCTACAAAAGAAATCCAAAAGCTGACACAAATAGAGAGGAGGAGAGAGAGTCTGTTTCACTGCTGTCCAATGCTATTTCAAATTGACTTATCCTTTCTTTATCTCATTTGCTGACTGATGAAATCTTGACAGTATTAAAAAATAATCTGAGTGCTATTGCATGACTTGTTTTCCTTCTGCATGTTTTATGTATATTGATTGGAGAAATGAAAAAGTGCTAATATCCATATGTTGTCACATCAAGAAAATGTGGACCACTTATTTTCCCAAATTACATTATGTCTGGATGATTTTGCAAAGATCTGGGAGCTGAGCTTGCATTCAGTTTCGAGATGAAATGAACTGACCCAACAAAGAAGGAAAATTAAATTACTTCTACCCATATTTTATCTCTTTGACATTTACTTTCAGTGCCCCTCCCTCCATCATCTCCTTCAGTCTGACAGTTACAGTATCACCACTGAAATGCTGCCTAGCAAGAAAAATACTCCCTGCCTGCCGCCTCTCTTTGTCTTTGATCCAGACCTGGATGAAGTCAGAGAGAGTCTTTCCGCTGACTTCAGGAGGTTTGGTCAGGTCCTTTACCATTTATGGGTGAGAATGGAAACCCTACTGCAGTGTTTTGAGGGGTTTATGCTCCTATTTAAATATTTTAGACTCTAACCTGGAGTATAGGAACAGTCTTTTAAGCTTCAGACAGAAAACCCGCTTGCTTAAGGGAGCATACAAGATCAAGTGTTATGCTGGGCCAGGGCCTTCAAGCTTTATCTAAAACCCAAGCTCAAGGAAACTGCTGGGGAGATGTGCACTACTGTGACTGACTGCCAAAAAGCAAAATGAACAAGCCAAGGAAACATGGTATGAATAACAAGAACAAAAAGCCGCTTTTGGATTCTGATCACCATCCCAATAAATAAATAAATAATAGAAAAATTAAGCTAGCAGACCCTGAAACTGTCTGAAAACTAAAGCTTTCTTAGACACGATACTGTTCAAGGTTCAATTTTCAGTTCCCCCAAAATAAACAGACCTAATTCCTCCATTAACACCTTTGCCTTTTTATTTGTGCAAGGATCTGAACAAACCGGTTCGTGCAATAACTTTAGCACACGACAAATGTAGGAGCAGCAATCCAGTTCTAGAAGTTGCTGTTTTGACTCAATGGAGAGTAGGTAGCACATTAGTAGCAACACTGGAAGTCTCCTCTCTTTCCTGCTGCAGAGGTTTGATTGTACTGAGTCAATGATTAAGTATAAGTGATTTCAAAACTGCAGGGTCAGAGCTATGTAGAGCCATTTCTACATCTAAAAATTAAATCAGACATCTAAAGACCTTTAAAATATTGTCTGCAAATGCCTGAAGTCTGTTCTATGAAGACCATCTTCTGGAGGACAAGAAAGAAATTCTGGCTCAACTGAACTGACCACCATACTTCCATCAACGAGGATTTCACTTTAGGTCATTGATTACCACCTTTGCTGCTGACAGTGCCAGCTTGATGTTTCTCAGAGATTTCTCTTGCCATTCAGGCTTCTGAACCCTCCCACTCCTGCCTTGTTTTGCTTTCAAACGGTATAACCCTTTGAGACAAAAAATATGCGGTCTTCTATTTACCTGTCAGGCTGCATGTCTTATATTGCACCCAGCAAAGACTGAGTGCACAGGGACATCTCCAGGGGCAGATACCAGCTCCATGCTCAGGCAACAGTCAGGGTCAGTTCCCTGTAGCTTCTACTATGTTTTTTTTAAATGTCTTGGTCATGAGGTATCCCACTGCTTTACGGAATAATGGTCCTACACACCGATCTGGGGAATTATACTCCCTCTTTAGAAATCTAAGGGAATGTTTCCAAATAGTTGGGAGCAAAGATTTAAAAAGAACCCAACCACATATACACACATGAACATACACACGCTATCAGATGATCAGCAGTAGGCAGGAAGGTATGGAAATATGTAAGTGTAAGCTCTTGTGAATTAATTAGACATTTTATAAGAATACTAAACTATTACTCTAAAAATCTGAAAGTGTTTTTTTGCTTTGTAATTCTGTGTCCTTAATTATAGACAGCATGAGAATTAGGAAGAACCTGAATTTAATATTGAGTCAGTTGTGACTCCAAAAATGTGGAAGAGCAAGAAGGATGTGTAGGCGTTTTGTATGCTTTGTGAAGTGCTCCAGCACACCGGTACGCTCAGAAACAATATTTATTTCTAGTAGCCAGCTGACTTACTGCTGCTTTGATTCTCCCTGCTGAAAAGTTTGTCAAATTCTCCTTTTCAACTCATCTCTGATGCACAAAGCGCCCAGGGGACGGCTTATGGCTTAAATGCAACTCCACCAAACAACTTACAACTGCTGTTATGATTAAATGCACAGCTCCAGCTTTAAATATGAATGTCCCCAACTTCAGAAGGCATTTAAAATGCACTTCGCTGTAAGCAGCTCAGGGACATCTTCATTCCTGCTCTAGGACACCAAAAAAAAATCCTCACAATTTTTGCACTAACTAATGGAAAGGTTCCTGGGTTAAGCCTTGTAGAAGACTATCCCTACTTTCTTCAGAAAACATCCTATCATGCCAGTATATGAGAGGCAAGAAAGAAGACAGAGACTGAGGGCTGCATTAAAGGTTTCTATTGGTCTCGAGGGTAGGATGCAGAAGAAATTGCGTAAGCGGCTATGGTAGTGCTGTGCCCCAAACTATTAGCTTCCTCTGGGCTGTGAAAACGGAGGTGTGATTTTTTCTTTTGTTAGAAGAAACATCCTCCACACCACCACCTAGTGCACCCTGCCTCGCTGTCTGTTGGCCTCTGAGTTCAAGAAGGCAGCAGCTTGGGATACTTGCTGGTGGCTTGGGTGGCAGCTTTCCCAACCCTGCCTGTGTCCTGACTGCCCAGAGGAAGGGCTGGGCATCTCCTGGGATTCGGTTTCCCTCCCTCACAGTGCTGCAGAGCTCTGCCCGGGGCTGCTCCCATAAATACATGCCTGCAGGTAGACAACGGGAATGGGAAGAGCTACTGAGACGTCAGTGAAATTCTACCCTACGCCTGTACGGATACGCCTGTGATCCATGGGAGCTGTTGCTTGTTAACCTTGTGCCCAACTGGCTTTCCAAATCAGGGCTTAAGCAGGTCCCTGTGTATGACACAAGCTCTTAATCAAACAAGTTATCTCAGCTGTTTGGACAAAGAGAGGCACTTTTGAAGGTTGTCTCATTCTCCTCCTAGAGCAAACCTCAGCCGGTGTTAAATAAGCAAGAGCTGAAGTGAATCCCAGTTAATTGCAGCCTATGGGTTCTTGGCCAGTTTTGGCTGGGCAAAGTCAGCTATCTTCTGCACCTCTGGGAAAGGATCTACACAAGGAAGGGGTGAATCTCTTTTCGTGGTGAAAGACCTGACATGCCAGAAAGAGCTTAGAATTTTGCTACAAAAAATTCCATGCTTGTTTCATGGCTGTAAAGGCAGATTTAACAGAGTGGGGACTACAGCTCTAGACTGGAAATGTAACTCATGCAGCAAAAATGCATTTCATAATCCTTTTGTTTGAGAATTCTTTCCTTTGCTTCTGCTTGTTTTGGGCAGCACGGGCTGGATACATGATGCACAATACTTAGGTTAAGTCATGCGCAAATATGTAGAAGCTGGATACATTATCTAAAAGCAGTCACAAAACAGAATTTTCATAGTACCAGTGAGCTCGCATCTGCTGTAACAGGCAGCTCCTGCGGCAGCTGTCCTCAAGATGCTTCCCTCCACTTCTGAAACAAAATTCATTGTATTGGGTAGTGGCCAGCTCTCACCTTTGTATCAATACAGGTCTCAGAGCAAAACCCAGACTTTTCTTTCTTAGGCTGAAGCCATGTATTGTTGCCTTTGCAAGCAGTTGAGTCTAATTTCATATTACACCAAGCAGACCAAAAATCCCATTTGAAAGGTGACAGGCCAGTGCATTAAGCAATTGCACCACTGGTGGGCTTAAGGTGGATAAATTATATAAGGCTAGAGTCTGACACTAGAAAACACCAGCTGGATCAAGGACATTTCTATCCATTCTGGCTCATTAGACTGAGGACAACAAGGTCAGCTATGTTAAATTTAATCACAGGGCTTCCTAGAGGGTATGGTAAATGTGTTGGCTAATTTTTCATACCATATTCCAGATAATATATCACCCACAGCTTGAGAGGTAGCTTGCTTGTGTTTAAAATATCCACTCTACTTATGGCCAGTTAAGACAAATCTTTATTGCTTTTCAACCAGGATGAGCCAAATTAATCACAAGCATTTACCTCCTTCCTCCCCTATTAAAAACAGAGGGGTTGTAGTTCATGTATGTTAGCACTGAGTTTGGCATCATCTTTTTAACGGAAAAATAAACTGAGCTGTCTATTCTAAATTGAATCAGGCAAAATAAATAAGCAAACAAGATTTTTCTTTGCTGTAGGTACAGAGACCATGTCCGGAATGGAGAAGGCTAATTAGTTTTAAACTCTTTGGGGAAAACACTGTCTTTTTGTACTCTGTTTGTAAGGTCCCTAACACAGTGGGGGTCTGTTCTATTACTACAACTTCCATGCACTACAGTAATAAAAATAATACTGTGAAATTTATTTAACGTTCAGTCTTCCTGGGTGAACTTCATCTCGCCTCTGGAAGGTCCGCTGGCCCTCACAGAACAGTGCCATGAATGAAGAGAAGAATGGTATGAGCAACTTCTGTGCTACTGATACATCTCTTATGATGCATAGCAATTTATAATGATAAGGTATAAAAGCTAGTGTGATAAAGCAGGAGTAGGTAGTACCCTCCCTCCTTTCTGGTGCCAAACACCATCCTGGAGAAAACCATAGAATCAGAATCATAGAATCATTTAGGTTGGAAAAGACCTTCAAGATCAT
Source organism: Haliaeetus leucocephalus (assembly GCF_000737465.1). NCBI lineage: Eukaryota > Metazoa > Chordata > Aves > Accipitriformes > Accipitridae > Haliaeetus > Haliaeetus leucocephalus. Next base: position 14,629,984 of record NW_010972664.1, read on the forward strand.
TGAGTCCAACCATCATCCACGCCCTCTAAACCACGTTACTAAACCATGTTATGGAGTACACCGTCTACGCGCTTTTTGAATACCTCCAGGGATGGTGACTCAACCACTTCCCTGGGCAGCCTGTTCCAATGTCCGACAACCCTCTCAGTAAAGAAATTTTTCCTAATATTTAACCTAAATCTCCCTTGCCGCAACTTGAGGCCATTTCCTCTCATCCTATCTCCAGCCACCTGGCAGAAGAGACCAGCACCCACCTCACTACAATCCCCCTTCAGGCAATTGTAGAGAGCGATAAGGTCTCCCCTCAGCCTCCTCTTCTCCAGACTAAACAACCCCAGCTCCCTCAGCCGCTCCTCATAAGACTTGTGCTCCAGGCCCCTCACCAGCTTGGTTGCCCTTCTCTGGACACGCTCCAGCACCTCAGTGTCTTTCCTGCAGTGAGGGGCCCAAAACTGAACACAGGGCTCGAGGTGCGGCCTCACCAGTGCTGAGTACAGGGGAACAACCACCTCCCTGCTCCTGCTGGCCACACTATTTCTGATAGACGCCAGGATGCCGTTGGCCTTCTTGGCCACCTGGGCACACTGCTGGCTCATATCCAGCCAGCTGTCAACCAGCATCCCCAGGTCCTTTTCTGCCGGGCAGTTTTCCAGCCACTCTTCCCCAAGCCTGTAGCGCTGCATGGGGTTACCATGACCGAAGTGCAGGACCCGGCACTTGGCCTTGTTGAACTTCATATGATTGGCCTCAGCCCATCGATCCAGCCTGTCCAGATCTCTCTGTAGAGCCTCCCTACCCTCAAGCAGATCGACCCTGACTCCCAGCTTGGTGTCATCTGCAAACTTGCTGAGGGTGCACTTAATCACCTCATCCAAATCACTGATAAAATGATTTTTTGTTGCATCCATGCAATGCCCCACTAGAGTATCATTTTGCTTTGCTACTGCCAGAACATTATACCAGTCCAGGACTTGCATTTGTGGATTTTCCATTTCCAATCATTCTGCTCATCTGAAGGTAGCCCTCATGTGAGACATAGTGTGTTGGTCCTAGGAGTGTGCCATGTAAAAGAGGTCCTACCAAGGGAAGCATGCACTGCAGCTGTTGCTGAATGTGCTGCCATGAGAACAGGATTGGTGATCTACAGTGAGCCAATCCATTATCCTGAGAGATGCTAGGATGATATTTCTTATCATTAGCTTAACTGTAAATTGATAGCTAGAATCCAAAGAATTATTAGTGAGAGAGAAGCAAACATTGGCCTGCATAAAAATACTGCATAAAATTCTGCTTGGGGAAAGAAAAAAAAAAAAAAAAAGTTATTTAAATGGCTGTGCCCGAATCTTCTTCCTCAAAACAGACTCCACATGGTTCCAACAACGAGAGGCCAAGGAAAGGGCTGGAGGAACGAGATGCTGGTTACTGCAAACGCTGTCATGCCAGACTGAAAAGAAAAGGGACAACAGGCCATGCTGGTTAGGGGTGTCATGGGGAGCAGTTAGTAGGGGCAAAGGGAGGGGTGTGGGCTCCACGTATGAGAGGCTAATAGCATTGTGAACTGTGTGGCGAATGAAGATTTGAGGGCCGTCTGCTGGCAAAGGGAGGTTCTGGCACCTCACTCCGGGAAAAACAACCCCCAAAATAAGCAAAGGCCCACAAGACAAGTAGGACTTCTGGTTCCTGAACATTACATTGTGGTGTTTGAGTTTCATAAATGACCTGGTTCCAGGAAGCCTCCCTCCTGATCTTCAGTGGCTTCCTCACCCCCAAAGGATCCGTTCATCTTCATCACCTTCAACCTCCTCCTCTTCCTTTTACAACAAAAAAAGTAAAACTAAGGGTAAATGAAAGATTGCTAATCATCTGCTTTAGGCACATCCAGTCTATCTAAAGATCCATGTCATGAAGCACTCATCATGACAAAGGTACTGCTTTGCAAATTCCATGTAATAAACAGCTTGATCTAGGCATTCATTACACGACTCTTCACTCCCCTCCCCACCAGGCTACTGAACCTATAAATCTTATCTAAGGTACTCAAAAATAATGAATGATGAATGTGTGTTAAAACAATCAAGTGATTACCCTGAATTTTTGTATTTGAGTTAGGATTTATTTAGGAAATATTAAAACAGAAGCTTGGTATTATTTCATTGAAGCAGCAAGAAAAAAGGACAAAATACATCATAAACCTGAGAAAAAAGGCAAAGTGGCTGTAGAATAAGCCTACATAATCCCTATAACTAGTATGTACTTGTGAAAGGGTCAGCTCCCTTGGTGCAGTGAAGCAGGTCTAAGCTAGGTTGTAGGTAATGCCTCTAAACTACTTATTCTCTTGGGAAGTGTTGGAAAGACTCTCTAGGGACTTCTGCAATGGCAGAAAATGCCAGATGACACCACATTATGCCTAAGCCTCAGAAGGCTACACTTTTAATGCTAAGTGATGGTTTATCACCAAATTGCACGTAGGTTGCTTTATCTTCAGAGGGTTCTCAGTGGTCTAGTTGGGTATCACCACATCAGAAAAGTACCCGCTATTGAAAAGTCAAGCTCCGTTATCAGCAAAAGTATCTGAGATACTATAATTATTACCCCATAATTAATTGTACATCTTAGATACTCTGGCACAGTAACTAGCAGTTAGGTAGTTTCTTATGAGTGACAATTTTTCAGTAGCAGTAAGTGAGATTTGAAGCCTGACTATGCACTGCTCTGCAATTTGCTGAATTATATACACCAGGATGAGTATTAAAATGCTAGCATTGTGATTTAGTAGAACTTGACATTCACTTCAGCCCTGTATTTTCCTACTGGTGTATAAAGAAATAACAGCTTGCTTTAAGGTCAGGTGATCATGCCTTTGTACTTGTATCACTTTTTCCTGTGGAAGTTCCCATAGCATGTAGAAAATTAGGGAGATAACTAGACCACAGGTAATAAGGAGACCTTCAAAAGATACACTCCTCAATTTCCATCAGCTGTAAATGCAGACACTGGAAGCTGCTTTCCTTTTGCAGTAGAGGAAGGGAAGAGGAATAGCATATCCAGTCAAAACAGGGGACCATTTAGGCAAGCACAGCCAGGGAGCCTTTTGAGGCAAATCCCTACTGTATTACCAAAGCCAAGCAGCAATGCTGATTTACACCAGCAGATGAATATAAGGAATGAATTAGAATTTTGCCCAGACCATCTGTTACAAGACCTCTATGCTTAAAGTTCCCTGGGGTTCTTTAATGACGAATAGTCAGCTTATTCACTGGTTTTAAACCTACTCCAAAAGACAACACACCGCAGAGTTTGTAGAATATGGATACTCCTAACCTCATGCTGGGGTGTTGATTCATTACAGATTTGGCAGAGTATTGATTCGTTTCACTGAACAACTAACAACTTTTCTTTAAGGACCCTCACATTTCCTAGGACATCAACTGTCTGAATACTTACTTACTTTATTAAAAAACTCTGACCAATTTCAGAGTTCCGCAGATGAAGACATGCCAAGTTTAGTTCACGAACAATAAGCCTGCATAAACAGCTCAATTCCAAACACTAAAAAATGGATAAAAAGCTTGTGTTCAGACCTACTAGGAGGTTGTTGAATAGATACATCATTTTATACTACTGAAGACATTTTACTGTTCAGTATGTTTTCCATGTCAAGTTCTAGGACAGATTTGAGCTGATGCACAAAAAAAGTTTGAAAAATGCTTCGTTTCATATAAAAAGAGTCATTACGGCTCTGGGGTATCATGTCTTCCACATGACACGATCCTAATATCCTGGTTTAGACTCTTAGAAATAACTGGGATGAAGAGGACAGATAACCAGTCTTTCTATCCAGAATGCCTGCATTAATTTGCAAATCTGAGGAATCAGTCTAAGTTACTAAAGCATTATTTTACAGGTATTAGCACCCCCCTAGTCCCCCCACCATTTATTTTAGACTGAAGTCACTGAGTTCATAGTTACACAAATTCTAGTGATCCAGACGAGTCATCAGATGGCTGCGAAGGGAGAGCAGGCATCGTAAAAGCTCTATCAACTGATTTGATTCCGTCAATAACAAAACATCCCTGCAATTTGAAGCCTTGTTCATGACTCTTACCAAATGGATCGATGGTGTCAGCTCATTTCTTGGTAGGCATCTGTTCAGATCCACAGTCATCATCCTTATGGTGCATCTGGTGACCGACTTTCACTTCTGCCTGAAAATAATCTGCCTGTCTGCAGACGTGACACCCGTTTTGCACTCAGTCATTGGCAGCCAATACATCTCTCTCTTATGGACACTTTCATTTTCTCTCAATTGAAAGTCAAACTTATAGTATAGATATTTTTAATAGAACAGAGACTAATATAGTCTAACAAGATTTTTTTTTTTTTTTTTTTTTAACAGGGGATGGATGGGAAGCACCAGATCACGTAATGGGAAGAATGCCCTTTCTCCCCTTTACCTCCCCGTTGTGGGGGTCTTACACTGAGGCTGGGACAGGGTTTTCATGTGCCTTCTGTCATTCTGTTCAACCCTCTGAAAATGCGTAAATGCTTTTCATAGTAGCTTGAGAGAAAAAATTAAGAAAAGGCCTGTGCCCAGAAGAAAAACCCAGAACAAGGCCATGTTCAAAGACTTCCTTCAGGACTCTGGGACAAGCTGCATTACTTGGGGATTGTCATGGCCAATCCAGATGTCTGGTCACTGACATAACACCTGAACTGGCATCATCTGGTAAACTCATCAACAATCTCAGCAAGGAGGCTTATGAATGAGGAAACACAAAGATGGTTCATTTTCTCACACACAGAGGGGGTTTGGAGCATACCAGCAACGTAATAAGTCAGTACAACTCCTGTTAATGCTATGTCTACTTTTAGAGTAAGAATAACTGTCCAGGTCCGTCATTCCACAGCTTTGTGTTTAGGTCATGCTGATCCTCTGGCCCGTAAAGGAAAGGGCCATGCCCTTTGTATCTTGCTGATGAATCCTTGCTGAATTTAATGGGGCAGAGCCTCGCTGGTGTTTAAATCAACACAGCAAGATGACCCTTTACTAAACACAGTGCTCTGCCACGTAGGACAATGTGGATCACCCGGGATGAAGGAGGAGGAGGACGAGGAGGAGAGGGACAGAACCTCAAAAGCAGAGGGGAAAAAAAACCTAATATCATTTTGCAGAATCCTGTCTGGCACCTGTTCTTCTCCCTAATGTTTTCTTAGATTTCTTTACATTTTGGGGGCAGAAAGAAATGGAGACAGAAAGCACCCACGCTTCCTTTTCTGTATGCAGAGAGCACTTTTCTAGAAGGCTGTTAGGGTGGTGCACAGCGGTGTGAGCACCCCTGTGTTAATTTAAAAACTCAGTTGGTGATCTCCAGGCAAACTTAAGGCCACTCTTAATAAAGTGTGTGCATGTATATTTGTACAGTGAAAAAAGCCAGGGTTTTGTGTTAACAGCATTTTGCTTGACAGACCCTTCACAACCTAAGTACTGTGGCCAGTGCCTATTGTGCTTTTAATTTCCTTGCTTTCTGCTTTCTTAGGAGAATTTTTCTTTTTATAGAATATTATTTTTCAGTTCTAATTTTCAAAGGCCCTCACTGTGAGGAGCTTTTCTCTGCTGACATGCTTGTGGGGGGCCTTTGGCTTGCATTTAACATTCCAGCTGGGTTTCTGGGGCATCGCTTTAAGTGCAGAATCCCCCCAGGAATAACAAATAATCCATTTTGTTTCCTTTAACATTTGTTGTATCCTTCCTTACTTTCAACCAAGCAGACACATTTAGTAACCACCACCAGCAACCTCTGTCAGCAACTCCTCCACTCCCCCACTTCCAAACAGAGAAAGTACAAAAAACAGACTTAGCTTCAGAGGTGGCAGTGGTGGGGGAGAACAAGCCGAGGAACGGTCAAGCCTGTTATTGCCAAAACACAAGAATTCAAGTCAGTGCTCAATGAAAATAAACAGGCTGTTGAAAAAGAAGGTGAAAAGTGAATGAAAGTTCTGCTGCCTCAGGGAAAATAATCTCACCGTTTGCTTCATCATCGATGGCTCTCCTCAGGACAGCACTGAGGCAGGTGCCTTCATCCTTACTGAAGACAGCACCTCAACATTTGCTCAGAGATCAGCAACCATGCGTCTTAGGGCATTTCTCTGAATTGGGGCCTATACATTGCATGCTAAGATAAAACTTCTTTGAAATGTTTTTATTGTTTAGTCATTGTTTCGCTAGCCAGCTTAGAAGACAATGCCCTCTTTGACATTTAATCCCTCCTATTCATTGCTTATTCCAGTTACCTATGGAAAATTCACCTTTGTGCCTGACCGTCCTCCTCCCCTGACCATACAAAAGTGCCTCAGATGTCTGACCTGCCACTGTAATTCTACCATCTGCCTTTGAGTTTCCCTTCACGTGCACCAAGAGTCACCCAAGTCCAGTTGCTGAAGGGTAAGGCAGTGTAAAAACAACAATAGAAAACAGTGTAAAACAAGTGTAAACGCAAACCCCAGCCTCCTTACCCCTTGCACCCTGTGTAATCATTCGCACCACCACAATATGAAATGCACATACTTAACACTCTTTCTGAGAGCTCCGCTCTGAAGCACTTTGTGGAGATGCAAGTGACAAAATAAGGTACGAGGCTGTGAAGAAAATAGTAATCACGAAGTCTTGGTCTATTCCTGTTACCTGCTGCACATTACTCTTCTTCAGCAGAACCGCTCTGATTTACAGCTGGGTGAGCAAGACACCGGTTGGAAAAGCAGCAGGTATGACTGGCAGACGGTTGCCCCTCTGCAGCAGGCAATGCAGCCCCTTCTCCGAACTGCTGCAGAAGCAGAAATCGGTGTACAGAGGAGGGAAGAACGTCCTTCATTACCTGGAGCTGAAGGACGAATTTGAGTTAAGTGGGGTAGTGTGCAGCTGACACCTAACACACCTCAGAAGCATTGTACTGTTTGCAGAGGGAGGAGTAGGGTTTGGGCAGGTTCACCCATGTTTTGCTACTTGGGTGTCTTCGGGCACATGGTCACACCCTGATTACAAGTGATATAACTCTGGCAAGAGTGCCTTTATGTGGCATGGATGGCACAAGGGTGAGGTAGGACAACGTGCCATTCCCCCACGTTTCCCCAGTTAAATCTTCTTTTTCCAGCTGGAAATTCTGAGCTAAAGCAGCTGGGGGTCTCAAGCCATTTTTCTGTGGTTTTTGGATACCCAACAGTGTTTGCTAAACATCTGGAAACACGGGGCTGTCTTGTCTTATGCATATGTGCAGATCAGCTCAGCTCTAAAGGCACTTACAGATTAACATGCCCATGCCCAGCGAGATGTACCCAGTGGACCCAAAGGCTCACCACTGGTGTGGGAAGAGAGGAGGGTCTTATATTTCTCTCCAGGAAAGTCCAGAAAAAAGAGAATATTTTGGCTGTGGTGTTAGAAGGGCCACTGTGCTTGCAAAGCCTCTGCCAAAGCTGCACAGCAGGGCAGCCCCTGCGAGCAGGGAATATTGCTCCCGTGCTTCAGAGAGCCAGGTTCTGGAAGCTTTGCTTCCTGACACAGTCTTTTCTGCAGCATCTCTTAAAAGTATCATCATGCTATACACAGATATGTGGTTTATTTGAGATCAGTTGAGTTACAGTTTATATTGGCTGGATCAAAAGCCGATGTAAGCTTATAACATCCATGTGCGAGTGTCTGACCTGAAAACAATGAGGAAAAAAAAAAATAGAAACCTACCTGCATCATCAAATTGGTGTGCAAAAATAAAGCCAGCAGGTAGGGAACACTGCTCATGGGGGACGATCACAAAAATGTGCCAGCATCAGGTGCTGCATTGTGCTGAAGCCCCTGTAACAAACGTGCTGTCAGTGGGCACAGCTGAAGAACTGTAATTGCTCGGTTTTCCTCAGACTTTGGCCTGTACCATCAAAAAAAGTAAAACCTTTGTTGAGTGTAGGGTATATCATGGGCCTAAAAAGCCTACTTTGTAGAACAGCCTCCAACAGAAGGAAAACTATAAATCCTCTAACTCCATTTCACTTCATGGAGCCCAAATGCCTTCAAGGAACCATTCAATATTTGTAGCATTTAGCAGAGAAATGTTGTAAACAAACACTTAAATGAAGATGATGCACTTTTAAACAAAATGCATCGCTAATCACCTCCCCCTGACAAAATCATCTTCGGTGCAGCTCATTTCTTTAAAAACTTACCAAACTATTTGAAAGTTTTGAGCACCCACCTGAGGACAGCTGCCCAGAAACTCGGGGCAGGAAACCTGTCTTCGGGCAGGACCTCCACATCCTCTCCTCAGGGCCAAATGTATAGACTTTGAACAACTAGGATAAAGGCAGTGATCTCACTTGGCATAAGGCATCAAGTGAGCTGGGCTTCACTGTGGTTTTTCTTAATTTTTTAATCAGGTTGTTTTTATTTCCCTGCTTTCCCCTTAAAGCCTTGCTGTGTTGCTATCTGAGCTGGAAATCCATAAAGTTGCCTCATCACCACCGTATTTCAGAAAGTAACTCTTTCTTCTTTCATGACGTAAAGCCTTTAGGTTTTTCCCTGGGAACCACATTTCTAGCAGATACCTTGGCAACAGACAGTGCCTTGGTCTGATCCTTAAAAGGCTTTAATCAGAAGGATTTTTGAAAACACGGATTAAGCTCCATCTATGCTATAAAGGAACCATTTTTCATTAAGCCATTTTCAACCAAACTGCATTCACTCAGGACACTAAATCATGCAAACAGAATATAAATCACTTAGAGGCTCTATAAATCATGTTGGTCACTGATAAAAAAAAAAAAAAGATTAAAGTATTCATTTAAAAATGAGCTAAGGAAAAAAAAAAAAAAAAGCACTTCCTGCATCTCCATTGCCTGGTGCCTCATTTAACTGGGCTGAAACCTATGTAAGGCAGCAGGTTTTCAAAGCTGAGGTAAAAATTGCTAGAAGTGGTCAAGAATTTTTGGACTAAACTTTTCTTCTCCCTCCACCCACAATGAAAAAAAGCAGTCATCTGTCAAAACTGAAATTGATTGATGGCAAAGGTTTGTTTTCAACAAGTCTCTCAGCTTTAAAAAAATTCAAAAGAACCTTTGAATGATCAAGAACTGCTGTTTTGGCATTTTTTAAAGTGGAAAGTTTTATTTTCTAATTGAAGGAAACAAGTGAAAACCCCACGTTCCTTTTGTACTAAAAAGAGGCAACTGCTTAGAAAGGTCACAATCAAAATATACTCTTTGAACATTATTAAAGTAAAATATTTAGTTTGGCCCCATCTTGATTTTATTTTGGAGGTTTTCATCCACCCAAGTTTTAAAAGGACCTTTCATCCCTGGTGTGACATAGGAAAAAACCTGGAATTCTTGAAAACCCTGACAGGGTGAGGAAGCTCATTCCCACCCAGGTTCAGTAGCATTTTCTCTCCTCCAGTTCCACTGGAAGGGTACTCAAGGCCATCTGTTTCTTGACTCACTTTAAGATGGCTGAAAAGTAGAAATGAAGTTATTGCAGGCTTTAATTGTCAAGAGCCCAGAGACATAGAGGTAAGATCCCAATCACAGAAAGTCTTATCCTCCACTTGTGTCAACCAGAGCAGCAGCTGGGCTGGTCTAGGGATCAGGCTTTACCTTAAACCTGTCTTGTAGTGGCACAAGCATCTGCTATGGTAACAAATCAGGCCCTATGTCTAAATGCAAATGTGAACTCTATTGGCTACAGTGCTACCTATATTGGCCACTGCTCTGCTAAGCTGGGGGTTTTTTTCCCATTAATGTACCTTCTGAGTCCATTTTAAAGAGAAACTAACAAGTCAGCCATTGATTTACCATGGGACCCATTAGCAGCAGGCATTTAAAACTGCAGACCATTTACTTTAGCTGTATTATAGCCCTGCTGGTATCAATCACCATAACATCACAGACATCAGCAGGGCTGCACCAATTTATATGATCAGAGGATCTGCCTTCTTACCTTTACCGAGGTATTTGCAGTAATTCAGCCTTGATTCTGAGAGTGGTTATTTGCAGCTGGACCCCTTGTAGAGCCCCAGTGAAATAAAATTAGGTGAAGCAATTTCTAAGGCAATTTAAGGCCATTAAACATGACCAAAAAGTGATTAACATTGTTTGTGTGATTTACTGCTCTGGCTGAGCACTGTTTGGTTGAAAATGACTTACTCAAAAATGCTTTTACATGCAGCCGGGAGAGGACTGAATCCATGCTTTCAAAAACACTGATCTTAGCCAGATACGGAGGGTCAGATACAGACACTCTGCTCATTACCAAAGCAGTGGCCCAAGGTATTCTTCTAAGGAAGAAACACAGGTCTCATTTCACGTCTAGCCCTGACACCAGCAGGTCTCCACCCATAAACTGCGATGCAGTGTCAGAGCATTCCTAAGAAAAACCCTCTGTCTCTGCAGCGAAGTTTCATTCTTACAGGAGGCAGTTTGCAATGTAGAAACAAACCCACAGCTACTGATTTCTGGAATCGCTGCAGCGTGTCATAAACTGCCCCTTCTCTGCCCCAGTGGACTCCCTCCCTCAGCCTTTCCAAAATAAGGAAACTCACTTTGGAGCATATCTACATGCGTGGCTCCCTAACAAAGAAAATACCTTAACTGTCAGAGGCAATATTCGCAATGCTCTCTAATCCAAATACTGTTTTCTGACAGTGTCCCTCTGTCACTGTTTCATAAATAGGAACGAGAGGGGTGTGCAGAAGAACCCTTGGAAAGCTGCTTCTAATTGCATAGGTTGTGCACCAAATTAAAAATCATCTCATTCAACAATTCTCTGGCCTAGATTTGTTTGCTCCCGCTGCCAGATGCAACTTAGTGGCACCTGCTCACCTTCTGATTCGGAAGTGAGCTGGCAACACCTGTTCTGATTTAATTTGATGAAGGTAAATCACTGCACGTCCCCTAGCAGCAAGGATCCATTATCGGTAACTACGTTATCTGCAGCGTACTAAACATTTGCTCTGAACACACTTACAGAAAGATAAGCAAAATAATAGGAAGCATCTCAGTAAGCAGTTGCCAATCTAAATTTTTCCCTCTCTAGGAGCACCTAGCTGTGTGGGCAGGAGGGAGGAAAAGCGAGTTTACCATGAGGCTTTTGAAACCTGTAGATGAATGCAGATAATAAATCTGCATTAATGGATGAGGACTTGTAGCTCTACTCAAGAGGACATCTGCAGGAGGTGGAGGACTTCTTTTGGGCTGCAAGAAAAAAAATATGCTTAATGGTTGCAGTTGTAAGAGAGCGAGCTGGTGCTGTTTATGAAAGTGGGATATCCAGCCAGAGCTGCCTAAGTGGGAACAGGAGGTGGCTCCTTTGGGTTGTGGGGATTGTGGGGCACACAGCCATGCAGCTCACTGCTTTTGCATCAGCGGGCTGCAGGACCATTGTGATCTCCCAGCCGCTGCTGGACTTCTTGTCAGGATCTGAGGAATTCAAAAAATGTCATGAGGGAAATAAGACACCCTTTTGGCAGGGTCGGAAGAAAGACCCGAAAGGTCCTCTGAAAGGAAATGCAGATTGCGTGTGAAGACCACAGGCACAGCTTTAGAACAGATTTTCTTTTTGAGTCTCCCAAAGTCTGCAACAATGCACAGCTAATGCATTAGCAAGCAGAGTGAGGCTTGCCTTCTCCTAACTAAGCCCATTGGCCAACCAGTAACTACTCAGTGCAGTGCTGCTTTTCCTTCTTCCTCACATTTCCCGGTCCAGGAATGCCCAAGTCCCTTTCAGAGCCAAGTACAACGCAGTTCCCACACTTCACCTGTTCGCCAGCAAAACCCACCTCATATTCTGTCTCAAACCCCATCCCAAAATCAGACAACAGTCCTAAAAAGTACAGAGTGGAGGTGTTTGCTCAGAGATGTGTCTCTCTGGGGAGCTCAGTGCAGCATCCACAGGCATGCTGAACTGCTGGCCCTTAACACAATCCCTAGACTTTAATTTCACTCCTCTTTCTACAGCAGCCTCAAAGATGTTCATCTGCATCAGGAGATAACAGGAGACGGTGCTGTTTTGCTTGCTGCTCACCACTTCCCGTTTAACTCAGCTACCACCCTCTTTTTTTTTTTTTTTACAGCTCAATTTTGCAAAGCTCAACAGTGAAATTGCAACCAAACATAGTTCATATAAGGGAAGAATTACCTCAGAGGCTTTAAGAGAGAGCAAAAGCTTGCATCAGCTTTTGCGCAGGCACGGCAGCTGACATATGGCACAATGCAACAAGCAACCAAACCCAGAGCTATCTGGCAGTGACCTACACATCTGCTGGAGTAAGAACCAAGGCCTTAGGGCACAGTTCAAACCACTGAATGAGAAAAAGCAACTTCTCCAGTTCAAACCATTGAATGAGAAAAAGCAACTTCCCCATTCTTTCTTATGATGCATCCATCTGTGGTGCAACTAATATTGGCAATGGGGCCATACCTATTATAACACCTTATGTTATGAAACAGAACTCTAAAATTACATTGTGGGATTCTCTACCTAATGCTGGATTAAATTTACTTTGTGTTCAAGTGAAAAAGTTGTGTGTGGTTTTTTTTTTTTTACTTAATATTTTTCCCTAACTAGTAGACTGAAGATTCATTCTGGAGCCCCACAAAAGTCAAACCCAAACACTTGTCTTCCACATTTCTAGCAAGAAGTGTTGCTTAAACAAAACCTTCCCCCTGGGCAATGCCAGACTGATACAGTGGGTTTGGGAACTGGGGAGTAGAAAGACAAATTGTAGCTGTAAAGGAATGAGGATTAGGATTTAGCAGTGGCCTGAAGGTGCAGAGTTAAAGAGAGGGGAAAATCGAGGTAATGCATCTAGGGAGCATGGAAAGAGGAATATGTTTTTTGCCACAATGAATTTAAGTGACTGGCAATGGTATCTGGAAAGGCAGACACTAGGGAGGCAGGCAGAGGTGGGAAAGTAATTTGAAATGCATTGCCATAGAGATCTGAGATGCACTCATGCAGGGATAACACGAAGTGGATGTGAAAGAAGGGCTGTTGCGATACCAATGGAAAGCAAGAGGTAAGGACTGCCACAGGAGAACAGAAGGAGTGGAGAGGAGGATAGGCGTGTGGTGGGAAAAGGCTGAACGAGGATGGAGATTTGAGAAGGAAAAGGTATCTGCCAGTACTGAAAGTAGTAAAGAAGTTCAAGGATGAAATAACCTAAGCAGGCTGACCTCAGGGCACGTTTATATAAAGGGAGCTGCTTGGTGCCTGACTCGTATCATCAGGAAATGTAATTCAGTTATAAGCTTTCTGTCACAAAAGGGCTGAAACTGTAACATATGTTTTCCAATTATCGCTTATGATTAACTACAAGCAACACTTCCCTCCCATGCTGAAAGAAGCTGCAAGCAGTAGTCAGGGTGTTACTCCACTCTTCTCTGAAATCGTAGTCCTCTTTCTCACGTAATTCAGAGAGTTGACTGGCTTGTGGTTTCTTCAGGGTGGTTTGGTGGGGTTTTTTCCCCTTTTTTCTTTATTTGGAAGAAAAGTCTGCTGACTTTGGCAGCATGACTTGAGCAGGTTCCTCCTTTCTCTGAAGGTCTTGCACTACATCCCTGAGACACAGAACCGATTCACACTGGGAACTGCATATTAATGCAAAGCAGGAGGAGAACTCCCTTGCGATGGGACGGCAGTGACACAAGCGCGGGAAGCTGCCAGGAACTTCACAGGGTAGGTGCTAGAAGCACAGTGAGGTAAGGGGAGCTGCTACTTCCAATAGAGTGAAGTCACTTGAAAGATGCAGAAATTTCCAAAATTGGGAACAATGGATTCCTGAAGGTGAACAATTCATAGCAGACAGAAAGAATTCAGGAGGAAGGGAGTAATTTCCTCTGGGACGTATTTTCAGTGAAATTGGCCCAACTTCATAAAACCCAGGAAGCTATGGTTTTTCCTGCAACAAATCTCCATCACAGCAAATCAGTCAGACCTAAGACCAAGTAAGAAGTTACACGGCTAGGAGAAATATCCTGCGTCAGGAAGCCAGCTTACTTCTAGGCCCCAAAGGACAGCAAAAAAATATAACTTAGTGGTGAACTCAGCCAATACATTAGTTTTTTTGGGCTAGTTCAGGAAGACCCAAGTCAGCTTTCAGGAATTTCTGGCTATAAACCCTGCTATTTGGAAGCCAGCAGAAAGTAAAAAAAAGAAAAAGAAAAGAAAAATAAAAAAAAAGAAAAGAAAAATAAAAGAAAAAAAATAAAAAGAAAAGAAGGAGAAAAAGAAAGAAGAGGAGCCTGCCATCTGATGAAAAGAAAAAAGAAAACCCAGAGGACTAACAAGTAAAGCCCACTGGCCACCATGTAAATCCCAACTCTGACATGTGGAAGTTCACAGTAACTTCACCACATCATGCAGAAAATCCCTAGAGTAATCCAAGGAGGAAGGGTGCACCCATGATCATCATCATCATCTCTCTCTCTCACACACACGTAAGCACAAACACGCACAGTAATACAGGTTTGTACACATACACACTTCTGCTTCTTGGGATCAAAACAGGTACAAAGGGTAGGAAAGCCTTAATTCCTCAATGCAGAGAGGTGTCCATATGTAATGCTGAGCTACAATATCCTTCAGTGAAGTGCTGGTCAGACAGCGAGACGTTAAGAATAACATCGTCTACTGCAGAGGGCCTGAGGGAGGAAACTGTTAGGCAGGAGTGCAGAGCCACTGCTTTTATCCATAATACCAAACACTCAGAGAGGACAGAGTGTTTCCCTGTCCTTCTCAGAGATGTATGAAGGTGAGCAACTGTCACGTCCATTTTACAGAGGTGGACATGCTCACGAATGTTGCCACATGTGCGATCGTTGGTATATCTGGAGACAGGCAGCAAGTCTAACTCACTAGGTCACATTCTTTTTCACACACATTGGGCTTTCCCTCATGAATCTGTAAAAACAAGCAAGGTGCAGAGTCCTCAAAACCACCCCAGTGTTCTCAGTGATTACAAGAAGGGGGTACACATTTTCATTTAATTACAGTCTGTTTTTCCTTCAGTGATGCTGGGACACTGGGTAAAAGACTGCTGTGCTGACCACCTTCTCCAGAACAAACATTTGAGACACCCTGGAAAAGCTGCAATGCTAAGTGTCTCATAGAAGGCTGATATCCCATATTACAAATACATAATTTCACAGTAATTACATATATTACATAATACAAATCACTTCTACATCAGGTAAAGAAAGCTATTCCCGTTATAAAGTGCAGAAGCCTAATTCAATTTTTTACAACACAATGCTCTCCAGAGTGAGCAAATTTGGTTTGGCTTTCTACAGACTACAATTACAGGCTTCAAGCAAAGGCGTCTGATGAAGGATTCAACAGTATCTCTTTGTAAATTATACTCTGGCATTTGCATTTTTCTCCCTATTTGATGGGGTGAGGGGAAAGAGGCAATTGCATAGAATGGGACTGGAAGAAAACATTTCAGAAAAAAATGCAATTCAAGAAATAGTTCCATAGGATTCAGAGAGCAGGTATGTGCAGAGTTGGTCAGTGACAGGCAAAAAAATGGAGAATTAGGGAACTGCAAAAGAATGAGGGAATGATGTAGCTATTTTTTGTGGGCTCCGGTTAGTATGGTATGATGCACTCTGGAGATGAGAGTGCATGCGTCTGTTTCCTAATGACTATATTTGATTCTGCAGCTGATAGAAAAGAAACAGATGCAGCCACTAAGAGACTGGGCCACCACACTGGCTGGCACAATTTACAATATTAATATATCTGTTTAGAGAAGTCTGCTCATTCAGCATAATCATCCTTTTCTTGATTAGTTCAGTCACTATCCAGGTTTTTCTCACCATTTTCGTTTCTTTTAATTGTGCTCACCTTCTCTGCTCCAGCCTGACCTGGCTACATTTGGAGAACAAACACCTCTACATGTTTTTTGCATTTATACTGTGAAGCCTAACAAGCATCTTCATTAAAAATCTAAGACATCATTAAGGTATTGTTTCTCATATTGTCAATTGTAATGGGGAACACAGAATGTATATTGTGTTACTTAGTTTTTCATTCGATTTCCCTACAGCAAAGCAGGAGAGGATTGGGAAGCAAGCAAAGCAATAAACAGGAACTTTTTTTTTTTCCCCCTTTTATAGCTGGATGGTCTTCAGACACCTGCTTCATGTATCTAGTGATGTGTGTTCCCTCCAGCCTGCTAATACCTGATAATCTAAAAATGATACCCACATCATCCAAACGGTCTATTTTATTCTCTAACCATAAATTATTGTTTCATCAGATGTGACCCTCGGTTAGGTATGTCTCAACCTTTACACTGCACATCCCCAGCCTTTATCAATGCTATTCTAAAGGGCAGGCATATTCGATTTAATAGTCTTTATACTTTTCCCTTCATTTTTCTGTCTTTTGTGACTTAAACAATCAATCTTCTTACTTTTCTCCCATTTTTTACTTGAGAACTTCTATTTTTATTCTTGCTCCTGTCTGTGTCTCCTTCGTCTCTAACAACCTGTCAGCAAATAGCATTTTGTGTGTTGACACAGCTCTTTCCCTTTTGATGGCAGACCAGAGGCATTGGTGTACATTAGCTCTGCCCTGGAGTCAGGGGAAGGGGGTTGTCACCTCTGGGGTAGTGACTTGGAAACAAACTGCTCAGAGGAACTGGGACTGCTGCTTTTGCACTGGCGCTTGAGGATGCCTCCCTGAATCCCAGCTCTCTTGTCCTCAAAACGATCCCCGCGTTTGGGTGTTCATCAGCCGGTTAGGATGATGCCGTGGGATGATAGGTTAGGATGTAGGCTGGGACGACTTCTCTAGCACGGCAGTAACGCCTCCCCCTCCGACACCTGCTCGCACACACACCAATTTAATTTCTCTCAGAAATGTCCCTGTGAGCAGGGAACTGTCACTGCTGAGCAGGAGAAGCGGGATCCCAAAGCTATTCCCCAATTTAAAGCCCATCACGATACAAGAGGTAGAGGCCAGCTGAGGTCCCTGCAGCTTGCTGGAAATGTGGCTAAGGTCACCTCTAACCCCACCTCCCCTCTCCTCTCCGGCCGTACGCACAAAACGGCACACAGAGAAACTCCCCGAGGCTCCGAAATGCTGAATGGCTCTTGCCGTGCTGGTCACCTTCCCTCTGCGTCACGGAGAGCCAGCGCTGAGCGATGGAGAGCTTTTCCCTTTCTGAGCGTGTACCGAAGACACTGCTTAGATGAGAAGCTGAGAAATACGATTTTTCCCCCTCCCTCTTTTGTTTGTACTTTCTCCCCCTAACAAAAAAAAATGGTCATTTCTTGCAGCCTCTGCAGTCAGTGGGGATTTTATTGTGGAGCTCATCAGTCACAACATGGCTTATAAATACAAAATGCCAGCACAGATCTGTCAAGTCTCTTCCTTGCTGCATGACACTTACCTCTCTCTTCCCTCTCCGCCAGTCCTCTGCCTTTTCCATTCTCCTGTGTCTCCAGGCCAGCAAATCCCTCGCTGCCAGCGTGGTGCCGAAGCACTTCTCCAGGTGTGGCTTCCCTCTGCGCCAGCTTGGCCGGGTGTCACCCTGCCGCTCGGGCAGCACCCCACGGAGGGGGCATCAGGGGGACGTCACCCCACCGGGTACCTGCCGGTGGAGGCAGGGACGGGGAGCACATCAACCCAGCGGACTCACCAAGCTGCATCTCACCCTCTGGGTAGCAAAAGGCATGCGGGGCTTCCCGTGACTTCCATCTACGTAGAGTATTTCAGGACCCACAGTGACAAACCAGGGCAAGGACTGGTGGTGTTAATACAGCTGCCTCCCAGTCCCAGGGATTAGTCTATAGGGCAAAAGAAGAGGGCTGCTTTACCCCCACATGGGCAAGGCTGCCCCATGCATTCCACGCCAGGCAGGCATCAGACTTCAAAGCAAAGCCTGTCAAGGACCAGGTCTTCAAGAACATTAACAGCTTGTTCAGTGCTTCAGAGGAGGGGGGTTCAGCAGAAACTCCTGTACGGCTCCATAATACATTACAGAACTTTAATTCTATTTGGACAGTGGTTGTTTCCAGGAGCGGGCGCGACTTGGATGAGAATGTGGAAATCCCTTTCCTCCACTAGCCTCTGCTCTGCTGGGTCACATCAGAGACCACGGGGTGGGATGCAGGGTGGTGAAGAGGGAGAATGACCCCTCGCTTGGCTGCTGTGCAGCTGCACAGCCTGTATCTGGCTGCTCACACCTGGGATCAAGCAGCAGCGAGAAGCCTCTCCCCATACACGCACAAGTGCCGTTGCAGGAGGCGGTGGGCAAATAAGGTGCCCGAAGCGCTCACAATTCACACCTGTCTACCACTTTCCCTTCTTCTCTCCCCCAGGTAAAGCTACACCTGATTTGTGCCAAACTAGGAAAGCATAGACGTCAAAATGCGAAAGCACAGGCAGGTTTTACTCTGAGGATACTCCTGGTTCCTTAGAAACCTCTAGTTTATGTCAAACACCCCTCCCCCCCCGTACACCTTCCTAGATCAATTTCACAAAGTTTCAATTTATTTCCAAACTAATTTTTTTCCCCATGAGCCTGTCTTGCTGAGGTCCTGTGACTTGCACAGCAATCACTTCTTTTAAATACACGATCGTGGCCACTCCAAGCCGATGTGGGGTTCTCTATCAAATCGACGTACTGGAAATCTGGAAAGAACCAGCAGTTACCGTGTGCAGTCCCCTCCGACCCGCTCCTGCGCTATGCCATTTTACGTAGAAAAGGTAATGTGTCTGCCAAGGAAAGGGGATGTCAGATAACATAGAAATGGTTGCACAGCAGGTAAACCAGGAAAACACTCTCCTGCTGATGGGGATATACAGAACATGGAGAGGTCACTCACTTCTGAAGGAGAGAAGTAAAGCTGGCTGAACAATCAGAGTATATCGTGGGAAACTTCCCAGAAATCCCATGTTTCATTCATCTCAGACCCTTAGCAAGTCTAACTTAAAAATGCTAAATACCTTAAAAACTAGGACTAAGCTACCTCCAAAAATACATTTCTACCTATACACCTAAATACGTTCTCCCTAAGGCAAGACATCACTGACAGTAGATTTCACATGGAAAAAACTAAGTTCCACTTTTCCCTCCCACTCCCTTTCAGTTCCGACTCCTCCCTCCACTTCCCAGCTCCTCTTCCTCCAGGAATATTTGAATTCAAAGAGCTCTCTTGTCTCACTACAGGCTTTGGGAAGGGATCCCACTCTCACCAACTTCAAAAGCTTCTGCTTACAACTTCCAGCATGAGAAGCTGGTCTTCATGTTTAGGTCTAACAAACCTATAATTTTCTGTAGAAGTAAAGAAATGTAGCTACCACTTAGTAAGGCCATGACTCCGCAAATAAACTCACGTAGCTAAATCTGTCTGGATTCCCAAACTACCCATAAAATGATGGCCTAAAAACTGAATGCAAAAATTGCCAAGATTAGAGAAAGCACATTTCTCTTATTCTTATTTGGCCCTCCATGTATACATCAGTAGAAGATTAGCTTATACATTGTACATCATGTTTCAGTTCTTTAAAAAAAAAAAAAAAAAGCTGTTTAAATATTTTCCTAACTATTAAAGGGGATTTCTTTTTATAGTGCAGATAATTAAGTATTGAAGATGTAGTGATCTATTTGATACAGAGAGAATAAAAGATTTGAAGAATTTTAAATAAAAAAATATAACCAAAACCCTATCTGAACTGACTACTGTACACTTTGAAATTTAAGGCTGATATTTTATCCCTATTCCTACAAAGTCTTCCAGTTACTGGCTGTGCATATTTATATCATTTAAATCAGTTACTTTCATTCTCTCATATTTTTCTATGAGTATAAGAGAAACTTATGAAAGAAGGGGGATTAAGAATTAGAAAATAAGACCTAGAGTTGAAGTTTGTTCCCTAGTCCATATAAAGAGCTAAGGCATGCAACATTTCGTCAGATTATATTGCACCATATTTCTTCCTATTTCAATAACAATAAAAAAGTGATTTGATGAAAAAAGAGAATTTTCCTACAGCTTCTTTCTGACTTCCTGTGTAGCCTAATCACTTTTTTTTGTATGCAATATAAAAGGAATTTGGACTGTACGGAAACATAGTGAGAGACAAAATACCAGAGTTTGGTATCTGCAGAGCCATCAGGTACCTGTTATAGCCATCAATTCAACAAATCACTTAACATGCCTATTCTTAGCACTCACTGAAGCGCCATGGGGCTTAAGCATGTGCTTAACTTTTTACTGCATTAAAACTTGATCTAAATAGTAATGACTGCGTTTTAATTTGGTTTGTTGCTGCTACTGTTGATAAATGTACTTGTCACTGCCTCTAGTAACAGTGTGTGTTGCACTGTGGCCTTAAAAATTACTCCACAAGCAGAAATCCCACGGAAGTGCATTAGTACGTGCTTCTTAGATGGTGCTAAATAAATATCCTAGTTCTTGCTAGATTCTTCAATGACATTGCTCGTTTGCATTTTTAGCTGCAATTTTGCCATCTTCTTCCCACATCTTCTCCCCACAACCCTCCACAGCAAACACATCCTTTGGGTGCTGGGGGGGGTCCCAAGAGCAGGCAAGGACGTTGGAAGAAGGTGGTGGTTGTGCTCACGAGGCTGGCGCACAATGGTGGCCACCAAAGGAAAGGCAGGAACATGTCATCAGGGTGAAACGGTGGAGTGAGTCGCTGGGAGGAGAGAAACGGTCTGGGAAACACTTGTATAAAGTACTCACAGAACCAGTAATACAAGCATAACTTCCCAAGCCACAAAGCTCAAGAGGGTTTGACAGGTAAAATGCATAAAAGCAGTCCTGAAGGCAGGCCATCATGTGTAACAAGAAGAAAGCCCTTCAGAGATGTTTTATTTCCTAAGGTCTTTCTCTCTCATCCATACATCCACCCACCAGATTTTTTGTGAGATAAAGATATTTTCAGATAGGGGTAGTTTCAGGCCTTTCTCTGTGCCAGCACTTTGCAAGCTGCCAGGTCAAGTGGGTGCCCCCTCTGCTCTCCCTCTCCTTTTTCTCCCCACTCCCTGTTTAAGCTGGGGTTTCATCCGCTTCCGAAGGAAGGAAGCATATTTCAAATCTCCAGGAAACAGGAGACTCTCCTTGCGCTGGTTCTCTCCAAAATTCAGATAATTGATTAATGAACTTTTCCTCTCTGCTCATTTGCAGCAGCAGGAGGAGAGGGAGGTAATTATGACACTCATAATTGAAGGTTCACTACTGTGTGGTTACAACAACCAAAGAGCTAGGAAGAGGAAGGCACATGACATGAGGTTTTTAAGAGTTTGTCAGACCTCAGGAATGAAAGCGGTATCAGCAACAAGTCCCCGCAAGCTGTGCTGTTTGCGGTCTTCTCATTTCCTCACCACGCCTGACGGTGCAGAAGCCACGGTAATGGACACCCCAGATAATTCCTGCCATTGCAGCTGAGCCTACCTGTAAACTCAGGTTCAGAGGCATTTGCATATCAGCACATATCTGATCAAGTCCACTGCAGCACGCGCTTAATCTGTTTGTTACCCACCTCGTAGCGAAGGTTGGCAGCACACAAAACACTTCCAAGTGCACTGTTTGCAGTGTCAAGCTCACAGCGAGTTCATTTGCATAAAAGCAAGCTCAGTTATCTTTGGGGAAGGGACTTCAGAGGATAATTCAGCTATAATAGGATCCACATTTTTTCCTACTGATCCCAAGTCACTATTTTACATACACGTGAGTGCCTCTTATCAAACCTTCTTCCCTCCCCTCTTCTTTACAAAGAAAACAAAGCCCCACACATATACAGAGCCATATTCCCTAAAGAGCCTGCAATTTATAGATCTCACGTCTTCAAGGGGTTGCAAACAAACAGCTCGCTCTCCTCTGACAGCCAGAGAAATCCACTGACATGACAGAAATTGGGGTTTAACTCTGTGCCTCATTGAGAATGGGTACTCAAGCCCAAGTGGTGTACCCAGAGGCACAGCTCTCCGACATCCAGGAAAAACACCTACCGCCCTTATTTCCAGAGGGTGCTGTAACTTCAGTTCGTGTGCTCTGAAATCGCTGGCACTAAGGGGATTAAATCAAGCCTTAGCTTGTGGGTGCACTTGATTCATTCAGTAATCAATCACCCTAAAACATTGCCAGTGAAAAGAAAGGTGTAATTTGTAACTAAGACCAGAAGAAAAGGAAACAAAATCAATATTAGAATATAACCAAGTATGGCCAAGAGTCTCCAATGCAGGATTAGCAATGGGATAAATACAAACGCTTAGAAAACAATTACACAGAAATCTAAATCATCCTGGGATGATATATGTCAAGACGACTGCTGTACAGGAAGGCAAAAGCCAAACATGAGCAACAAGAAATGAACAGGTGAGAATGGGAACTATTTTTGTTTTGTTTTAAAACTATCTTCCCAAAATTTAAAATGTCTATAAAACCATATAAAATGTATATAAAGCACTAAAATGTACATAAACCCATTACACCCTTGTTCAAACTATTTTAAGAGTTTTAAAATTCCTCCTTGCATCTTCAGAAATGTGAGGCTTTCCAAAGGAAGCAGTTGCCAAACCTGTTGCTTGAGACAAAGAAACACTTTGTTCAGTAGGATACTTACTTTCCTATCAGGTGAGTTAATCTTTGCGACTTTATGTATGAAGAACAGCTGAAAATCTGTGATTTCCTTTTTTTTTTTTTTTGTATGTGTTATTTTCCGTATTTCAATTAATTATCTCGAAGCACAATCAACTTAGCAGGGTGCCTTCAAAAATTCCTTCACTGCGGTGCTATACCACTGAGCAGAGAGTTTAACTAGATGATTTTATTAGGAAGCCAATTAACACTCAGATCCCCAAAAAAGCAACTAATCCATCTTTTTATTTCACCCTTCTGAGCAAACTCCACACTGTGAGTCCGTAGTCAACCCCGTTACACATTGTGGATCTCTGACCAGAACAGGCTTTTGAAGATATGAAATCCTGATTTTGAAGAAATATTGTTTGCCAGTTCATGGGAAAGCAGCCATCCCTTGTTCTACTCCTTACCAATGGGTAGGGAAGAAATGAGGGAAGATGAATTAGAGTGCAGCTTCAAATAAGTGACTGTGAGCAATGACACTTGAAGTGAGAATGGGAATGGGTGTGCTGCCTATTACAGGAGATACAGTCTGAGCTACTTTGGTCAAAAAACAGGACAGCAGCAATGAAGGAAAGGGAGGATGCTTCAAAGGAAAATGCTGCCTTTTGTTAAAAAAAAACCCCAACAACACATCTTTGTACAAAATCAGAAAATTTTGTGGGGTGCAATTTTTAGTAATAATGCGCCATTTACTGCCATGAGTTGGCACTGGACTTCTTTTCTATTTCCTTAAATCCACATTTTCTGTCCAAAACTAGTTAGAATGGAAAATTTTTGATACAGGTTTTGTGTCTTGCATCTGTATAATTCCACTCTGACCTAATGTGTCTGTACAGGGATTGCACTAAGAGGGTATTAGGTGGCAGAGAATTAAGTTTCCAAGGAGCAGAAATAGAAAAAAAAAATCAATTTCGTGGAAACTGAAATAGAGAAATAGAAGTAAGGAATGGTATGAAGGCATAGATTTACCAAGAATGAACAACGAAGGGGCCGTGCTACCCATATTAGTTTGGCCTGGAGTACTGAATGACCTTGCAGTTCAGTCTCCCACCAATTTGCAGAGGGGCTGGCTCTGCCTTCCCCAGCTTCTGTCTTCTCCTGTTCTGTAGCTTTTATAGTATCACCTATGTTCAAAGCCAGAGGATGCCCACATGCTTGTATTTCAATCCCATCTCTCCCGAAATGCTGCCTCCTCTCCGCAATGACCTTCAACTTTCTCCCTGTAAGGACTTCTTTGCCGCACTGATATTTGCCCATGCTGCCGTGGGGCTACAAACCCCAAAGGTCTGAAAGGAATTAACCAGGGCAAGAAGGAAGCAAGAAATGAAAGAAGTGTGTTTAAACACAGACGTGCATAAAAGAGTTGAGAAAAATAAGATGGGTTTTTGCAAGCTATCATATGGGAAAGTAAGTACGTCAATAAATTAAAAGAAAGGATGGACTCAATAATAGCTCTGAAAGGCCAGATTTTCAATTTCTGCTTTGGGAGATAGACTGCAGGAAACAATCTTGCACAGACACAAAAATAACTGAAAGGTCTGAAAACCACTTTCCAAACTCTTTAACAAAGTGACGAATTGCTGATAAATGGTCCCCGGATCCAAAATGGTAGTCCAAATTTGGAGTCCCCGAAATGCTAATGAAGGGGAAGAGGGATATCAAAGTCTAAGTCTAGATCTCTTTCTTTAACTTTGGAACAAAAATTCCATGAAGCCAGGCTTTGACTTCAAAGAATAACTCCTTTATCAGCAACCACAAGATACATGCAACCAACGCAACTGGTTAGTTGGCACTCTGTGAAGCCAGTTATCCAGGAGTGATTGTAAGCAGAAAGAGATGGGCACCACCAGAAGACACATTGTCCCACTCCAACAAAAACGCACCTGCAGGAAGAAACTCATCCTGTGCTGCCCAATGCCAGAGGCCCAGGTGGTTAGCTTAGATAAGACACTTTTAGACAGTTCATTTCTTCACCCTCTAAAAGCTGTCCCATCTTTTCTTGGGATTTGGCCTTGGTTTTCTGTAGGTCTAAATTTTGGCTTTATAACGAAAGAAAAAGCAGCGGAGCTAAGTCCACTTTGGTTTCGCTGGGAAAGATTTGCGTAGCTTGAAGCAGACACAAAGCAGCTAGCGCTGTCGATGCCTGGCCAGAGAGATCAGGAGCAATGTTTTTAGCCCCAGTTCTTGGCAGAGAGCTGGTGCAGAGCAGAGAAAAAAAACCCAAACCGCTAGTTATTTAACTGAGAGGTACTGAGATGGAGCAGCAGAGGATTGGGAAAACTAGTGCTCAGTAGCTTTAGGCACTGACCTTACCCAGCTCCTGCTGCAAGGGGGAAAGTGGGAGACGGGCAAATCCCACTGCCTCATGGCAGTTCTCAGTAGCTGGAGGTCTCAGCATCTAGCGAAGCCAGCCTTTAGCAGCCCCCTCTCCTCTTCCCCCTTCTCCCACCTCATGATTTACTTTCTGACAGTATCATGAGAACCGCTGCTATCCCTCTCCCTAGCTTAGGTTAGCTGTATTTGAATATTGCATGTTATTTACCGATGACCTTCGCTTCAGAAGATATCTGCTTTTTGTAGCCTAGCTGTGTGAAGACTGACAGCAACCTTCATCAGAGGATAATTTCCAAATGAGGAAAGTATCCACGTGGGACTGTCAGAAGCGCTGAATTGATTTGTGCCTGCACCACAGGTCAGATTTCAACCCATTTTTCTTGAAGACGAACTAGACTGATTTATCCTCAGGGGCCTTGCCCTCCACTCCTTACAAGCCTCAAAACCCAGAAATAAATGATGTATGTTCATTTAGTACACCCATATCATGTGAGGGCAATTGATTCAATTACATTATAGCTACTGGAAACAAAGCAGCCATATGGCGAGCTTTCTGCCCCGAAGTAAAGGATGCTGCACAGCCACAGCTCTGAACTGGGAGTTAGCTCCTTGCACGGATGCTGCCCCTGAAACAGGTTTCCTGCGGGGAGAGCTTTCCCTGAGCCACAGGGGAAAGCTGAGTTCACGGCTGGTTGAGATAAGCATCTAAACCTTAAGATACTTCTCTGAAGCTTTATCTGAGCTATCCAGACCTCCCAAGTCTGCAAAATTGCAATGAAAATTTGGTAAGAAAAGGCTTTGTGTGTGCAAGCGTGTATGTGTGTGCAGGCACATACGTACATGCTTTTTATTACCTCTTAATGCTGGAAGAACAAGAAGTAGATTGAGAGGAAAAGCAGTAAACTGTACTCTGTTTTGCTTCATATGCCATGCACGGTGTTCGCTCTAAAGACATACAAAATTCAATCATGAGCCAAATCTAGCCTTAAATCGATGAAGTTCTGCCGGCTTTAATGGAGCAATCGCAGAGACATACTCCAGCCGCTGCTCTAAGCCCACCCATTTTCACACTCTCTCTGCTTTCCAGCAGGCTGTCTAGGCTGCCATCCAGAGATGGCAAATGCAAAGGTTCACAGATATCTACAAAATCTGCATATGAAGTAGTGAAGTAGGGTGGGGAAATTCAGCATGGTTTCTGAAGCCTCAAAAAAAAAAAAAGACAGAAAAAACTGAGCTCCTCCCTTTCTTTATAAAGGGAAGACTTAGTTGAAGAAGTTTTGCTCTGACCGTTTTCCAGCATTTAGCCAGAACCACCTTACCAGGCTCAGATTTTCTACTTCTGAGCAAACCCCCTGTGGTCCAGAAAAGGCCCACTATTAAAAGTAGCTCTGGGAATAGGTATGAGTTGCTCCTAATGAATTAAAAACGTGACAGCAGCTTTGGGATTTTTGTGGTTTGCCTGCGAATCCGTTCTGACCATGAAAAGCCTGCTAGTTTTACCTCAACTAAGTAGAACAGTTAACCTCAGAACAGGCAATATTTACTTGTACTTCCCAATACTTAAGACAGGAAATGCCTTAAATGTTGCAAATACTGAGGTTATAAAACTGTAAATGTTTGCCTGTCGGAGGCACCTGACAAGTTTTTACAACCCTCAGCTGCCTGCCGACAGAGTCACCCCAGCACCGGGGTTTTCCCTGTCCTCTCCTTTTCGTCCATTTTACAGGGTGCTGCTGGAAAACAGATCTTTTGGGGCATTTGTTTCAAGGCTACTGTCCTACCAGCATTTGTAGAAAGGTGATTTGGGTTTCACTGGATCTTTTAATTATCTCTTTATAGTGATGGAAAGGTAAGTCTCTCAGTTTATGTTTTGTTTCGTTAGCTGGCTAAAGAGAGGCTCAAGGCCTCAAGAACCTTCCTCAAATATTTTAAAAAGAGAAATTCAGCAGGTAACATTTGGGAAGGCAGATGTGAATTATTTCTTTTTACAGAATGATATAAATCCATGGAGTATGGAATATGCCGGGACACGGTGCCACAGTAGTCTTTTAATACCATTTCTCTCCATGATACCTTAAAAATCTGGCAGAGGAGTCTTCCTGCCTGGTGTTTCACAGTGAGCTGGCAGGCTTGGGTATTTCCATGCTCATTCTTGCATAGGCCTCTCGGAAGTGAAATTAAAACCTGCAGTCCGCTCTGCTTGACTGCACCAGCCCGACGACAGCCACGACACCCAGGCGCTGCAGTCGCGCTAGCGGAGCAGCGCGCCCAGGGGAGCACAGAGCCTCCCTGCCCAAACCCCCCCTGGGGCAGGGTACCCACCCGCCCCACGCCGGTCAACGTGGCCAGGCTGGATCCGAGTGGGAGAAACGGGTCCCTGCCGGGGGTCAGAACCCGGGACAAAACACCCACACCTGGGAGACGTAAACCAACAGGTAAGGCATCGCCACACGTACACGTTGGATGGAAAGGGGGTCTTCGCCCACCTTTTCAAGGCTGTGCTGGCATCAGGATGAGGTTTGGCTGGCTTCGCATAAGAACACGTTGTCCATATGCCCTAGATAGGACCATACGCTCATAAGGCCTTATTCTCATGTAGTTTACACGGGCGTAATCTCACTGGCGACGGTAAAGCTGTCTGACTGCACTTGAGGGAAGAACCCTAAGTCCTGTGTTCAAGGAATGAAAAGATGTCGCTGGATTTCCTGATTTACCCTACTATACAACGGAGAGGAGAATCGCAGGTTAGGAGTTTGTATGCCTGCCTACTGGAGCACCTCTGTAATGCATCCCTGTGCCACGGGTGAAACACTTCAGGGAATTAAATCAGCACAATCTTCCCTAACTCAAACAAAACCGACAACCTAGGACGTAGTTCCTGCCAAGAGGCTGCTGTAGAAGCGAGAAAAGCAATTTCTAGGCTTCTTTTTTAACCGTGAGCCGTTACTAGTGCAGTCACGTACTGCCTTTGTGGCTAGTGTTGGACCCGGGAGCAGGGGCTGGGGTGTCGAGGGAGGTTCTGCCAACTGGGATCCCGCGTGCCTGTTGCTGGAGCCCCTGCTGCCAGCCCATCACTGCAGCTGGGATGTATACCGGCCGGGCATCCTTTATCTTGCCGGCAGGACATGATTTTACTTGAGCGCCGTGATTGCTTCTTGCTGCCCCAATGTAGGTCTGGGGATGCCCAAGAGAAGGGGGCGATGGCACCGGCATGGTTTCTGCTCTGGGTGGCCCCTGTGCTGCCCCAGGGACGAAGCTGCTGTGGAAGGGAGCCTCTCTCAGCCCGACTGTCCTCAGGGAAACTGCCATTTCTCAGAAGGGACTCCGCTAGCAGCCAAAATAATAATATTGTTTAGGTGCGCTAATGACCCTGCCCCTGCCAGCTCTGCCCTGAATATGTTTAGCTCGCTACCTTCCAGAAATGGTGCAATAACACTGGAGCACCAGGAGTGTTATTAAATATCCATGGCCCAGCTGAGCATGTTCTAGCTGAGTTTTTATTACAAACTGCTATATGTCCTTGTCATTAAACAGGCTGCTAATTCATTATTTTGGACATTAACAGAATGCAGAAAGTATCTTAAAATAACATCTTAATTTATATTTTTAACATCTTGGCACCTCTAATTTTTATTTTATAAGCTCTATTAATGCTTAATGTCTGCTGCTGCGTGGCAGTCCAGCTACACTGACAGCTATTGTTGCAAGTCTTTCATCTTTGATCCATCCAATTGGTCAAACAATGAATTTAGTACAATTTCCTTGAATCCAAAATACTCCTACTTTTACTATTGCTTCTGTGACAGGGGTAGATTTTTTAATAATGTTCACCTGAAGCACAAACCAACATACTTTTTAAAATACATGTATCAACCAAAGTTTTCCCCCAAATTTTAGAGGATTTCTGTCTTCTCCCAGGACCTCAGTATTTCACATGTGTGAATGCAAGGGTAGCAAAATAATAATTTGTAACATTACCAAATTATTTGTCAGTGGATAATATATTTGGAGTTTGGACAAAAAAAAAAGAAAAATAAACACAAGCCTCCAAAGAAATAAAAATAACCTGGTTAGAGGGAAAAGGGAGAATAATCTGTTCTGACCCTTCATCAGTTATATTACTCCACTGCTCAAAACCATGTTACTTATGATTTATACACACATCATACTTTGCTATGTTTCAGGATTTTTGAAAAATGGACATCCTCTTTCAGGTCTCAGATACAATCACCATATAGCAGGCTTGCAATCTTTCCATGACTTAACAAAAATGTATAGAAAATTGTAAATAAGTGCATACATACAGGACATTTTTTAGGCTTAAAAAAAAAAAAAAAAATCTATCAAAGTGGTTCTAAACCCAACTTTAATTGGAAACCAGACTGTAAACATTTTTAATGAGTCAAGCTGAATATTCTTTTTGAATTTGTGAGTCTTCTCTCTTTTCCACAGCCTCTTGTTCCTTAACATAACAGGACCTGCCAGCCTCGAGTATCCTCTGTCTCATATGTGGCCTTCATTAGGATTCATTCCCAGGTCTCCAGAAAGGTAAAAAGGAAGCAGCTTCAGGAAATACCACGTGTGGCACTACTGAAGCTAGAAAGGCGTATTCCCTAACAACTATCCTCTGTGCTCAGGCAGCCCACAGTCCCACTGGTGAACTTTCATTAAACACTACGCTCCTTAAGTCTGCAAGGCAGCAGGACAGTTTCCTTAGCAGCCAAGGAATTTTCTACCAAAACAAACCAAGGATCCATATATCGTCGTATCTTTCCTTTCTACCAGTTAATGTTAAATACTTCAGAGGAAAGTGTGAACAATCATCTCGATTTAGCAAAAGAACATCTGCTTTGCTTTAAATGTGCTTAAGACCCCCGGCTTCAGTCTTCGTTTAAAAAAAAAAAAAAAAAAATCACAACTTCAGTAGCATCTGAAACGTACGTTTAACACGTCAATTCCAGGTTACTTGAACGTATTTTTACCTTGCATGCAAAATGTTTCAAGAGGATTGAACCCTGTGCGTACAGCTAAGTAGGAATTTAAGTGCTTCCTTGGCCAGGGATAAATAAGAGCACAAAATTGAGTGCACTGGTCAATCGGGTTATGTTGATATGACTACATAAAAGCTGGCCAAGAACCGATCTTGGGCCCCAGGGCCAGAGAGTTGCCCTTTCTGTGGCAGGTTTGTCTTGGAAACAAATATTTGGAATAGTTCAAAGGGGAGCCGGGGGCTGAGCTGGCTCGCAAAGCAGCGAGGACAAGGAGAGCCCAGGCTCTCCCTCCCGATGCACGTTTATTTAGCAGTACAGACATACCCTCAGGATCCTACACCCCAGTTCTCATACCAATTTTCTCTCTGTGTAGCTCCACTCCAGATTTCACTTCAGTTATTCCTGCCTACACCAGTACATGCCCCTCAAAGGCCCTAATAATTTTCTTACTCATGCAATCCTAAATCCTAGGGAAAGATTTGGGTTTTTTTTTTCAGAATGCTAATGCCACGAGGTAAACATGTTTGTATATCCTGGAAATATAAGGCTTCTTTGCATTACTGATGATATGTCCATTTCTGTTAACCTGCCTCTGCCATCAGTACTCAAGCCTAGTCAGCTCCACTTTACTTATGTTCTGGCAATGTCAGTCATATACTTTGATTTGTTGTCAGATGATGAAAACAAACTTAAGCAAAACTTTCCTTGGGAACAAGAGTGAATCAGAGCTGTAACTGGACCTTCATAAAAATATGATATTTAGAAACTTGTGGTTACCTCACTGATTTGCTCAACCCAATTTACCTCAAGGGGCAATTACCGCCTGAAATGTCACAGACTTTGTATACCATTTTGAATCTCTGGAAATAGTTCCTCTGCTCATGATTTTTCTTATGGCACAGTGGGAATGCTGGTGTAAAATGTCTGGCTATAAATTGCTGGATTTTAAAGCAAATATCAGTATTCATGGAGCCAGGTTCCAGACCCCCAGCTGTTTGAGCCTGACAGGTTTGTCTTTAACATTTCTGTATTTACTTTAAATTTCTGACTGCTGTAATCACTGGATGAAACAACAGCTAGAATACTGTATGGAAAGAAGTAAAGGTGGAAGTTAATTTTTTTTGTAATGTCTCAGTACCATGTTTATTTTCTCCCCACACATTTCTAGTTTATAAGTTAAAGCATCTTTAGTCAGTCATAGTTTGATTCTTTTTCATAAGATGATGTGAGTACTTCATATAATACAGCTACACCAAGATTCTTTTACTTGATATTTCATAAAGAGGTCAGACCTCAAAGGCAAAAGAAGAAAAAGAAACATGAGGGCAGACCATTCAAAACCATAATTCGGACATCACAAAAAAAAGGTTTTCATTTTGTTTGTAAATATAAATCAGAAAGTGGCCCCCTTCCCAAAATTAAGGAACCTGCAGATCCTTTTTACAGCAGCAGGCTAAACAGCATTTTTTATCAATATTTTCACTGCTTCTGCCGAATGAGAAAAAAACAAGGCTGAGCTACGGAATGAAGCATAATTTACAATTTATCATTTAAACACGCAAGCGTCTAGGGGAAAAAGACTGGAACGTGTGGGAGAAAGAAGACTTAATTATATATTACATTTCAGAGGCCCTTTCAGCCCATACCTCAACAGTTCCTAGCTACTCAGTCAGTCACTTATTTTTAGATCTAAATTTCTCTCCATCACATGTGAACCTGTTATCTAATTTATAAGGTACTCCATCAAAACTTCCAGTTCTTAACCATGAGGTAACAAAAAACATCAAACATGTTAACTAAAGGACGTCCCAGGCAATTTTAAGGTCCATCTTTTCTAGTATTATGCCTCTTTTATTCTATCGCCTTTCTTTGCATCTTTACTGTAGTTTTGCATCTATCGTGGGACAGAGCCTGAGCAATGTATTTAAGTAACTTCTATTTAAGATTAAAGAGGGGAAAAAACCCCCAAAACACCAAAAAACCCCCAACCCTGGGAAAAAATAAATATTCATAGCTCCACGTGAGAGAGCAGAGGGTGCAGAAAGTCACCTGGCAGCAGCAGCCCTATTGACCCAGAGCTGCTCAGCAGCACAGCGAGCCCCGCTCGGGTGCCTCAGCGTACATGGGAAAAGGGCGATAACCACTATGCAGTGGCACTGTATAGGCAGTGTTTGGCCAGGGTCAGGTTGAAAAGCAGTGCTGCTGCTGAGGACAAGCCCCCGTGTTCAGCATCACCACCATCCCAGGCAGCTGCCGAAGCCACCGGTTTCCTCCGCGCCAGGCGCAGCTCCCACTCGCCGCTGTGTTCTCGGGGCACCGGCTGGCTTTGGGAGGGGTGAAGGGCTCTCACAAGGGTCCCTCGCCCCCCTCCGTGCCACCACAGCCACTTTTCAGTCAGTGCAGAAAATAACAAACATGGGGCCATGGTGCAGTCCTTTCTCCTGCTGAAAAATGAGCTGGAGATTTTGCTTTCCTATGTATTGCTGTTGCTACCAAGATGTCCCCAGACTGAAAACTGCCGTATAAAACGTACCTCTCTTACCCCTCTCTGATGCAGCCCCCTGGAAAAGTTTTAAAGCCCTTGGACTAGTGCCGATTCTCTGACCTTTGCTTTACATGAACTGGGAACTATATACTAGATGGTGTGATCAAGAGCTGATAATTACTGTCTTAAATCTAATGCTATGGTCAGCATACACGTAGAATATTTAATGCCTTTAACAAAAATAAAAAGGCAAATGCTTCTCTGTAAAGTCAAGGCATGTGTGTCCTATTTGGCAATTCTAATACCTTTCTCTAGCAGATCTGCTTTCAACCCTTAAAGCTCTTTAAAATAACACAGGAATACCCATTATAATATTGTAAATAGTACTGCTCAGCTCTCTTTTCAGCACAGGGAACAAAAGAGCCCACCTTGTAAAAATGGCTTCTTATCACTGTATTTCCTTTGTGACTTTCTACGCATTACACTTATCTTTAAACAGGAAAAAAGGTATTCAGTCTTGTAAAATCAATGAAGCTTTTAAGCAATGGAATCATCTTCTACTTCCTTTACATGTCCTTTAAAAACCGTACAAGCTCTCCTAACTTGCTTCAGTTGGCAAACCCCAATCTGACCCTTCACGCCGAACTAGAGTAACTTAGCTGGATGCTAAAGGGAATTACAAAATGGCCTTTTGTGAAGGAATTCTCCCCCTTATGCAACAAAATAACTTCCAGGCTAGTCAGTAGCTCTCATAGATCCAGTGTAGAGAATATCTTATTTATTCATTCCCTGGGCAAACTGAAAAGTCACCACAAACTTCAGCTTTCACAGTGATTTAAAAAACTAACTTCAAGAGGAGAAAATGCCACTTACACTTGGTAGAAACAAACAAAAATATTTTACTTTTTAATTTCAGGATATTCATCTAACTCCTTTCTTTCTGGAAAATCTTCTTAGTTAAAATAAAATTCAAATTTAAAGGGTGAGCTGAAAAAACAACTTTTCTGATTACTTATTTATTTTTTCCCCTCCCCAAGGACTGTTTTGTCCATTCTCCCCGGTTGTACCAGCCTCCTTCCCCAGGATCTCTGCAGTCTAAACCTGTAGATCATCAATACCAAAAATCACCATCACTTGGTGTTACGAGGGAACACCACCGCGCACATGTCTCTGCTCTAAACCAGAGCAACGCACCCTGGGCACAAAACTTTCTGTGTGTTTTAAACAGGCTCCACCACCTCCAGTAAAACCACCAGCATCTGGGCCTCAGCAAATGCAGAAGCTGGAACACTCTTGCCCTTTATGTTTAGAGACATGAAATGGATCGCACCCTCCCTCCCTCCCCTCACCCCAGGTTCTCCCGGCTTCTGACCGCGAGATGGAGGGGGAGCAAAAGGACAGAGTGTGTGAGGGAGGAATTTCTGTGATTTCTACCATTGTCATTAACTCTGGGGCCTTTTTACTACCCCACACATTTCTGAGATTGTTTTGTGCTTCTGCCATAGCTGTCAGTTCCTCTTAGTCGGTTAGGCTTAAGACGAAACTCAGTGTCTGGAGGTGTGTTTTGTATCAGTACCAGCTGATGTGCTTTCTGTTCCAGCTTACATCCTGCGCAGAAATGAGCTGAGTGAATTTCTACGCCTTTCCTCTCTTCCTAGCTTTTATTATAAGAAGGAAGGGGAATACATTTGTAGCACCCTCCTCCCGCACTACCTCCCAAGGCAGTAAGGTTGAACAGGTAGCTGAAGAATGGGTGCTGACCTCGGCTGTAGAACCAGGCTGGGAGGGTGGGAGTCCTGGGCTGCAGCTGATGGAAAGAAGGTGGCAGAGCAGGCTGCAGCCACCACCAGTCCTTCAGTCCTTCGGATCGACTGCTTTGAAAAAGGGGAAAGACGTCGTCGTCTACTGGGGGTGGGCAATCACACCTCAAGGCAGAAAGGGACCTCTCCAAGCCACAGCTCAGTCATGCACTCCTTCCTCAAGACTGTTTGCCAAAGGGCACCCCAGCACGGAGTAAAGACGTCGTCCCTACCGAAAGTTGCCTGAATACACTGTCTCACACTCCTTCTTCTGTCCTAAGGGCTTGGGGTGGGTAGAGGTGTGATTCCCTGCGTGACTAAAAAGGGTGCCTGCACATATTAGTGGTCTTGCTGTGTTTTACTTACACACCACTTAAATCCCATTTAAATCCGGTGCTTGTTAATTTAGGCACACAGACAGATAAATCCATCAAGCAGATGCTACTGACATTTTCCATGTTGAGGGCTGGGCGACAATAACAAGCAGAGGTGCCTATACTGCTGTGTGTCAGTATTTTAAAAGCAGCTCCACAAATGCCACCATCTCTTAGTACCTAATAAACAGTTCAAGAGGATGTTGTTGAAGCTGCCAAAAGGGGTTTTAAAACTAGAGTGTCTCACAGAAGTCAAACTCACAGCTTGTACTCAGAATGCCTCCCCCACTTTGCAGATGGGTAAGAGAGGCAGACCGCCGCTGCCAGACGGCACAGGGCTCGGCACGAGGAGGCTGGGGGCACAGGGACAAAAAGAGACCGTCCGTGAGTGACACCAAGCATGACTGGGAGAGAAGCACTGGAAGAACTGCCAGTTTTGGGTGTTACAAAATTGGGTATTCAGCAGGCTTGCCTGACTGAGCTGGGCAAGGCAGCGGCTCTGCAGCCTGAAGCCTGGGTTCCCCCTCTCCTCCCCTTAAAAAAGCAACCCTCTGCACTGCTGGCTGGCCTCTGGAAATCACTCTCCATCAGGCACCGCTTCAGTAGGTGAACAACACTCTCCAGGAGCTCTCTTGGAAGCACAGGCGACACGATGCTGCCTAATCAAGGGCAGAAACCTCCACCAGGCAGCCGGGCACTGGCAGGCTCCTCTGCCCATTTGAGAAAGGTCTCAGTCCCAAACTATCCAGTTAAAGCGCACTGGAAGATTCAGGACGATGCCCATGGGAGGCACAGAGAATGAAGGCTGCTTATCCCCTCAGTTTAGCATTTGTGCACCAATAGGGACCTGTTAGCACGAAAAGAGCTGTATCATTGTAAGATGAGGGTATGATTAATTTTATTGATGTGTGGGTTAGAAGAAATGAATTGGTGCCAAGTGCTTTGAGACAAAGCAGTACGACGCGCTTCCAAAGGGAACTTGGGAAAATAAACTTCACAAAAAAACGGGCAAGGTTAATATGAATTGGGAGTTGGAAGCTGAGTATAATATTCGATGCTTTGGTATTTGAATCAAGCCAAAACTTTGATTATCACATCGATCAGTTGATTAAAACTAGTCACCTGAAACCTGGTATTATGTGCTGTGCAGGACATCAGAAGATATTGTTTAAGCCAAGAAGCATAAAAGGTTATTGCATCTCTCATCTTCATTCCATGCTTATGCTGTGGCGATGCCATTTATAAAGATAGCAGGAATGCCGCATTTGAACAGAGCAAGTGTTATGTACGACTGCAAATGTTGTTGACTTATTCTGGGTCATTGGCAACTGACATTTCAGAAACTGCAGACGTGTAGAAGATATGGTGTATGTTATATGGAGTCAGAGAACAAGCCTGTTCTTGCAAGATTTCAAACTCAATTATGCAGGCACAAGGAGTTTAGATAAACTTTTCAGATAATATCAAATGAACTTTTGGTTGCTTATCTGAACTGACCCTCTGAAGGCATTTGGGATTATTCTGAATGTCATTGTTGTTGCTGGAAAACAGCAAGTTAAGAATTTAGTTTTAACTTTTGCATTTCTTGAGTCTGGTTTGCCTGATTGTGCAAGGGGAGGGACAGATTCCAAACTCTTTGCCCATTTTCATCAACATTTCATTATGTCTAGCTGACTGCAGTGTATAGTTGCTCTCCAGTGCAAAGAAATCACAATTTGAGCTTTAGAGTTACATTAGAAGCTTTGTGAATTGAACTATGAAAGATTTTCCTTGCTTTTTCAAGAAAAAATATTAAGAAAAAACCCAACCAAACCCTCCCCCAAGGTTTCAGGTGGACGATAGACTTGCTTCAGAGTTTTGCTGATTTCTATCCCATACAGGTCGGGAACTTCACACACCTCTGTGCTATGAGGGAACAGCATCTGGTCAGTCCTGGAACACATTAAGTCACGATGGACTGTCCATTTGCAGACTCCACCTCCTAACCTGGATCCACTGCTGTAAGGTCACTCAGTTACTGGACTGTGCCCACAGGTGGGGCTTTTTCTGAGAGTGGGGAGAGAGCAGTTGTTGCTGGATTTTGTCTTTCTCCCGGACACTTCCCTTTCTCTGCACTTCCAGCCCTGCATGAGTGGGAGGTCGGAGCGGGGCTGGGACAGTGTTGACACCAGTCACCGCTCCATGGGAAGGGTGAGGACCTCTGATGTGAGCTTCGAGGAGAGCTGGGAGCGCCAAAGAGGAGGGCTCGGGCAATGGGCACGGGGAGAGAGGTCTGATGCAGCAAGGAGTGGGAAAACTGCTGAGAAAGAAGGACATACGGGTGAGACTTCCTAGAAAGTAAGGGTTTGGGGACAGTAAGGTTGGGGGATGCATCAGCGCAGGGCCACCTTCCTGTTCAGCTGATGATTTCTGGTTAGGCTGCCGGGGGAAGGACCACACGTGCACAGCTGCCAGGCACACATCCTCTTTTTCTGTTTTTAGAAATGTGTGATTTCAGGACCAGCACTGTGCTGCTGTGGCTGTGCTGCACTCGGGCATAGGATCTCGACGCGGCACTGCCCCGCAGCTCCCATGGAGTTTCATGGTCTTGATGGAAACTTTCTTTTCAAAGAGCTCAGGCCATGCTTTACAGCTGCTTCCTAGATGGTAAATAAAAGTCCCTCATATCAGGAGCTTGATCCTGAAACAGCTCCTAGTATTGACATAAGCAGGGATTTATAGCCTTAGACCGTACAGGATCTTCCTCAGCTTCACCCTTCAACAAGATTCACTACAGCCCTTTCTAACCAGGGTGGCTGGGCTCTTTGCTCTCCTGCCAAATGGTAAAAAACAACCGCTCAATTGTACTGAAGTTTCCCAAAAGAGGGGAGGAAATACTGCCTGCTGCTGAGATCATACATTAAAAAAAAATCTCATTACCAAAGTAAGTTATCCAAAAAGTTACAGGACACAAAAAAGTAAATGACTGAATTCTACAGATACTGTAAACCGCACTAAGTTACAGACAGAGCATACGGCTGAATTTACCAAATCAGTGCTAATACCAATTCAGCAACAATACAAAAGCTCTCCAATGTTGAAGTTCAAATAAGTAGCCAAATTTCACGAGGGAGGCCTGTATGTAATACATGTACTAATGCAAATATATGTGGTGACTCTCCATGGGGTGGTAACTGACCATCAGCACGATGGCCAGTCATTTGGCTGTCTCAGCAATAGCAAACTATTCTGGGTTTGTTATTGTACTTGAAATATAGTTTTGAAATGCAAATAAGCTCAGCCTTGGAAAGCTCGTGATTATCTAACCCTTCCTATTTAACCACAAGAGCATTCTTTTGGCCTCCAGAAGCCAATGCATGTAGAAGTCTACTTGAAATCTATGGGGGAGAAATAGTTGCACTTCAGCACCTAAAAATTAGAGTAGATTCACGCAACCTTTAGAAATGCCTGTAGTCTCAACACTCTGCCATGTGCTAATGCCACCACGTTCATAGTGTTCACAGTTCACAGATGTAGGTGTCGGCAGCTAAACAGAAACCTTACATATGATGCTGCATTATTTACAGTAACCAGTGCTGCACAGAAAATCATGGCTCACAGCTGCAGTTACACCTGTCACTCTCATTTGAGTAAGAACTACATCTTGTCATTACTACCCAGCAGAATAAAAAAAAAAGTAAAACTCGTTGTTCTTAAGAGGAAGGGAAAAAAAAAACCCCTAATCTCATAGCAGAAGTTTAACAAGTTCTCACTCGTTGGCTGCCGGTTTGTGTGCCCGCGCAGCTCGTACCACGTAGTCCTCTTTCACGAGAGGCTGTTTCCCAACACAGTATTGCAGCGTTGTGCTTGCAGTGTTCCAGACAGCACTGGACACTGTGGGTAGGAGGCTGCTGGTGGAAGAGGATCTCTACAGGCCGCTGCCAGCTGTATTCCTCTAATATCAATACAGGCGGGGTTTGGGGTTGGTTAATATCAGTATGTTTAAGAATGCAAATTCCCTCCCCAACTTGTGACTGTAATGAGAAACTCCCACCAGTACCTCAAGTTGAGAATCATTCATTCGTGAACAGCCAGTAAGTCATTGCCCAGACAGCTAAAATAAATCAGAATATCTATTTCCCAGAAATTTGAAGTAACTCTATTTGTTTTGATGGCAAAATACACACAATAGAATTCATTTCAATTAATATTTTTGACTGTCCCTGTAGAAATCCTGATAGGGAAACACATCAAGTTTGTCATTGCCTTTCAAAGAGAAAAGAAGTGGGTGCTGACACAAGCTGAAAGAGAGTGGCCATCTGTAAAGAGGCGAATGCATGTGTGGCTCTTAACCCCTTAGCCCAGCCAGGTGCTTGGGATATCCTGACAGCAATGAGAAACTTTTCTCTCATTTACTCAGACAGACGAGATCTCTGGCAGGTGCAAAGCCCATGTCATGGGGACACAGTGGAAGCACACTGAAGGACATACTGTCCTTCAGCATGGCTAAAGGAAATTTTACTCTTCTAATCCTCTTCCAGTGTGGTTGCCCCTCTGAGGTGACCTCTGCCAGGAAAATCCAGATTAGCCATATAAACCATCCTCCCTCCACCTTCTCCCTTCTTCCTGATTACAGAGGAGACAAGGTATCTTTAAGAGACTACCCCTTTCTCTTCCTCACCCTTCCTGGGTCCTGCATGAGCATGCTTCAGCTAAAACCAAGGGCCTGGCCATCTCCAGGGAAGCAAACTGCTGGAGACCACCAGATGGATACAGCCCTGCTGCTTATTAATTCCCTTATCCCATCAGCCCTTTGTCTTCTCCCCAGCTTCCCTGCTTCCCATGTCATGTCCCTTGGGCTCTTAATTCAGCTTTGCTGGTGCTAATGAGAAGAAGCCTTGGACTAGGTCAGCTGGTCATATACAGCCACTGGCAGCAGCACTGATGGTGGGAGTCTTGGCATGTGAGAAACAAAGACTGTAGAGCTTTCCTTCCAGAAGTGAACACTGGGCAGATGGTGGAGCCCACTGTGTTCCACCTCTGTAGAGGTGCAATGAAAATTTCCTTTCCATCTCTTCAGGAAGCCTTATGCCCAAAGGCAATTTTTCAGGAAAAAAACCTCTTTCACTGACTTCAGGGACAAACACTTGCAACCCCTGAATGAGGGTGTATCTCTCAGTGAGCAGCTTTATTTTTGGGGACATCCTACTGAAGCCCAGCAGAGCTTTGCATAAGGGCTCCCACCATGCAGGACACTCACAACAGCTATCTGACACCAAAGTTGGGTTTTCAGGGCAGAAACTATGGGAAGAGCTAAAGCATTCAGCCTGTTTCAGACTATAAACGGTAACTGGCAATAACCTTGCAGGTTCAAGAAACCTCCTCTTTGTGGGCTAGCTTACCCCGAGGTGGTGCCTCAGATAGCCCCCCATCTGAACTGCCTAAACTACAGGCTCCTGAGGTATGTATTCCATACCCTGTAGGTGCTGCTCCAAGCAATTTCAAACACTACAGAGCCTTTAAAAGCCCATCCAGAGTTGAAACAGCATGGAAATCTGCAAGCGGAGGGTACCTGCTGACTTAGGAGACCAGCCAAAAGGAAGACTGCCAGGAAGAACCTTAATTTCTGACAATAGCAGGTTCTGAAGCACTTAGTGTTTTTAACAGTTTCCAATTAACTCAGAAGTGGCTGACAATGAAACCATAATGCAGGAATGTGAAGCACTTTGCATGAAAGTGGACAAGGCATGGTTGAAAACAAGCAGGTACCAGGAGAAAGTGGAGAAACCAAAGAGCTCAACACTGTCCTTGGGTTGAGCTCAGGGTACCTAGCATGACTAGCAACCTTGCTGGGCACTACGTGCTGTGTGTTGGGCCCACGTGTCCCAAACCACGTTGCTGTGTCAGGCTGCAGGACTTTGAGCAGGCAGCGGTGGCGGTGGAGGAGGGCTGGCTTGGGAAGGACTCCTGCCCAACGTATCTCCTAGCATGCATGTGGTGGGTGCTGATACTGGCTTGGTGGCCAGTGGGCATCTGCCTTTGTGGAAAACTGATGTCAAGGGGACATCTCAGCTGGACTGCTCTCCTAGGGCTGCTCCACACTGTGTCACAGCCACTATACCTCCATGCAAGAGCTGCGTCAGGGAGCAGAAAGACTGCACTC
The DNA here is from genome assembly GCF_000737465.1 of Haliaeetus leucocephalus. Classification (NCBI taxonomy): domain Eukaryota; kingdom Metazoa; phylum Chordata; class Aves; order Accipitriformes; family Accipitridae; genus Haliaeetus; species Haliaeetus leucocephalus. The sequence goes on from NW_010972664.1 coordinate 14,670,762, forward strand.
CCCTCAAATCTGGTCACTGGCTAATTTGTAGCTGACGGGGCCTAAATGACCAGATACGTCAAAATATGCAAAGCCTCATTTTAGAAGCTGGAATCAGCTTTCAGCATTCTCCTGTTCAGAAAGCCAATCTAATCCAGCCTGAGGCCAGGGAATGATACCCCGCCATTACAGGGGATCCTATACTACAGGTGAGGAGCAAGCAGGGAAAAATCAAAGGCAGGCTTCACAATCAGCAGAACGTGAATTTGCAGACACTATAGCAAAGAGCAACAGCCAAAGCTGTGCCCAGTATTCAAAAAAGAGAAGAAATAAGGTAAAGATGTAAACCAAAACAAGTGAAAAGGGTCTGTCTGATGGCAAAGCAAAACTCTTCTGGATCAAACTAGGCAGAGATTTGCTTGTTTTGGTAGAGGCACCTACCTCTTGCTGTTAAGAGAAAGCATTAGAAGAAGATGCTGACACAAAAGTGGAGATTGAGCATATCTGTTTTCTCTAGATATCATATCCCCGATGTAGTAATAGCTGACAATAGGCCTAAATTTAGTAGATATGAATTTTTAGCAGTAACAAGAAAGGCTAAACTAGAAAGCTCTCATTATCAGCCATCCAAGTGGTTGGTAGAAAACAAATGTCAAGCAATGCAGAACACCGAGTCGGACTCATATCTGCATTTAATACTGCTGTGGAACAACGCCGATGAAGGCAGCTTGTCACCTGTTTTGTTCAGTGAAAAGCAGAAAGCAAAACTGCCTACACTGTTGGAACCGATGTCAGAGTTACTGGGGGCATGCAGACAAATAGAGACAGGCAGAACAAAACCAAATAATGTGAGAGTCAGCACTCTGGCCATGCCAAATGAGGCAGTGCTTCTTGGTAGTCAGAAACAAATAGATATAAACAGCAATAATATTACCAGGAGATTAGAGGAGGTTCCTCCTCTGTATCAAATGTAAAGAACATCTGTATCCTCCCCCCTCAAGTTGTTTTTTCACCTAAAATATCTTGGACAGGTTAAACCATAGCAAATTTAGATAGCTGAGCCCTACAACATGATGATAGACTCAAATTCAGTAGGTATGAATTTGAGCAGTGAAGTGTAAGTTCAGATGCTCATATCCAGAACTAATCCACTTATCTCTACCTGACCATGGTGACAGCGATACTGAAGAGGACTCAATAAATTACAGGCACTTCAGGGATTATTTGAGCATTGCTATTTATATGTATTTGAAGTGGAGTTTCACGATATACTCAGGCTGATGAACTGTTCTTATTTCCAACTGCACCTTTAAAAAGTCCTCTCTTTGACCAAACCGAGCCCGTTTATTGTATTACACACGAATTCACGTTGCGCTGACACAATTAGTTATAATCCAGGCACTGAAAGAAACCAGTCTGGGTCGGGCTCCTTACCCCTGAACCGCAGCTGAATCGCACCCTGCCCTCATAACCCGCCTGCTAGCGTGGCAGGGAAAGCGGGGACGCAGCCCTCGAGCCTGCTGCCCATCGCAGCGTATTCCCTGTCGGCTGCAGGGGGGCCCATCGCCCCCCCAACTTGCAGCAGTCCCCAGCCTGAAGCTGCGCCTGCCCCTGCCAAGGCAGCTGACGTTTCCACAGCTGCGGTCTGGTTCTGGGTGGGGAGGACAAGGAAGAAATAGCAAGAAATAATCTCAGTGATTATGCGAGACAGAGAATACATTCCCTTAAATAACCTCCTCTGCCTGCTGAAGTTAGCGGAGCATGCCTTCCGAGTGCTGGCTAATGCCAGGTTAAGTTCAGTAGTTCGCAGCTGCATATTTTGTTCAAGTTGTCCTTAATTGAACAGCAAGCTCGGGGACTACAGCTACATGTAATATCTTCCAGGAAAACACATTCATCTCAAATGACATTTTTCAAAGAGGCGCATACAATCTTGTTAAAAGCAGGAACCCTAATGGCCATTTGCTCCATTATATACCAGCAGCAGGTATGGCAGGAAGGGGAACAGCTGCTTAGTTGCTTCTGCGATCTATTTTGTCTAGATGTTTGTATGTTTGGGAGAGTGGTCTGGCCCTTTTGCAGCTCTCAGATGAATCACTCTGCTAATGGACTAGCAAGTGCCTGGATAACATTATCAGCGATGCAGACCATGGTTCCTATATTGCCTTAATACACCCCCAAACCAATCTGGTAAATTACTTCCATTATAGGATTTAGATAGCATCCCATTACAGATCAAGCTTTTGGTTAAATGTCATTTCTTTGAAAGACATATTTGGTGTCAAGGTCTTCTTGGCAGTTTCAGAAGAGAATGAACAGAGTCCCAGACTCCCTTATTTACTCCTCGAAGCGTTCCCTCTAACTAGCAATCAAAGGGTGGAACCACAAGAGCCAGGAGAGCTGTGGTGAGAACTTCTTTCGTTAACAGAGGAGTGCTGGCTAGACAGTTTTTCACTAAGGTCTGTCCCTGGAGTACTGTAAACATGCAAGTCTCCTGGTGACATACTGAAAACTGTTTCTAGGCTGTGTTGGGTAATTCTAAAATTAAAGTCACTGTCTTCCATTAAACTATTATGCTAGAAAAAACATTCCATACATAGGCTGCTGTTAAAGAAACTAGCTTTTCAGTACCTTTCTGGTGGTTTACCCCTGACACTTCAGTGAAACTACAGAGCCCATCTCAGCTGCAAAGTACAGCCAGTCTATGCTGCATTTATTATTGCATAGTTCTCTTCCTTGCTCTGAAAGCAGATCTAAATAAAATAATTTTCCACTTGCACTTGAAAAAAAAAAAAATCCTGCAACAAAACCAAGCCATGAAAATGCTTATATTTGTATTATAAAGTATAAATGTTCTTCCTCTTTTTTAAACAAAGTGAAGACATTTGTGTCCAGCCTATGCTTTTTTCCAGAGTTTCCATTAAACATTTTTACTTTATAGTTAATAAAAAGAGGCATTTCATTTTAGCAAAGTCCTGGCACATTAAAACTAAAGTGATGTGGCATATTAGAAGGACTTGCCAGTATTAGCTATCTTTACATGATAATTTATTCCATATTTAGTGTTCAACGTTTGCAGTATTTAATACAGCTAAAGCATATGGTGCTGTTTTATTCAAACAGTAAACTATGTGATCATTAAGATTATATGGAAATGTAAACATCATGTCAGAGTTCAGCGTTTCAGAAAGGAGCTGTTAATCCTTGCAAACAGTTTCATTATAATAAGCAACCCAATCAATTAATGATTTTGTTTCCTTATATATTTACTTGGTATTACGTATCAGTTTAGAGCAACTAATTTTGTTTTATTTAAATTTTATATATATTTACATTTCTACATTATTTTAAAGGAATATGTCATTTTTATTTTCATTTGATAAGAAACAAAGATTGGCAAAATCTGTTTAACTACTAAGCTGGGAGCCGAGATCAATCTCCATTTCACTTGAGGATTGAAAGCAAAAAGCTTCTGGCTCTACAGCAGCTTTGTCAGCCTTGGCAATTTGCATTATGTTACCCATGATAGCATGCACAAGGATCCATTGCCACGAATGCAATTTAAGAAAACACTTTCAGTTCTTTTTACTCCTTTCTCAGTATTTTCAGGCAGCTGGAGTGCCTTTTTCCCCTTGCTGTGGAGAGATTACTTATTACTTGTATTTAAGTGAATAAAAAAAAACATCTTGAAAGGTAATAAATAAGTTGAGTTCCTAAGAGAAACTTTTCAGGGCTTTTCATGCAAAGGGGGAAAGCAAGAGGGATTTGGATGGAACATGGTCGGCACACTGCTTTTGAGACTGAGAGGAGACTCCGTTGAGCAGAGGAGGAGGGAAAGCCTGGGGAGGTGCTCTGGGAGCGCTTTTTGCAGCCTCCTGCCTGTTCCCGTCAGCCTGGCACTACCTGGACCACTTCTAAATGTAAACTGGCCACTGATGCTCTGTACTCTGTGCACTTGATGATAGCATTCACATAATATTATAATTTTTCAGCTATGGGTCTTGCAGGAAGATGTAGACATTTGGGGCGGACAGCTGTACTGATTAGTACGTGGGGTTGGACATTCTTCGCTGTTGGGCAAAAATGTCTCCGTCTTTACTGAGGTCAGGATTTCATCCACAGAGCCTGAAGATTCAGTACAAACCAGATACAAGAGCTAACCAATACCCAGTATGGCTGTCTCCCTGCTCATCAAACACTGCTGCTGTTGCAAGACCCTTTAACTATTCCATCAGGCTACCTGAGGGTTTAACATTGTGGAGGTATCTCCCTCCAAATCTGACTTCCATTTCCTTACTGGGCTCCTGCAACTCAGTCTGACGTCAGCAGCAAAGGCAAAATGCTCGAAATACCTCGGCTGTTCAGACAGTGAGCAATCCCAGAAAATAGACAAGCCTTATCTGTTGCCTTTGGACAGAAGGACACTGATAACGGTACACTCAGAATTTTGCTCCAAGGCACAAAGAGAACAAGGTATTAACTTGCAACTTAGTCAGGGCCTGCAAAGCTAGCTAGCATTTCACCATCACTGTAGAAGCTCTCCGCTTGCAGATGAATCACGTTCCTTAAAAGAAAAGCCCACATCACAAGGGACATGGTGAAATCTGGATGTCTTTCTAGGAAATTGCACAGATTCTGCTTTGATCCAAATAGAAAGCTCAACATTGGGGTGACTGGGTGAAAGTTTAAAACTGAACATGAGCTAAAACTAACTTAAAGCTCAGTATTGGGTTACCTGCATGAAAAGGTGAAAGACTGTGTTCAGCAAGTCAGGCTCTAACTAAATCTTCTAACTTTGAAGTCTCTGAGACTGAGGTTGTGATGCCCCATTTTGTTGTCAACTGTTTGTCCTCAACGCTATGCAAATTCAGCATGAAAATTTTTTTCTTACAGCCATTTAATTTATACCATCCATTACCCCTGCCTACATGACTGACATTTACTGCATGATGTCTGGTAAGTAGTGCTGGCGGCTGGGAGCCGGGAGACCTGGTGTCTATAGCTGATGTTACTATCTTTGGTAAGTTGCTTCATCTCTTCTATTGCATTCACTTAATCACGGTCATCATCTTCAATTGAGCTGTTTGAAGGGACTCTATTATTACAGCTGTTACACCCAATACAACAAGGCTTGAATTATTTTCAGGGAACACAGCAATACAAGACTGTGAATTATTAGGTAGCATGTCTAACCTAAAGTATTTGGCAGATACAGTCACAGAGTTGAATGTAACATCATCCAGGTCTTTTTTCCACCCAGTCAGCAGTGTAGATAAACAAAACATTTGCTCCCTATACTGAAACAATTGTGCCTCACCCACCATGCTGCAGAAATGGAGAGGAATAGGTGGTTCATTTGGCCCCTTCTTTGATCATTATTGTCTTTTTCATGGGCCTGATCCAAAGTCTGGAGCTGTTGCTTGGGGGCTTTTCCGTTCTCCTAGTTCTTCTAACTCACTTATACTCCTCCGTTGAAACCTTTGGAAAACAGGTAGCAAAGCTGACACAGAGGAAGCCACAAATCCTTTTAATTACACAAATTTACACCAGGTAGATACCTTAGACCATCCTTTTCCCTCCTGATACCTCAAAATAATATCCAGTTTTACCTCTGGTGTTCCTCAGGAAAATCAGGATGCTGATTTAATGAGGACAAAGAAACTAATTCAGGAAATATGAGAAGCCTCCAATGCAATTCCTTTCATGCAGAATCAAACTTCAACCAGAACTGTATTAAAAATGCAACATGGTTAAACAGGCCTTTTATGTCCCTCAGCCATTAGCACTAAAAGTCCTAAAAAGAACTACAGGACATCTTGCGAGGATGCCTGTATCAAAGGCATCAGATAGTTTTTTAGCTCTTTTTTTACAGATCAAGTTTTAGAGACAGTTTGGGTAGTAGCATCCAAACATTTAAAACTGAAATCAGACTGTGGGAATTCACACATCTCTTGGGATCACTGCATTTATTTCACATGGGCTGCAGAAAAAGAAAATATTCCAGTTCCTCTAAATCCTCTTGCTAATCCATTTCCATCCCTGGTGTAACAAAATGTTCAGATGCAGACTTCCCCAAATGATCTCAATATTGCAAGGACCATTTATTATTTACTGAGCTCTAACCATGTCCTTGACACTTGGTGATTCATGAAGACCTCCCTACTTTGAGGAGTCTCCTTGAGTAACAGGCAGGAGCTGAGACCTGCTGGAAAATCATGGGCAGGAGGAGGTCAGAGTCCCTCTCTTCTGTTGTTCCTCCACCACCCTTTGCCCAGGCATCGAATCTGTTATTGAGTAAGTTGTCTCACTTGTGTTAAGTTCCCTACCCAAAGCCATTACTGTGGGAGACACTGTGCTATCCCCCTTCCCCGGCACCATGAGGCTGTCACCTCCCCTTGGCTTTCAGCACTTCTGAAGCAAATACACGCTGCGGTCTCTAATTTGCCTGTCAGTCCTCAAAGTGCCGTATGTTTTTGGAGGGCTTGGTGTTGCAGAAGGTAGGTATGTATCACTGAAAAAGGAACCTCATTTCACAGCTATTTTTCTGCATCCTTAATGCTAAATTTTAAGGTGATTTTTGCCCTGTTGTAATTCTGTAGCAAGCATAACTTAATTATTTGGCCAATTATAATATCAGGGAATATAACAACCATTACCTGAATGGGTGTTGAATCAGCACATTTTCCACTCCACAGTAAGCAACAGGAAAGAGAGAGGAAAATGCATTAACTGAGCAAAATCTAATAAACATAATGCTACCTACAGATATGTGCTATTTAATCTCATGAAAGGATTTTATGCTTCTGTTCACATGGCAATATCAGATATCATCTCACTGAAGGAAGCAGTGACTCCAATGTGCAAGCCCAACATCAGGAAAATAATGTTTTCATTTTAATATCTGCAGGCAAACAAAATTTTGCCTTTCTTGGTAATTCTTAAATGTGGGGCGAAATAATACTCAGGCATTAACACATTTCAGGCTAGATCCATGTGGAAACTGCTGCCATTGACTTCGATCTGAGCTTTCTAGACAAGTCTGTGAGCTTCTCTAGCATATGGCGCATCTTCTGTTTGTCTGTATAGACCTTCCCCAGCTGGGACTAGAGCTGGAATGGGGTGTTACCAGATACTGCCATACAGAGAATAAAGATCTTTCTTCATGGCTTCAGTTAAAACATATCCACCACATTTATTCTGCTGTTGCGTACAATTCCAAGGGTTGACAAAGTCCCTGCAAAATTCAGATGTTTCAATCCACAGAGCCATGAATAATGAATTGGTCAGAAGCTGTGCTGAAAGACCAGAAGGGGTAAAAAAAACATACCAGGTTTAATTTTCCTCTGTACCCCTCACCGTGGGGGTGGGGAGGAGGCAGAAAAGGGGATGGCTAAGCCTTTAGAAAATGAGCTAATTTAAAAAACAAAACAAAATTCAAAAGAACTAGTGCTTCAGTTCAAGAGGCAAATGTTTGTACTGAATCTCAAGTCATACAGTGCTCCACAAGTGTTAAATGTCCTTACATTATTGTCAGTTGTTACAGCTACATGTGATATTGATTATGTTGATAATCAGGATAACATTCTGAAGAGGAAGTATTAGATTTTCTAACAGTGATTAGTACATTGATTGTGATTGGCTATACAATTAGAGAGTTATTAAGGTGGTATTTGATTGTTTAACATGGCATTTTATGTCAGCAACTATTTAGGGCATCAGTGGGCCCAAGTTGGAACATTCACGCTTGTAAAGTACACAACATTTTCTAAATATAAAATTCTCTTATTAATGTCCATTTTTAGTAAATGGGATCCTCAAGTAGCAGGTTTCTGCATGCCTGTTATCGGAACTGGAGTCCACAGCATGCATCCAAGTCTAAATCTCTTTAAAAACAATAGCCACATTTATGGCCACCTCTTCTAACACCTGAATACATATTTAAGCTGAATTTATTATTATTATTCCTTCAATACAGGAAAAAATACCCTAAGAGCCATATATTACATAGTACTTATCCAGATACTACTGAAGTAAATTGGAAGGGTCCTTTTATTCAGGGACTTAATGCAAATCCTAAATTGGGCACTTTGAAAAGTTAAATTTTACATCATTTTAGGTTATGTTCTTATTTTCACTTCAGAGATTCAAACTAGGAGTTGACTAGAGCGTTAATCGGAGATTTTTACTGCAGCTGGAAGTATCTACCTGTACAAGGTAACATTAGATATATCAGGCTATAAATTCTCATTTTTTGTGAACTACACCTGGATTGCACATTTGTTTTTCTCATGAAAAATGGCTGATGCAAGAAAGATTTCAAGATATATCAAAATCAGGAATTTATTTATATTTAGTACTGATAAACCAGTGGAGCCTTATTTTTAGTGTTCATAAAAGGCAAGAAAAATAAAGATCAGCTGTCACGTTGCAAACACCACTTATTTCACATACCAGCAGCTAGCTCTGTGGAGGCAGATAGAACCAGATTTTTATCTTTTTTATACACAGACACATCAGGCATCCCTAGAAGTATGAGGGAATCTTGATAAAACAACCATATCTAACTGTATTTTCAAAAGAATAAGTGCATGGTACTGTAAACCATGGTGTCTCCTCATTATGAAATAAAAAATGGCTATGCTGAATGTCTCACATTTTTTCAGAATGTACTATTATTCTGCTTTTGCAGTTGCTCCTTCTTCTTGGCCACGTGTAGCATGGTGACAACTGCTTTCATAGCCCAGATTCACGCTGCAAATTTTTAACAACTGGCATACAGGTCCCAACAGACAAATTTCAGGAAACTGGCAAATCTGTTTCTCTTTTAAACCTGATTACATCTCCTTCTTTGAATAGCACAAGGTCTCAGAAAACACATGGTCATCAATATAACCTGCGTAGATGCTGTACTCTGTCCCAGCAGCCCTCAGGAAACACTCCTGTACAACATTCGTATCCATGATGGTGACAAAGCCAATCAGGACTTTTAGCTCCACGAGTCCAGTGACTCAGACTGCAGACACCTGCACGTATTTCCCTGGTCTTTTGGAAGTGCCTCTTCTCCAGTGGCCCATTCCTATGACCTGACAGACAACAGTCCACAGAAGACAAGAGCACCAGTTCAGCTCTATGCTGTTGGGTAAGTGCAAGATCACCTCAGCCTGTGGGGACAGGAGACGGTTTCAGCTCCCCTCCAAGGTCAACGAGAGAAGCAAGGACAGCAGTTCTGCTGTTGCAAGGAGGACAGACACCAGCAGCTATGAGGGAGAGAAAGGTGGCCAGGACTCAGCCGGGGGACCCACACAATCCACACAACCTCTGGAGATCACCAAAACCTGCCCTGATTTGGGAGCAGTCCCTCCTCGTCGGTGGTGTCTCCCTCTTGATGCTCAGTAGCATTACGAGTGTGTGAACGGGATGGAAGAGTCTCTGGGGAATAGGAAAGGATGGGAGGGGTGACACTGCCGTGGGTCTCTGCCCTTCTGAAGCCCACCAGGCTGAAACCTGCCACCAAATGAAGGCAAGGGATGACTCTTAGATGAAATTCTATACTTTTAACACCTTGTCCCCATACACAGCACATAAACACATCCTCTCTCACATCTTCTTTAAAAATGGCCGTCCTTTGTAGCGTGGGAAAATAAAGGAAAGAACATGGAGAGTAACCAGTTTATTTCAAAAACCTATCTTAGCTATGCAGCAAGAAACAGAGCGAGCCATCTGGTAGGGTTTCAACTGTAGCAAAACCAGAAATATACCAGGAGTACATTTCATAAGGTAGTAAAATAGTGATCCAGGACCCCAAGCATAACAAAATAAGTGACATAAAGACATAAATGTGTGTTCCCTGAAAAACTCACTAGTGACTTTAAAAAAACAACAAGACCTCAGGCTAAAGTCACCAGTACTCATGCACTGAAAAACACAGACCTGCAAGTTCAAGACCAATTTTCCCATTCCGAACAGACCAAGCTGCTGCAGAAGATGGCAAAGGGAATGCTAGTTAAACTTATTTCAGGAAGAATTACTTTTGTCTGTTACGCATTGCTAGCAAGCAACAAGAGTCCTCTCTCCTTGCGCAGCATTTCTTGACCACTCTGACATCTTTGCTTTTTAAGCTGGTCTCAACAGTGTTTGCCAGGAGATAATCATCAGTCCTTAGCTGCTCTACTGCATGCTGGTAGAAAACATAACCACGACTACACGCGAACAAACTGGCTCCACGGGCAGTTGGCATTTTTCTAGTGGTGCAAGAACAGGTAACAGGCAACTCCCACATCCATAGATTCTCTTCTTTGCTCTGAACAAGTGAAGTTTATTTCTTTTTTTAGATTTTTTTGCACACATTAAAAATGTGTGATAAAGTTCAGCATAAATGCGTGAGAACCAGTACATGTCTTGTACCACCTTTTTCCTTCCTTTTGATGTGAACAACAGCATTATAAATATTTGAGCTATTTGCACAAGAAAAGTACCAAAAATAAGCAACAATTAAACACATGTTAAGACACAGTGGTAAAGTGATGTTTTCCTCAGCTTCAGCACTCCTCAGTCACTCTGCTTGGTGCTTTGCTCTTGAAAACCAACAGATGACTCTTTGTTTCCTTCTCCCAGTCACCACATCATCTTTGTTACGCCAAATACGCCGCAATACATAGCAAGAAGCAATAGCATGAAAACTGCTCGCCTCAGACAGATGCAGGCAAGTCAGCCTGCAAACAGCATACCAAAACGTTCCCGGGCTTCAGGGTGAGGTAAGACAACCTGGTCCCTCCAAGACGAGCCCTAGGCTTACCTCAGGGTAGCTGCTTTGGATGGCGAGCACAGACGTGGACCGCACCAAGCCTGGCTTTCTGCACCCAGGACTGGCCGCGGCGGGCCTTGACCCCTGTCTCATCATCGTATGATCATGGAGACATCTCTCCGAAAAAACCACAGGCTGAAACACAGTCCATTCGATACAACGGGCACCTCACGGTTGAAAAACGAAAGGAAGAAAAAGAAAGAAATTACACCTCAAGTCTGCACAGGTATCACAGGTTAGTGGCCTGCAGTGAGGGCTGGGGAAAACTCTCCCCACTGCCCATCCTGGGTGCTGCTAGGTCTTCCAGGCTCCATCACCCCTACCACCTGCAAGGTGTTCACGTGCACCGTCTGCTTTCTCTTCTTGAAAGATCCCATCGGCTCTGTCGCAGCGGTAGCAGTCATTTAAATTACACCAGAGCCGGGTGAATTGTGTAGCTTAGCTCTACGCAGACATCAGAGCAGGCCCCACGACCGTGCACGGGAGAGGTAGCTGCTGGGTGCTGGGGATTTTAAGTAGTAAAGAAAAGAGAAATGTGGAAAGCCAGCCTCGCCCACCCCTGATTTCCTCAGCTCTCCTCTGTGCTTTTTTGTAAACCACAAAAAAGCCCGTCCTGCAGGATACAATGCCAGAAGGCAGTTTGGGTAACGTTTGTGCTGTGTGACCACAGCGTACCAACTAGCCAGGAGACTGCACAAAGTATGAGCTCAAACAGCAAAATTTGTTTTTTTCTGAGCACATGTCAAAGTCAGCTGTTGCATGCTGATAAAATTTGTGGCAGCAAGCTGTCTAGTGTAAACATAGCCTCACTCACACTGAAGTAACTGGTCCTACAGCCCTTCTCTGCTGGGGGGTAAAGCCATCACTGCAAAGTGGGAAAACATGACAAGAGTCAGACAAAATGCATGATGATTTACTAATAAAATGATAGAGGAATGAGATAACTCATAAGCATGGTAACCATTTTACTCCATATGGCTCAAACCCTGCTAATGTTTGGGACTATATCTCACAAAAATGTATACAACTCATACCAAGAATTTCCCTCCCAGACCACTTTTTACTAAACAGAGATTTTCAAAAGCATTTTCTGCTGGGCTAAGCTTTGCTTCCATCAAAATTGCTAGCACTCCAGTTTAACTTTGATGGGAGCAAGGCTAGGCCAAGTCCCACCTGCAAAGTTTCATTTACTAAATGCAGGGTAGTAACACTGGTATCTGCAGCTGTATGAAATCACAGTTCCTGCGCTGTGTCCCTGGAAAAGTGAACTCAGGACTTTCTAGCAACACAGACCCTCAAATAAGAGCCTGTTCCAGCTCAGCACAAATTATCTCTTCATATAAATGACTTCTCATCAAATCCTAGTTACAAATGCTTACGTAAGGGTATCAATATTACACTAATGCACTGGGGAATCAAAAGTAAAGAAATTGGAAAAAACAAACCCCAGCAAAAAAAAAAAAAAAAAAAAGAGAACAATAAAGCTTGGACATGCTTTGCATTCTTTTCTGAATCAGAAGCACTGCCATTCCAGCAGCAGCCGACTCAGCAGCTTGGACTGCAAGTCTCCTTTGCAATGGTGAGACAAGACTATCAGAATTAAGGAGGAGAGATAACACATGAGAAAAGAATTCGGCAAATAAACAAACAAATAAAAACATGGAGGACTAAACTTATTTCAGCCCAGCAGACCCTACTAACAAGGCACATCTTATCTCTATAGTCTTAATAAAAGCACGAAAAGACAACTTATTCCTTTTCAGTACACAGTGAAATCACTCAAAATAAACTGTGGTTTGGTTGGAGATAGAGCTATTGTGGACCGTAATTACATACAAAGAAAATGGATATATCTAACGGGAAAGCTTTCTACGCTGAACTAAAATGCAATAGCGAAGATAATTACTTTGATCCTTAAGTCTTTTCCACAAAGACAAAATTCTTGCCAACTTGGAAGTTGATTCTGCAATTTTTAATGTCTTTTAAGATAACTCATTTCCTCCTGCTACCCCCCACCAACCATCAAGTCCCAGATTTTTTTGAGCAAACTACTTAAGGGGACATGTCCACTTAAAAATAACTTCTTTTCTTTTCTCCTTTCCTTTCTCATCTCTCCTTTTCACTACTGCTACTACAAGTAACACTTAAGATAGAATCATAGAATAGTTTGGGTTGGAAGGGACCTTTAAAGGTTGTCTAGTCCACCCCCCCAGCCATGAGCAGGGACATCTTCAACCAGACCAGGTTGCTCAGAGCCCCGTCCAACCTGGCCTTGAGTGTTTCCAGGGATGGGGCATCCCCCACCTCTCTGGCAACCTGTTCCAGTGTTTCGTCACCCTCGGTGTAAAAAACCCTCTTCCTTATATCTAGTCTGAATCTACCCCCTTTTAGTTTAAAACCATTACCCCTTGTCCTGTCACAACAGGCCCTGCTAAAAAGTCTGTCCCCATCTTTCTTATGAGCCCCCTTTAAGTATTGAAAGGCTGCAGAAAGATCTCCCTGGAGCCTTCTCTTCTCCAGGCTGAACAACCCCAACTCTCTCAGCCTGTCCTCATAGGAAAGGGGTTCCATCCCCCTGATGATTTTTGTGGCCCTCCTCTGGACTCGCTCTAACAGGTCCATGTCTTTCTTGTCCTGAGCTCTAACTGGAAAATAGTAAAGGGAGGGGAAATGAAAACTCATATTTGGGGGGGGGTGGGGGTCTGGTGTTCCCCTTTAGTTATGTTTGCTTTTGACAAAACCCTGCACTTAATTGCACTTAAATCCTGCAATTAATTGCCAGAGGTTTTTTTTGTCATGGGCATTTTAATGTGATTGAAATTGAGCACAATAATAACAACAGTAATAGTCTTTTTTGTTGCTCCTGTCCTGAAAACATTTAGTTACTTCCTCTGATATAGGAAGGTCTGGTGCTGCAGCAAAGAAAAGAAATTTTTCTTTAATCTTATGGTCAACAAGGGCTGATGTTGAATGGTGCACATGGGAGCAGCTGAGGTCAGGGAACCAAGGCAGTTTTAGAGAGGTGTCTGGCAGTGACAGTGCTTCCCAGTTCTTCACTCGCGCTGCATTACGTAGCACACAGTTAGAGGCATTTCCCAATACCCATAGCTGAGACACTACAGACCAAGTTCTTGGAAGCCTTCTCCTCTCTGACAAAACATATCCAGGAACCTTCTGATGATGTCTTGATGTGCTTTATTTCTGGTTTGGAAAATTAACATATGACTTGGTACACAATCCTGCAAAGGACCTTTCCAAACAGAAACTATTGGACAACAAAGACAAAAGAGTTTGTAGCTGGATCTAACTATTTTAGCCAGGTACCCCAGGGAAGCAAGACCCATGGGATTACAAGAAGGGGCACATGTGCGTATATATGCATGCCTGTGCACTCACATGCCTATATGCATCTATCCCTTTTGCTCCTTCCCTCTCCATCCTCCCCATAATCTTTGAGACTTAATTTCTAACACATTTCACAGAGGAATAAAGCTCTCAGAGATACTCATCTCCTACAATGTAGTGAAAAAAGGAGTTGGGTAATGAAGAAAGATCTTACTAGAGCCTCTGCTGAGGCAAAGGTGGTAGCGTGAGCTCAATGAGTATTAAATACCATGCAACCTACACAGGACATCATTCTTGAGGCGCAAATTTGAAGAAAAACAAGCCCCCACTGTTCATGCACCTGCTTTTTCTCTAATTGCTTGTACTCCTGATGGATGGCCTCCGTTTAACTTTGGTGAATGTGCACCCACTGATGCATAAATTGACCTCAGTAGCACCAAGTACTTGAGCACTGTGAGTAGCATGACATAGGCTGCACGTTAGTAAACTGAAGAGTTTACATTAAAGTTACCTGTTCAACAGCTGGCTAAAACCCATCAGTTTACATGTTACTGATGTAGGAACAGTTTGATCCAGTGCTGCAGTGAATTTTGGAACAACAGTCTTGGCACGAGGCACAAATGGCAGCAGAACGTGGATTGACTTTTTAAATGTGTTTTTGAAATAGGAGCCCAGGCTTGGTTTGGCTAGAATCTAATGTACCGACCCCACCACTCCACAGGAACGCCACTGGACCCCATTCCCACAGAGAGATGGTAATAACCACACATCTCTGACGTGCCTGGTTATGCTGCCCAGACATATTCACCCTTTTTTCCCTGTGCAGAGGATGTGAAGCAGAAAAGGTGGTTCCTATGTTCGGTACCGATTCTCCCCTTTTGCTCTCTAGGCTGTACTCTATAGCTAAACAAGCAGAGGAATTAAGTTAGCAACTAATGACTGTCAACCTGGGAGAAAAGGAGAATTGGAAAGCAACTCACGCTTGAGGACACAGGCATAAATTACTCCAGGTAAGCCACACACAGCATGTCAACAGCTCTGCAGGATCTCCCTTCATGCATCTTCTACCCTGCCACAGCCTGTGGCAAAGGTTCATTTATCCCTTTGTCCCTGCAACTTTCTGAAGCACAAATGCCTTCAAGGGCTGTCCCTGGAACAATGCCACTCAAGCAACATCCGTAGCCCTAGAAGAAATCTTACCATGCGTATTTCCTTTTCTCCTTAAAGTTGAATCTATTATGGGCTTTCATACAGTACCTACTTTCTTCACGCTCATGTAATACAGGCTTTTACTGTCAGGAATTAATGCATCACGGGGGAAGAAGAGAATGATTTCAGCTCTATATGTTTACCTACATCCATTTCTTCAGGGAGAATACAATATTCCCATTTGAAAGCAACAAGGAAAAGGGTTTTCAGGGAATGAGTGTTTCAACATTATTACCGAAGCACCCAGCAATTCTAAGGACATATGTGCAATACTCCAACTAACCTGTTTCAAATGTTTTGTTATTGTGCTGATACAGCACGATCATGACAAACGAAGGCTTGTGGCTCCTTTTACAGACAGGTAAACAAAACCAAAGAAAACAGAGCACAGGTTTTTGAGTTCAGGTTTAGACTTCAATGCTATGCATACAACAGTGAAACATGCTTTTCGGAAATGACACACAGTAGTAAAAAGTGGCTCAATTACAGGTGTGTTGTCCCAGACCCACAGATTTGTGGCTGTTAAATATTATGTTAGAATTAAACAATACAGCTTCAGGGGAATCATCTGTTGAATACTTTTTCTGCTTAGAGAATACCTAGAGAGAAGGAAGCCTCAAAAGTTTTGCTCTTTTATCATATCGAAGCCACAAGAAACTCGGTGTTTAACATTGATTTTACAGTTTTAAACCATTGGTTTACATTTGTCATGTAAAGCAAATTATTCCATTTTATACTACTGCAGGTCAGCTAAGAATCAGTCCCAGACAATACATTTAAGCAGCTAATATGCAGTTACGTTAAGAGTCGGTCAATTTTTTTCCAGTTTTTCTTCGCCTTTTTTTAAGGAAAAGGCAAGAGGTTTTTTTAGGAGCTTGGAAAGGGTATTTTTTCACAGAGAATCTGTTTTCATCAAACTTTAGTTGCTGTCCTGTTAGAAACCTGCATTTATTTGCAAGCAATGCAAACAGTTCTTCAGCTCAGGGACTACATAGCGAGACAGCCCCTAACATGATGGAGTCCTAATGTCAGCTGGATGATAGTTTAATAGAAACAGTAAAAAAACAGCATAGTGGAATCTCAGCCCGAGAGGGACTGACATTCTAAGTGTCTATTGCCTTTTTTTGGTTATTCCATTCATTTCATCCAGTTGATGTAACTGACTTTGGTCTTAAATGATGAAGGCCTTTTGGAGGATTTTCACTAAGCTTTCCCTAGCTGCTGGATTAACAGGACATTCGGATGCATTTTTTTTCTGTAACACTAAGTATCCTGTCACTTTTAATTCAGACTGACCCACTGCAATAGCATTAGTTCAAATGCAGTTTGTTTGGTGTGAGTGAATACTTTACATAGTCTTTGACAGAACTTTCATTGTAAGTACAATGCAACATTCACCACTACAGAAACAAACAAATCACGATCTTTAAGCACCAGGGCTACTTCATGTAACAGCAGGGACTTTCAGAAGAACAAGAGGGTTTCATGAACTGGAAGTGGCACTGCAGAAATGGCATTAGCAGAGTGAAGAAAGTTTAATGGGAAATATGGCAGCTCAGGATTAAAGGGCAGGCAAAGGTGAAACTACTTCAATGCAAGCTCCTGCTTTCTGCTCAGCAGATTTTGACTAGGCAAGCCTGAACCGTTTGCAAAAACCTGTTGTTCCTTGTCCAGAAAAATACATTAACTTCATTTCCCAACAATTCCCCCCCCCAAATACATGGCTTCTTTCTGTACCCCTGTAGTAGAAAAATATAACTCCTCAGCAACAGTCTCTGGACTGCTGCTCTCTTAGCTCCATCCAAGGTTATGCCAACGCTCTTTTTTCCACAGAGAAAAGTGCAGTGATGCCACGGTGCATGGTGCCCCCGCAGAAGATTTTAAGTAACTGATTAGCAATCAAGATTAAAGGAATGTAGACTGACCAGGAAAAGAAATTTATAAGTAGGCCTCCCACTAAATGGAAGGTCTGAAAGCAGACATTTCCCCCCCATTTTCTATATTTTGTGTAGTCATTCACAAATCCCCACTTCCACTCCTCTGCTGGCTAGTTCCTCTCTATTGAGCATCAATGCTTCTCTTCCTGCGGCGTTACAGACACGGGCTTTCCTACATTCAGCTCTAGCCCTCTGTGTGTGTCTCAAGCTTCCTTCCAAGAAAAAGCTCTCCTCATAAAGTGAAGTTAGATAGGAGTGCTGGATGTGTTTCATCCTCTACAGACTATTCTGATCCTTTCTGCTTGCCAGAAAAAAAAAAAAAGAAAAAAAAAAAAAAAAAGGGTTTCACTGGGGAATATTTGACCATATACTACTTAACCGCCAGCTGCTACTGGAGCTCGTTGGTGGGCCCAAAGACTGAAACTCTTTTTCGCTCCCAGCATGGTTTCCCAGGCCAAGACATCTGAGGAGAGGCGTGAGAGGATGCACAGGCTGCCTGCGACTGCCTGCAGTTCCCTTCTCCCACGGGGAGGGAGAAGACTCCAGTCGCCAAGGTTGTCAATCAAGTGTTAAATCTGCAATAGCAAAGCATACTTTTAAGCCAGCCATCTATTTAATAACACTTACTCCTTACTCAAAATTGCAGACAAACCTGTCCATAATCTGATAACATGAAAGAGACTGACAGATGGCTGGTGACGTCTGTACCTGCCCCCTTCCCCCATGCTTGGCCAGTTCCCTGTGGTTTGCAAGTATCTGAGAGAGGCAGGCTCTGAGAAGCAGGCATGCTTTGCACTCCTGGGCAGGCTGAACGTGTTGCAGCAGTGAGCATAACCTGCTGGTTAAAGCGCAAAAGCGATTATCAAAAGAGTTCGGATGCTGTTCCTGGCCACACGGATCATTCACATGTGCTGTACAACTTGACAGGTGGTGGTTGCATAAGTTTGGGGAAATTTTTTTGTAACGCTACAGAAAATCTGGTATTTTAACTTTTTTTCTGGGTTGGTGAATAAAGAAGGTTCTGCAATGGAAATAACTTATCTTTGACAGCATCGCTGCAATTACACTGACATTACCGAAACAACTAGAGCCTCTGCAAATCTTTCCTCACTTTCAAAAACCAGAAAACATACTGATGTTTATAGGTGTTCAAGGAACAGTAATTCATACTGGTACACCACACATGAATAAAGCCTGATGCTTACAAACTGCATCTGTCATGCAGGCCATCTGATTTGTTCAAGTGGCCATGTTAGACCAGCACTACTTCTGAGCTGGTGAGGTTATCTGGCAATAAATAGAAACACATATTTAAAACACTTTTGACTAATGCAAACCCAGCTCAATCTGAGTTGGCAGATTTATTAGCACCCAATATTATACTATGACTCAAAGAATGATTAGCCAGGACCCTTGACAGGCTGAAGATATATGATCTGATATAGCAGCCTTTTTCTGCATCTATGGAGATGTCTTTAGGTATGTGGGTGTGTGTTTAGTGCTTGTGTAAATTGTTAGACCGATAGCTCTGAAATATGAAACTTTATCTTCAAAACTGGGCACAGGCTGGGTCCTTTTTTATAATGCTGTACTGTGCCTTAAACAAGGCTCGGGGGCTTATTGCTAAGAACAGAACAGGAGAGAGACAGTGCTTATTCACCAAGGAGACAACTAAGTCTAATGAGATATTTCTTTACAATGTAGAAGGTACAAAAATACCTAGGACATGCTTCACATATTTGGTGTGTATCTTGAGTACAGAATTGGTCATTTTTAATATATTTTACAAACTTTTCATGCTGCACACCTATATTTGCTTTACATTCTAGTTTGTCCTGAAGAATTAGGTATCCTTATAGGGATATCTTAGTGAAAACACTGGGGAGAAAAAGCACAAAGCAAGCTCTCCAAAGATAAAGAAGAGAGAATTGAGACATTTCTTCTCCCCTTCCCTTCTTCCCTTGCAAGGGGAATCAGTGTACAACTTGCTTCAAATTGAAGTCAGCTTTGCAAATTCTCATTTGAGCAATAGCCTAATCCAGAAAAGTCTAAATTAACTGATTAGCTACTCCGGGTAGCCCAAGAAAAGGAAAATTAGACTGTTTGCAGAAATGAAGAGTAAAGGAGGGGCATAAGTAAAAGCAAGATGACAAAAGGGCCTTGAAATTTCCAGTGAGCATCTAAATTTTGTGAGCCATTCTCAAACCTAAGAAGCACGTGTTACTTAACCAGAAGTAACAGGACTGCAGCTGAGCTCTCGACAGAGCTGTAATAGAAAGAGAAACGTAGCATGGACAGAGGGCATTAATGGTTATTTTCTTTTATCATCTTGTGCTTTCTTGAATTCTGATTAGGGAATTAATAAACACATATGGTTCGCAGAACAAATCTGGGCGCGAGGAACTTTCCAGAGTACTTTTTTTTATTATTATTAATGGTAATTATGCCTACAGGTGAAGTAACAGCTGAGTGACTCAAGTTACCCTGCTGTTTCATTTAATCAAAGGAGTCGTGAATCCTTTAACAAGACCTTTTAGAAAAAGGACAAAAATAATTTCCCCTGTTACGGGGTTACAAAGAATACAAATAATTTATTTCATAACACCTAATATATAGTAAAAGTATACGAGTAGAGAATGAAAAAAGGAGAGGGAATCAATTAGGCCACTTCTCTCTCTGAAATTTTGTGGCATGTTCTTAAATCACTGCCATAATCTAGAGGGTCTGTAGATGCTACAAATTAGTCAAGACAATTATGTGTTAAATTCAAAACCTATGAATTTAACAGAAAGAGCATTTGACTGCTGCTTGTCCCTAGAGCACACAATACACATCAGGAGGAGGCAAGACCCCGTCTACCGACACTAAATCTTGGGAATCTAGGCTGACATTTCCTTATTTCTGCTGTTCCAAAGCCTGCAGCTTACAGAACAAACTCTTTCAGAACTTGGGAATCAGAAGCAGCAGGAAAGATCTACTGATCTTTGGTGTATTCTGTCTTTTCTGGTGTCCCAAAGTATGGGAAATTTGAGACTAGACAATAATTTGAGAGGTTAGAACAAGTGGTATTTAATAAAGCTCTGGTAGATTTCAAGCACCTTACTTCTTGAGCACTGATGTTCCTGAAGATAATAGCATAGAATAAACCCCGGCTTATGGGTAAGACAACTCAGTGTTACTACTGGGTTCTTCAATTCATAGAAATATTGAGAGTTAATGTACCAGCCCCACTGTCAGAACAAGAACTGCAATCCCTCCTGCCCATAACATGTCTTTTCACTGTTCGATTTCTACTGCTCTCAAGTTGAAAAAAAAAATATAAGGAGAGAGACAAACCAAAATACTCTTTAGCCTTCTTTTGCAGTGAACAGCAAATAACAACAATCTTCTCAATCCTCTGGGACAACTCATGACTCCTTTAATTACAGAGGACCCTGGGGGACTCGACTCCAGTCTCTGGCAGCACGGCCCATCTCTCACTGAGCATAAGGGTAGCCACTGCTCCTCACACTGGCTATTTTAGCCATAGTGGAGAAGTTACACTGTCTAAGTGTAGGCTGCAGAAAATCAACCCTCTGCCTTGGTGCTTGATTACCCAACAGCTCAGGTGCATCCCACATGGCTCTTGTTCCCTCACCGCCCAAACCTGAGCTCACCAGGGCTCCTTCCCTAACTGTATCTGGGTTTTTCAAGAAAGGCACAACAGAAACGTAAAGGCTACGTGCCTACAGTCACACAGCAGGTCAGTGGCAAACGTAAGAGTAGAATAATTTTCTACCCAAGAGACCCTTTTTTCAGAGTCCAGCCCAACCCAGAAAGTCAAAGAATTAACATATGCGGCAACCTTTCACTTCGAGAACTCATCTGTAGAAATTTCTGTTATGTTAAAGGCTAATTAAGGTCAAGCATACCACACTCTGTGTAGAAAAACTTGTTAAATCATTTACTCTCTGGAGGAGCAAGATTGGTTTCCACAGGACTCTTGCCAGTATTTTGTTCAAACTACTTTCAGAAATCACAAGCAATAAGGGTTTTTTAGCAGTTCCTTTGCAAGATACTTCAGGTGTCTTGCTACCTGAAAATTCTAACCCGATTTTTGGCTTAAATGTATCTCCACTTACATTTTATATCCCTGTGCCTCTTGAACATGCTTGGGTGCATCAAACTACATTTCTTTCATTCCTGGATGTTTGCATATTTCAAACATTTATAGCCTGTTATAACATCATTTCTCCTTAGTCACTTAGTACCTAGTGATACATTGGATTATTAAATGATTCCAATATTTTGTCCGAGTTCTTTCGTTCCACTCCCAATATTTGCTGCTTCCTACTGAACCCCCTCCAATTTGTTCCTCTCTTTGGTAACTCAGTGCTCCAAATGAATTCAGCAGGCAAAATTCAACACTTAATGTACAACATAATACTGACTCACTAGATTTTCCTTTCTATCCCCCCCCTATTTTCACACCCTTCTGAAGACCAGGTCCCTTTTTGGCATCTCAGTAAAATAACCAGACGCGTTTAGCATGCAGTCTAACCCTTGAGAGACAAAATATCAAATGTGCTGAGCTCCCAGGAGACAAAGAAACCTGGTCCTGTATTGACATGCCTGAGGATAAAGCTGGGCTCTTTTGAAAAATCTGCACCACTGGAGACAATCAGAGCCCCAGTGTCTGTTGCCACCTTCGCCTCGAGAGCAAAGATGGGGATGATATTTCTGAAGTACCACGAGTATAACCCATGGATAAAGACTGAGCTGCAGAGGAAGCTAGGATAAGCTTCTCTTCCATTGTGGGGTGAGAATTCGACGACAGCATTGGCCAGAACGGGCCAGAGGTGTGGGGCACATTGCCCCTTCTCCCTTCCCACGCAGGGAGAGCTCCCCGACCCGGATCTCCTCCTGCTTGCGGCTGCTCCCAAGCTCTTCCCTGAAAGGGAAAAGGGGGGATTTCAACAGGGGCATGTCACTCCCTCCTGGCACAAAGTAAAACTTTGAGGCCACACAGGCTAAATGCGCAGGAAAATGGCATCTGCTGTATTTCTGCAGACAGGTTCCTTCAGGAACAAAAGCATTCCGCTAGCATTTATAAGCAAGCTGTTAAACAAAAGCTGGGGGTCTCCTGCTTCCCCACGCTCCTGGCTAGACCAGAGGCACCTGGAAGAGACTGGAACAAGGAGAAAATAGCTTTCCCAGCATGCTCCCCGCTCATGCCTTGTTTGTGGGGACAGACCGAGCGCCCCAGTAAGCCCAGTGCCGCGGCAGCAGGTGCCGGAGGAGTCACTGGGTCTCACGGCCCGGAGCCGTGGGAGCCCTGTTTCTCTGCCTGCCTGCTGGCCTCGGCCCCACGAAGAGCCCGAGGGGAATCCGTCCCTGGCTCTGGCCCAAGACGGGACGAAAGTCTCCAACCCTCCAGCATGACCACGTTCAACTAAGGCGCTGGTTTTACACTCTCGAGCGCTGGTACAGGTCTGCCCAGTTCGGGCGCCTGCTGCTGCAGCAGCTGCGTTTCACTAGTGTCCAAAACGAAGCCTGCCGTAACTGCTTCTTGTGGCTTGACTCTGCATATCTTTTATCACACTCCTTCTAAAACGCTGGTATCGTCCGAAGGAAAAGAAAACATCCTGTGCTATCTGGAATTTTCCATGGCTACGCTTTGCCCAGAGGTGACTTGTCCCTCTGGGGAAACTTTCAGCATTATGTAATATTTTTTTTTAATTCTGCTGTTTGTATCTACAGAGGCAGGCAGATAAATGGAGAGACAAATAAATGAAAGAATAGCCTGAGATTTTTATCAGAGTGCAGAGCTAGGATGACTCAATGATCAAGACTACTGCTCTGGAAAGTTTAGACTTTTGTTAATTGAAGATTGCTGAAATTCCAGGATGACGGGGGGTCATCCTTGAATCTCTCTCACAGAGGAAATTTTAATTTTAAGAGAGGGGTGTGACTGGAAATACCTAAAGGGAATGCCATTTTTAATTTTGAGATCCTGTCAAATTATGCTTTCCTAAAGAGCTAAATGTTCAAGTAACCACCTGAGGATATGTTTTTTGTCAACATTTAGAAAAATGCCAAATATTAGTGGTTTAAAAAGTCACAACCTTGAATCCCACTGTTAATGTTTAAATATACAATTTAGTTGCAACCACTGTTATCCAGATTGCCACTTTTCTGAACATTTGAATCCCTAAGCCCCATGCACCTTTTTTGAAAGTGTGTTGATTCTTCCCAGAAGCAGCTCTAAACTCACTCTCCTCTCTGCTCTGTAATATAAATATTGGACATCAAGTATTTTTCTGTGTTATTGCATAGTTCTTGCACACACTGATACTGTAATAATATAATTTCTAAACAATATGATTATCCACACTGAACTTACATGCGCACACAGTCTGCAGAAGAGTTGGGGGTCTGGTTCATCAAGATGAACAAGACCGTTGTGTCATAAATACATTTTTATTGTGAGGTGGTTTGTGTGTGGACGATTTAACTACTTGCTGGAGCAATAAAATTCCCACAACAGTAAAGGCTGGCCAATCTACCCATTTCTCACTTGATTAACCTGCTGAAACTGAAGACACCTGTTCCAAACTAACAGATTTTTATAGAATGAGTATCAGAGGACTTGACACTTCGCCACTATCTTGGCGTCATATTTCACGTAAGAACCCCCCCCAAAAAATGCCTTTCTTCTGTGTCACAGATACATTTGCCTGGAGCTGTTATCAGGAAGAATGCAGAACACCTTGTCAAAAGGCCGAATGTCTTTAAGATGTGATCTCAAGGAAAGGAAAAAAAAAGTAGACAAGTATACTGATCATCCATATCCAGAGGCTAAGAGGCTAAATCCTTTTGTTATTGATCTACTTGGGTTAGGAATTCAGGAGATACATGTGTGCCTTTGCATGTCTGTGCTCTGCTGGTCTGTACTGTGTTTCTTCTGGGACACAGATGAAAAGTTAAGTTCAAGGATCTGTCCTAAATTCATCTTTTATTCTTAGTATTGCAGATGCCCATGAGCTGTAATACCCAACGTGCCAAAAGTCTGTAAGCATTTTCCAAAGCATAGCATTACACCCTATTGAGGCAAAAAGTTTCTCAAAAACAGAGGAAAGAGCTGCTGTTTCATCATTGTTGTTCAAAAAATGTTATAAATCTTGTGTCATGGGATTTTGAGCATCGATCCATCTGCTCTGGTGGTTCAATTCACTTCTCTATGGAGATCAAATTCTTAGCTGAGGGAATTTTAAATAAAATTAGCCTCCTGCTTCTCTGGTATACCAGCTGAGAATCGCTTTTCTCCTCTACAGCCTGGGAGAACTCACAATGCGAGTTTGCTTTCAGGGCTTGCTGTGTGCTGCCGATGAAGTAACACTGCGGTGGCAGGAAGACTTCTGCACAAGCCCTTCAGTGGTGCTGTCCCAGCAGCAGATTTGCTGCAAGTACAGAAACTTTCTAAATTACAAAGGAGCAACAGTTTGTGCAATTACATTAAGAATTCAAAGTAAATTATTTAATAAAAAAATCCTTGTTTATACTCCAGCTGTTGATTATCTCTGAGCCTGGTAGCAGCAGGTACTATTTACAAGAAATCCTGAAGAGTTCATGCCAAAAGAGAACATAATGAGACAACTGGGCCCAAGACGAGACATTCTGCACTTCACTCCTCCGCAGGCAAATATCCTAACACTACCTGTTGGTTCCTACTTCTGGCACACAGAAGTTGCGTCTGACTTTTCTCAAAGCAAATTCAGCTTTCATGACAGCCTAGTGACAGGTGGGGAGACGAAATTCCTGTGTTTAGCCGTGAAGAGGTGCACCATGGATAACCCCACGCACGGTTACGTACATGTTCATCCCAAGCTGGAGGAAATGCCTACTGGGCAGCAAAGCTAACTCTGCCTTCAACACTCGGCCCTTCGCCCACCCGTAAGTGTTGGGTAAAACTTCACTGAAGCCAGCAAGTCCTGCAGCGTGAGACACACAGCCCGGTAGCACCATTACTGTTGATATAGCTTAACCTCTAAACTGTGCCAGCCAAAATAAGGTTTACCAACAAAATCACATTTTTACTATGCCTGTCCTTGGACTTTTTCAGGTATAGGAATACCATCACAAATCATAATTCCCATCTGACACTACTACCCAACTCACGTTTTCAAGAACAGATTTGGCCTTCAGTCACAAACCCTCTTTAGGCAAAGCTGATGCTCTGACGCAGTCACCAGCTGGTATCAGTGGAAATTAAACAAACCCAGTATCCAAGATGGAAAAACATTCTGTTGTCCATCACCAGTATGATGACGCACCCAGTCCCTGGTGTAAAACACAATTAACACTGCATATGAATGAGTCATTGAATGATTTCAGCTCTCTGAAGGGAACACTATCGCCTGTTTTTTCCTTCAGATGTTCCACATTCCCCCAAAGACGCCTAAGATTATAGTATGTATTAAGTGTTGTTCCTAAGGGTCAGTATAGCATATCAACAGAAGAAATACAGCTTATTGCTAACTTTCTGCACGCACCATTTGCAATTCTCTTCCATGGGCACTTGCTGACTGAAGTAATCTCAATAATAAAGGTGAAAAATATATATTCCTAGAAGACTATTATATGGAATGACATAGGATGTAATACCCTGTAGCCATAGAGAAATGATGACTTTAAATGAATGAAACTAGTGCTGCTTATGTGGTGACAGGAGGATACTGCCTTTTTAAAAAAATATATATCTGTAATGAAAGCTAAGCTGTTATTATGTGTAAAGCAGCTGCAGAGAAAGTGATAGCAGTAAAGGCATTAGAACAAAGATTATCTGTTCTCTGTAATTAAATCCTTTTCCTTGCTTTATACCAGATGACTCCTCAGGTCACATAAGCCCAATTCAAGCATCATCCTTGAAACTAGCCTGAAGAGGTTGGAGACAGTCACTGGAAACCCCTCAACCTACAGGGATTTAATTGTTCTGTGGTTTCCATCCTGCTTTCTCTCTGTGGGAGTGGAGAGCTGTGACATTGATCCTAAAAGTATCCAGAAACAGGCTGGTCTTTCCACAGCTTCCATTTCCCGCACACCTTTTGCCAGTGACCTCTCATACATTTGAATCGACAACATGTAAACATCATTTCCTTGCCAGAGCGGGCAGATTATTCATATCCTAGTTCCAATAGCTGTATGACAAAATATTATCTCCTGATCACTGAAGTGGGAATATCCATCTCCCAGAAAGTAAGCGCAGTGCCAGGCTATTCTCTGCATGAGTCGGGGGGGACAGAGGAGTGTGTCAGCACATCTGTGGCAAACACAGACGCTCTTCAGTGGCCTTTTATCAGCCTGTCACTCTGGCCAGGCTATGGGATTAACTCCACGCTCTCCGATTCAGCTTTCCTCCTCATCTGACACCACCTCACCTATTGCTTACCTAACACTCTTCTGTTGGAAGCAGTCACACAGGTTTAAAAACAAAAAAAGGTTTTGCATGGTCCAGGAGAGGGGAAGAGGGACTCCTACTAGTTCAAACTGTGATCCACATCACTGGTGATTAAAGAAAGAAAAAAAGAAAACAGTCACTGCTGTTTGGTGGTTTATGAGAGCTGCTGGTCTCAGTCTAGTCACAAGGGAAAAAAAAAAAAAAAAATCTATTCGCATGGATGCCCTCAGCCTGGTAAGAGGGTCTCAACACTTGGAGGGCAGGAAAGCTGAACTTGCCTTTCCTCCACCCAGGGTCCCTTTGGGTTAAAGCTGGAGGTGAAAAGAAGATAATGACAGTCAGACCTGAATTGTACCACATCCCTTTAAAGCCAGAAAATCAAAGGCTGACCCAGGAAACAGTCCTTCCGCTCCAACCATTCTCCTGCTAGACAAAGTAGCCTCCTTCTAGTACAGTCTTAAGGAAAGCAAGCTCTGACATTTACAGTCTGTTTCCCCTTATAATCAAACTCATTTTTCAGCTTGCAAGGCAATTTTGTCCCTTCTTAAACTTAGTATTGAAAGAAAAAAGAAAAAAATAGAGGAAGATTGACTTGGGACACACAATACTTTGAGGAAATTCAGATATGAAATCCCTCTCTTTTTTCTTTTACACAGACAAAACAGGAGTGTAAATGAACGAGCTCTGCTGGTGCCGAGACTGGAGGAAAGCCTGGAGCCTCTGTAATTCATCAAGGAGCCATAGTAGTGCTAGTGGTGAGAGGGCACAAAAAATGGAACCCCACTTGTCCCGTGAAGCCCAGTGTCACCCGTGGCATGAAGCCAGGCTGGACTGGAAGCAGGCAGGCACGCACCAGCCCTTGTAATTCAGCTCAAGCTCAACCTGTGCTCCCTGCCCTCCTTTTCCCCTACTTGGCCTCCCAGCTCGCTCCTTCCACTACCACCTCCACCCATGTTCTGAGGGACACGGCAACCTCGCCGGGTGACCATCACTTCCATCAGCTTTCAGGATTTCCCAGACCTCTGTTCTGCTTTACGATGAATGCAATTTACGGTATGTCCCAAGAGCACTGTCCTTCAGTAAGAGACACACGTATGGAAGGGAAGCCAACAGCAACACATAAGCCTGTCAAGCAAATGAAACCACCCTCACTGGAGGTAACTCCGATGAACTGGAGAGAGTCAGAGCACACAGCGAAGCTCTGGAGAGCCCAGGCCCCTTACTTCAGTCAGCAGCCAACGCAACTAACACGAGGAATGTTTTTTCTTAACCCGAAATTTTTCACCCAAGCCTACAAAGGCTAATACGTTGTACCAAACTTAGTAGTATTTACTTTCAGAGCTTTATTAGGCTCCTTTTTGCTGAGCAGTTAAAGGATATTCTGAGAGGCCATGCAAATGTGTAAACTAAAACAGAAAACTGACAAGAGGAAAAAGAAAGCAAATGAAGTTTTACGGGAATGCACATATGTAGCTGTGGGTGTTGTACAAATATAGCTTCCCTGTGCCACTGTTTCATAGTCCACAGCAGAGGACTGCTCAGCTGGTCCCAGGGAGCTAGGAGAAAAAGGCAGGTCAGCCCCTCTATTTTGCACAGCATGGCAACACGCTGCCAAGCCAAGTCTACAAAATCTTTTTACAGCTGTAATGTAGGTGACCACTTTCCTACAGCCCCCCATAAATTCTGTTTACTCTCTGAGGGGGCTTCGCTGCAAAGATTTTTTTTTTCCTTTTTTTTTTTTGGTAGGGACTCTGACTTTTGCTTACTGAATCAACAGAGGAAAAATACAAACTATATAAAAGCGTGCCTACTGAAAATGGGGACAAGACTGGGAATATGTGTGTGTAGAGAGGCAGAGGGCTGCATTCAAAAGCAGAGAACAAAGTAAGTCTTTTGTTACAGAGGCTTATAACACATCGCAGATATTGAAAGCCAAGGCAAACAGGAGTGGCTAAGACTGCTTTCTTGTATCCTTTTTACAAGCGCATGTTAAAATCAGGCATTCCAACTATTTTATGCACTAGCCTGTCTCTGACACTTCAGCACAATGTATGAGTAAATAGCATGTTGACAAATTATGGATTTAACAAGAGTTTATTTCTTAACCGAGGGAATTAAAGGTTCTTTTATGCCTCAGAGAATGAAGGTACATTTGTACATTTTTATCCTACCTAAAACAATATTCTTATCTATACACAAGCTGCTTGTGGAATCCTCTCTTTTCACTCTTCTTGACACTATCTGGCAGCATATACTACATGTTGTAAACATGCCACATTAAAAAAAACACCCAAAAAACCCCACAAAAACCAAACTTTTCTGATCGTTTCCTTTTTTAAATAACCATTTGCATTCTAGCATTAGTACATTTTATTAGTATTAACATCCTTTAGGAGAAGTGGGCAGAACATGATGTACAAAGGCAGGCTGAGAGTAGTGGGTTTGTTCAGTCCTAAGAAAAAAAGGCAAAAATCATATACTATTGCTTTCAACTACCTAACAGATGCATATAGAGAAGGCAAAGCCAGAGTCTTCGCAAAGGGCCAGATTTCTAGGATGGGAGATAACAGGTCCAAGTTGCAACAAGGGAAAGTTCAGTTGGGGGGGGGGTGGGGGGGTAGGAGTTTAGAGTCACCGTGAGGGTGCTTTAAGACTGGAGGAGGTACCTGGGAGCTTGTGGAACCTCCATCCTCAGAGACACTTCAACCCCAACTGGAGGAGGCCCTGATCAAATTTGCCCCTTCTTTAGGCAGGATGACCTCCAGCAGCCCCTTCCCACCTAAATTCTCCTATGACAGTGGTGCCCTGCCTTGCTTTACTTCACATTAGAGTAGCTTCTTACTTGGATTCTTACAGTGGACTTTGATCAAAGGAGGTCATCCTGCCCATCCTCTGCAAAACAATCCTCACGGACATCAGCTGAAGTGCTTCAGCTAGCAGTTCTTTGCAACAGGAGGAAATTCCTAGGAAAGCCTGAATCCTCCTGTTTTCAGGACACAACCTCCAAGCTTATATGCAAGTCCAAACCCTTGCCTGCAGTAGGGGAGTGGGGTAGGTAGCTGTGTAGTATCAGATGAATGAGATTGTCCTTCAACCATTTAGTGCATCCTAAGAAAAGAACAAGTTTGAAAGCCTTCCTAAGCACCAAAACAAAAAGGAGTTTAATCTAAGCAAGTTTGAAAATACCAGAGAAGTATTTTTATCAACATGAATAAACACATTACTTTACAAACACTAGTCCATTTAACCCCTTGTTAAAATAGACATTTAAATCGAAACAAGGAAGTTCTCAGTCAGACAAGCAGCAGAAGTTATTTTATACTTTTTACAGCAAACCACCTCCTATAGCTGGGAAGTGTTCAGTTTCCTACCCTGCTAGGTTTCTGGTGATATTCATTTTCCTCTGCCACCTTGCCAGTTCACCCACTACCCTCCAATCTCCTGCTCTCTGCCTTCTGGTTTTCCATCGGACAGTGTTTCTAGCATATGACACGCTTCTACAGTTTCTCTATGCCCACTCACACCATTGTGCTCTATCTTCATTAGTATCCTACCCTGTCTCTCTTCCTGATGTTTTTCCTCTTCATTTGTCATTGATGTTTTCCTTTGTGTCGTTTAGGCTCCTTATTTTTTTCCCCCATGTGTGCTTTCATTTTCCTTCTATTGTGATTAAGATTTCATTTTAATGCAAATTTCAAAGCCAAATATTGTTATTCCCAAATGCTACATGCGCACTCACATTTGAACAAGACAGAAACACTTCTCATCCCTTACCTTTTGTTCTAGGTTTTCCCACCTTGCTATGATGGTTTCTTTCTTCCTCTGGATTAATCTCTCATTTCTTTCTTTGATGCTCTTTTCTTTAATAGCACAATTGTTTTTCTTTGATGGCACATTAAACTTCTTTTCTTTATCAGTATTTAAAGCTTGATTGATGTTTGACTCCTTTTGTCACAATTTTCTTTGCATACCTTCTATATTCCTTCCCACTGTTGGTCTGCTATTTTATTCCATCACTGTTTTTAGGAATACTCCTCAAAGATAATGCTAAAGAAAGCCACTTTTTCTTAGAGGGCCAAATACTATTATATCCTTCATACATGCAAACACTAAAATTAGTAATAGTGCACACCTGCAAGATAAATAACCTAATCTTTTTTTTTTTTTTTTTTGACTCAAGGCACTTCTAGGGTCTGGGCTGCCACTAGTTTGCACCTTGAATATGCAAACAAAATGAAAAGCAGGTGTTAAACACTGCACTTTAGAGCCACTTAGCAGTGTGAAGGCAGAAACCCTACTTTTCTTTTCCCTTAGCCAGGCCATAAATGAAGCTAAGTAGAACACTACAGGTTCTCTTTCTAATGGAGTCTATAGGTCTGTAATCAATTCATTGAAAAATTATGTTTGTGACCTTTCATTCTGGCATGAACAGCCACCAGACTCCATTTTCCATGAAGTATTGTCAAACATGGATGTTTTATCAACTTAACTCTGAAAATTGGAAACCAGAAGCTTTGGAATTTGAATAACACCCTGAGAAATATTGAGATTGGTAAAATTACAGTTTTGCTTATTCAACCACAACCTGGGACCTGATCTTGCATGTGCTGAAGTACGTGATTAACTCCAGGAAGCAAGTGAAGTTACAAGACCTACAAAAAGTGGTTTCTATAGAAGAAAGAGGGTATGGAAGATTTAAACTAATAGTTCTGCTCTTGATAGTAATTGCTCCAGGCCTAGCAATTCCTCACAGACAATTCAATTAAATGCTGACAGAAACACAAATAGAACTCACACGGTCTTCTAGTTCTTGCAGTGTTGCACTGATGTCATCTTGTCTGGAAGTTACTGCAAAAGGCTGTTCTTACTGAACACATAACTACTAAATAACACTGAGGTGTCCGAAGCAATTAGAAAAACAATAACCTTATGTTTCAAAACTCGAATTTCCCAGTCTCCAGAACTGACCTTGTTGTACCTGGCAATCTCATACTGGATAATGTGTATCTTTGCATTCCAAACATTTGATGGGTTTTGCATTTCTCCGTTTTGGGTTTACGCTTGCATTCCTGAAGAATCTCTGACGGTAACTGAAATAGAAGGCACTCGTTCTTGTCCTGAAATTAGCAGCAATGAATCACCTGGACTGGAATTTTTTCAGTGTGTAACTAGTTTATTTGTTCTAATCTCCTGTTATTGCACAGATATTTACCTTTCTGAATTTAATCTTGTCAATGAATATCATTCAGTTACCACTTGTCTTTCCTGACTTTAATGATAGAGTACAGAATTTATTTTATATATATATAATATCAAGTACAGTTTTGAAACGCCAGTGTTTTTAATGGTAACAATTGTTTATGAAGCAAGGCAAGGCAAAAGAGCATTGTAGAGACATACAAATAGTCATGTAGAAAGATTGAGTATTCTAATTTATAATAAATTGACAGAGCATGAAATTTGAGCTAGTTTTAAGTTTGTGGTAAAAAATTCCAAAGCAAGTATACCTATAATTAATTTTATAATAAGACAGACTGAAAACTTACAAACTGCATTAGGATGGAGGAGAATTTGAGAGTATTTCTTGCGATATTAATAGCAAGCAACTTAAGGAAATACTTCAATCATCTCAAAACAGAGCCTTATAAAATGAGGTTAAGCTTAAAAAAAAATCAAAAGCTGTTAACATATGGAAGTACCCACTTAAGCCTCTCAAACAGCTTTAACTATGACTGCCAGTGATATTGTTGCAGAACAGTATTCAATAACCTTCTGACGCAACTAAATCATGTTTGTATTTATCATCTCAAACTACAAAAATATGCGTTTCAGACACTCCTTAAAAGTATATGTACGTGCATAGCATCACTACACAGCAAAATCTGTCTGTGGGCACAGTAGTTGTTCATTGCCCAATTGCGCTGGATGAGTGTGGTGTAAAATAACTGGCAGCAGTTTCTGAGGCAGGTTAAGCATTTATTCTCAAAGTAGTTAAAATGTTTTAAAACATAAGAAATCCATGTCCATATCTTCTTAAGTTCTGGGGCCAAACGGGTTACTGCCCATGATGTATTTGTGACTGACTCCGATACCAGTTATCAGTGCTTGGCAAATGTGTATAGAAACAGGTAAACCCTTGCCTATCAAAACTGGTGGTTTGTTTCTGCTTATGTCATAAATTTTCAGATGAATACCCTTGTTGAATCTTTACTGCAAGATTCTGCAGTATCACAAAAATATTTAATGAACCAAACTCCAGCAAGTGCTGGCCATAAAAACAACTTGAATAGTATCCCACAATTCAAGCAAGCAAAAATAGTGGTATTATAATGGCTTTATTTGGGTCTAAACTTCACTAAAATTTCTCGATGTACTTTGCAATCCAGCCATTTCTTGGACTTCTTTGATGAGAAATCTCTCCTCAGATCTACCCTTTCTCATTACCTGAAGCTTTTTTACACTCTTTCTTTCATAACTAAAACTGTATCTAGCTATGCTTACTCTTCCCAATTTTTCCCATGCTTAAAAAAAAAGTACTAGCAATCCAAGCTGGTTTTATTTTTGTATCTCTCAGCAAGTTCTAATAAAGTAAATTGAGCAATATTCTCGGTTTATTGTATTGATAAACAGACTGTAAAGTGTTTTATGATATGGTACTTCTCATATGAAAGACACTAAACTAACATAAATTGCGATTGTAACTGTAAAGTACTAAAATATATTTTCCCTCTAGGGCTCTCTAGTATATTTGGCTGAAAAAAAATAAAATAAAATAAAATAAAATAAAATAGACTTGTTTATTGTGTGTATTTTTTGTAGTGTAATTAAACGTCTCTATGGTTTCCACCAGGAACAAAGTCCTTGTCCTGGTTTCAGCTGGTACAGAGTTAATTTTCTTCCTAGTAGCTGGCACAGTGCTGTATTTTGGATTCAGTATAAGAATAATGTTGATAACTCACTGATGTTTTCAGTTGTTGCTAAGTAGTGTCTATACCAAGTCAAGGATTTTTCAGCTTTTTGTGCCCAGCCAGCAAGAAGGCTGGAGGGGCACAAGAAGTTGGGAGGGGACACAGCCAGGGCAGCTGACCCAAACTGGCTAAAGGAATATTCCATACCATGTGACATCATGTCCAGTATATAAACTGGGGGGAGTTGGCCTGGGGGGATCGCTGCTTGGGAACTAACTGACCATCAGTCAGCAGGTGGTAATTGCATTGTGCATCACTTGTCTGTCTTGGGTTATATTTCACTCTCTTTTTGTTATCTTCCTTTTCATTACTATTATTATTATTACATTTTACTTTTTATTTCAATTATTAAACTGGTCTTATCTCAGCCCATGAGTTTTATTTGTTTTCGATTCTCCTCCCCATCCCACCTGTAGGCAGGGGGAGGAGTGAGCAGGCAGCCGCGTGGTGCTTAGTTGCTGGCTGGGGTTAAACCATAAAAGTCCTCGTTCCCTGCTCAAAGCAGTCTACAGGCCCACTAATAACTTTACAGGGCTGCCTTGTTCCAAATCGGAGGTGAAAAAGCACTTTCTTTTTCACTTTCTCCAAACTGCCTCCAGAGGAATGGATGTCTCAGCACTTGCTGCCCTGTCATTTCCAGGCCACACTAATAGTCATTATTAATTGACTCTTGAGTCAATCTTTCCTACTGTCCCACTGTAATCTGGACCCATGCAAAAATTTCCATTCTCCACCCAAAGTAGTGTCAAGTGGATTCTTTGTAGTGATTACTTTGGATCTCATCCAAAGTGAGTATCGAGCAAGAAGGTGTCTTCCCCTCAGGATTAGGACTTCTCGGTGTGGCAACTCCGGTACCGTCAGGAATGTAAAGCAACCGCAGCGGCTTTGCCCCCCTACCAGTGGTGGCCAGAGGCAGCTGTGTCCGGACTGGTAAAGACACAGAGGTGCTCTGCCTCTCCGGTGGGCACCCCAGCCCAGGCACAGGTCCTGCGGCCCCAGGTCACACCAATGCGACTGTAGCTCCGCAACACCCACAGTGAAATGAGGACAAACTCAGTCCTCGGTGGGTTTATTGGGGAAGAGTAAAAATTTGCAGGGATGTGGTAATGTAGCTACACACTCCAGACAGGTCTCACTTCGTGCACAGTAGCTACATTTTGAAGCCCTGCTCTTCAAAGACACCAGGACCTACTCCGATCCCTCTTGCAGTGTTCACTGGCAGTAAAATTACTGAAGTGCTCAGATCTACTGAAGGGTGGTGAGAGGGAACAGTGTGAATCAGAGCAGTATCCAGACCCAAGGATAGTAGTCTTTGTTCAGTAAATACAATCCCTCCAGTTTCATACCTCCTTGCTTTAACAGCACTTCCCACCCAGACCTCCCATTAAGAAGGAGGTGCTAATGGAGCTGTTGTAATCCTTCTTCAGACAAAAGGCAGCAGTTGAAGTAATGGATAACTGAGAAAAGAATACTCACAGAAAAGTCAGAGAACAGGTAATGGATCTTAGAAATAAAGGTGGAGGTGAGACACTTAAAAAATTAACCTCCTCCTCTCTTTTGGTCTTCCTTTAATAAAATGGTGATAAACCCATTACCTGTTTCAAAGTTCAGAGCAGCTGCGTAATGAATCTGCTGTAATACACAAGAAAGTGCAAATTTGCCATTGCACTCCAACAGCTTGTGCTCCACTCTGAATGAGATGGAGGATTATACAAGCACAAAAACACTCCCTGGGGTAGCTGAATGGAGCTGGAAGAATTAAGGCTGAAACACAGTTAACTCCTGATACATGTTTAAGCACAAAATGTTAAGCCCTTCTTTTGACATAGACTTTCATAAGCTTTGATTGTCCTTACAGAAAATTCCACATGGGACTTCTCTCAGTCTCAACTCAAGAACTTGCCTAAAAAAGGGAAAAAACACCTCCTTAGTCACAAAGGAAGGATCTGCTTGCTTCCCCGTGGCTCTTTCTAAATCCTAAAACTCTCTTTTATAATTCAGGATTAATTTTGATGTTTGGAACAGTAGTATTTCCTAGATCTCTCTTGAGCAGTGGTCTATCTTGGATCTGAACCTGCCATTTTAGTTTGAAAGCATTATTGTATCATGTACATTCTCCAGTTCTTACTCTTGCCTAAGCCTTCCTTAATGTTCTTCAACCATTTCTTTTTCTGTGAGCATCTTATAACAGATAAAAACCTCTTCTCTCAAATATAGCATAAGGTGAATGTTTTGCATTGTCCCGTTGACTCATTCTTCAACCAGAGAATCATACTTAATGGTTTGGACACCTGTGAGGTAGAACTTGTCTCACATCTGTATCTCTTTGTACCCATCTTTACACTATATTGGCTCAAAACAGCCAGCCTCTTCTATCCTGGACTTTCTAAAAAGGGCATGTCTTACGGTAAAGCAAAGTATGATAAGAACACAGAATTTAAGGCTTGCAAAGCTGATCCTACACCTCTGTGATAAAGCTGGAATAGCAGCAGTAATATTAGCAGTACAGAATACTTTTCTCTCCCAAACTCTGGGGGATGTTTGAAGAGGAGGAAAAAAAACCCCCCAACAAACAGAAGCAAACACGTATCACAGAAGTGTACAAAATCTCAGGCAATGACAGAATTCAGTCTTAATTATTTCATACATAACTGGTCCAAGCAGCAAGTTGAGCCAGAGCAGCAGGGTTGCCCTTGGCTGGGCAAGTGTCCCAGTTGTGCTGAGGTTGCCATTGGCTAACACCCAGCATTTGACAAGTAGGACTTCTCATCACTGGCCTGAAGGAACACGTCCTTGAGGTGACACATTTCTTCAGCATCCTAGCAGAAACTAGTGTGTGCACCAGGTTTTGCACTCTGCAGAACCCCAGTGAGGGGCAAATAAAAAGAAAAAGGCAGATCCCCAGACAAGCCCACTGTTCTTCCTCCTCACATACACACGTTTAGGGGAGAATGAAAGGAGGAAAGATACCCTATCACAGTATGTTTTGTGATAGCCCTGGGTATGATCAGAATTCATCTACGTTCTTACTAAATTAAGATGGTATTATATTGCAGACCTCCTCAAAGAACTTTTTTTTTTAGAAAGAGTGTTTTCCCTTAAGATTTCTTGCTAAATCTGTTGGTTAGTGCACACAAAATCCATCTGCTTCCTGAAGATTGCCTCCAGACTGCAGAGCACTGCCTTTAATAAAGCACATCCTCCTTGTTGTGTGTTACTTTTTTCCTGGGATGTGTACTGAGTGGTTTTGATGTTTCTTCTCTATAGTCATGATAAAGGATGCATCAAACTTTAAGCTAAGCATCTTGCATGTGGGAAACAAACGCACCCCCCCCCAAAGGAGACCTTGTGTACACTTTTTGAGACGTGAAGACCTCCTTCCCATCACCATTTCATCAGCTGAAATATGCTACAGTCCAAAAGCAAGCAGGTAGGTAGCCTACACCAACCTGAAGGAACATGTGATTCCGCTGTACACAGCAGAACTAATGAAGCCTGGTCTGCCCTCTCTGTAGATTCCCAGGTGTCTACTAAAGGATGAGTTTTTTTAGTTGACTCCTCAGAGGGAGACCCTAATAGGATCTCTCTGCTCTTCCTGGTCACCTATTTGCATAGAACTTACAAGATACTCGGAGGTAATTTGTATTCTGTGAAGCTGAATTAAATTTTGCCACTGGGTTTGCAGGTTGCTTAGAGGGGAGAAGAGGAGGACAAAAACACAAGTGAGTATGCTCATTCCCTTAGAAGACCAGGCTAAAAATCCTCTTTAGCTGGGGAGAGGTGGAAGGAAGGTAACACACATGAAAGGTGAGAAACATCAGCAAACAAAGGAAAAACAGCATCAGGACAAAGCAAAGAGAGGAACCAAAAGGCCAGTAAACTACACAAGCACCAAATCTTTCTTGAGAAGTCTTTTAGTCCTTTACCTCCAAATTCCACTTTACAATACAAACTTGAGTAGTCAATGTTTCTCCAGGTTGGCACAAAAATACAAATGTAGCTTTTTTTCTTCAGAATATAAATAATATACTCATGTTCAAGGAAACAAAAAATTATTTATCAGTAAATAAGCGATCGCATGCCTTCATTTAGTGACTTTATTGATACTTTGCTCAGTGGGAATAATTCTAAATTATTCCCCAATGCATATAGTTGTACGACAATTCTGCCAACATCATACCAAGGTCTAGGGATTGTATCTGGCCTGTCAGTGCCTTCTCCTGCCACCCTTTCCTATTGGAGGTAAAACAGCTAGTCAGCCAGGAAACACTTCAGCAAAAAGCATGCAGCTTTTTCTGACATTTGCTCACAGTCCAACGCAGGTTGCATGTTGCCACTATGGAAAAGGTGGAAAGGGTGTGGAAAGGAAGAGGGTGAGCATCTGCAGAAGAAAGGAGAATGGTTCCAAACGGGGACCTTGTTACAGGGTGCAGCCCATGACTTCTCCTCTCCCTCCTTGGCTCTGCCCTTGCAAGAGCAGAGGGTGATGTTTTAGCCGAGGTTGGTGAACAGCTGCTGAGTGAAGTGGCCTGAGGAGCGTGAATAAAAATTCCCAAAGGCAATTTGTCCAGTGTGACTTTAGGTCTGACCACAGTGCCCTATATCTGTAGTATCTGGGCTCCAGATTAGCAAGCTTTTTATACGTGCTGCTATTCTGGTGCCTTTGGTGGGAAACTACTGAAAGATGAAACTAGGAATGTGTTTCTAATGCCTGCATCTATAGAGACTTATATAGGTGATGTTGTGGGATGGATTAAGTCAATATAAAGAGCTCTGCCCAGCAAGGCTTTCCTTTGTTTTACATCTGGAGATATCTGTGAGAGGTGACCAGAGTGCAAACATGACAAACTCAATGTGACTTTTAACTTGTGACTCGTTAGGCACGCTGGTGATTTACGGCGGGGGTATTTTCAATGCCATTTGTTGACAGAGGAGATAAGCATTTGACCTGGTGCTCTAAGCTCATTTTGTAGGCATTGTATATCATGGCGTTTTAGGAGCAAGGCTAAGCAGGAGACTTGTCTGTTTCCCTTGGCTTGGTTGTTCCCCTCTGGGTCAAACAGTTCCCCTGGAGAGAGAGGAAGGGGGAGAGAGAGAGATTGTCTGCTCCTTGAAGAGTAACCACCACGCTTAGCTCCAGCTGTAAAGTCAGGCGGGAGAAAGGATGGCTGCAGGAAGAGACAAGCTGACTGCGCAGCTCCATGATACTATGTACAGCTGAACGTTCGTTTGGACAATCATGCTTTACTAACAGAACGGGGCTTGCATGTAGACTGGAAAAATAAAACTCTTTATCCAGGTTCAAGGCAACACTGGAAGAGGTTGAGAATCAGAGCCAAAGTCTTCACAGGAATGTTGGCTCTCCCTGGAATGAAAAGAAACTTGTGTTGTGCAATAAGGGGGAGAAGAGGCAGGGAATCTAAATCCTGTTTGACATAGCATGGTTTTTTTATGCTGTCCAATGAAAACACTTCTAATGGCTCTATTTTTCAGTTTCATGCCAATATTACAACAGTTTCTGGTTGACTAAAGCCCAGTCTTACTCTTTACAATATAGAAACTGGAAAACTGTCTGAAGTTTACTGGCCCACCTGTTCATTCCAGTGCAATGCAGTTGGGCAGTATGAAATAAGCTTGCTATTATTATAAAAGACCTCATTTAGCATGATTCAGTGGGGCTATTTCAGTCTTAGCTACAAGGATCAAATGCAACCGAACAGCTCTGAACAGCTTCTGAAATAGATACCTCCATCTAACGGTGCCTTCTGTTATTTTTGCAAATTAAAATACAACGGAGCAAGTTCATTAACAACATTCTCCAAAACGTGCAGGGTCTATATGGAGAAGGTGGAGCGTTTTTTGGAAGTACTACCAACCCTCTATACCATTCTTACCCTCCTCCCTAGTGTTGCTGTGACTCACACGACTGTTGGCTGGAAAACAGATGTTGCTACCCTTCATGACCTTCTTAATCTAACCCTCACTTTACTTTCCATTCTGATTTTTTTTTTCTCCTAACCCTTCTTCTTGGTCCTCTGGTTGGGAAGTTGCAGGTGAGGAGGAGATCCAGGTGCACTCTGTTAACTTACACAGCAACTTGCCCTCTTCCTATTGGGATCCTGTTGCACGGCTCTTTGTGGATTTGTCTGAAGGTGCCCCATACTCACTCCCTGCCTGCCTCTTTGTCCCTTGAGGATAAAGTATGCTGCACAGGACAGAGCTAACTGAGGAGGGCCTAACAGAAAGAAAGAAGAGGGGAAAACCTTGTAGGAGAGACACTATGATCCATCCAGCCATTTCCTCTCTTGCTCTGTTTCTCAAGGGCCTCTGTGGGCTGGCCTCCTGCTCAGCAGTGGAGAGGAGAAACTGGGCTAAGGACAATGCGCTCTCAGAGGGACACTGGTTGTTCTCTCCATTTCGACCAAATCGAAGCCTCACTCCTCTTTTGCCAGGCCTCTGCCACTGAGTTAGTAGCCAACTCCTAATACCTCCCCGCAGCTGTTAACCAAAGATGCCTTCGCTCTCTCAGAAAATTGGTATATAAATGAGGAGCCAAATTTTCTCTTCAGCAGTTCCAAGCCGTTAGGCTTTCCACATTACTTACCTGTCTAATCATCCAACCGTTCACCTCTGGGGAGTTTCAAATAATGCCCAAATCACAAGTAATGAAAATGAGTTTCCTTCTTAATCTTACGCCTTGCCAGCAATCCCTCACAACAGGTGATCCTGCCCTTATGATCCTGATGAGAAATAAAAGCAGGTTCTGCAAACCTTATCTTCCTTCCCTTGGTCATCTCCACATCAAGCTGAAAAGACAGAATTAAGGATTGTACAAAGGTACAGCTAATGGGGATAAAAGTAATACAACTGAAGCTTGTAATTGTTCTCCAGACCTTAAGCATATGAGTTATCATGTAATGTAAAAACAAATAGTGCATATTATGTGTATTGACCTGAATCCTAACCACATTTGTAAAACAATATTAAGACCAGTGACTAAGCATAAAGCCCATGATTACAAACCAAACATCAGTCTTCTTTGTATGAGTCACATTTTTTTAAGCAGCGTAACAACTTTGTGTATACAAACTGAGGAGAGGCGAGACCCACTGGTAATGGAGAAAGCCCTCCCTAAGTCCATTCTCATTTCAACAACAAAATAAAGGCTGTATATCCACAAAAGCTACCTTGAATTTTCAAAATCCAAAACTTAACTAAATGGACAAATTACACTTTATGCCATATTAATTGAAAAATATATTCTTAATTTGTTTTTACTGACTGAGACCCTTCTCAAGTAGCTATATTTTCCAATAACTGGCCCAGCACATTATAATCTCTTTATTTCAATTTTAGGTAAGTTTGCCAGATGATAAATGCTGTTTGCAACTGAGCAGAAAATTATATATACAGTATCATTAGTGCTTTAATGCTTCAAAAGATTATGGAGCTTAGGGGTCTGCGCTTCTCATTTACTGTTCTAAACCTGACAGGGACAGTCACTTTCAATTTTCTGTCAAAATTTCATACTTGGGAATTCCAGCTCATCTAGCTCAAGACTGCAAATTTTTCACTCTTTTTCTCCACCCGCCTATTTCCGCAAGGTCCTGTTCATGCAAAACTTTTTGCATGAAAGGACAGGAGGAATCAAGATAAGGGAAAATGCCAGCAGAATATTATCTCCTTCTATGTATACTTGTACTTTCTGACTGCCAATAAGAAGCCCTTACTTTTGTCTACTGCATTATGCCTACCATTCCAATGCAATAAGAATGGAGAGGGATAGCTTTGCTTGATGCCTTTTCATAATTACAAAGTCTTTAAAGTCACTCCTTTCAGAAAAATATAGGTAGACAATGACTAGCATTCAGTGAAATTGATGAATACTACATTGAATGCAAAATGTATATAGAGCAACAAAGAGAAAAAGGTGATGTTTCACACTGAAGCCTTCACATGTCTTCAGGGCTTTTGTGTGACTTTCTGTCTTCATCGCTGAATATACATAACTTTTCAAAGATCTTTTCAAAGAGCTGCCAAAAAGGTAATTCATATTTTTATAAAAGGAGAGAACAAAATGTTTAATTGTAGTGGTAAATGTATTCACCCCTGTCCCTAGTGCTCACCCTTTTCTTTAAATACATGATTTTTTGGAGAACCTATGTTTTGATTTGAACTGCCACATTGTGCTTGGTTTGAGTGAAAACTGATTATTGAGGTTGCTGGCCACACATGAAAACAGGGGAGGAAAAACCCCATACCATCCTATACCTCTTAAGGTTTTTTCTCACTGGATTTGACAGGAAAGCTGTCTGTAGTTACTATTATTTTTTTTGTGATCCAAGACCAGAACTTTAATTGCACCCATAACTTCTCTTATCAACACATCTGTATCCAACTGTGCTAACACTTCACTCACCTTCAACTTTTTTTGTTTGTTTTGGGAACATTTCTTTGTGGTTCTAAACAACATAAATTTGGTTTCCTCATCAAGAAGCTCATTTAGCTGCAGCTTGATTGCAAGTAATTTGCCCTAACTGTCTCCGTCTTTTAATTGTTTGTGCCTTTTTCTAATCTATAAACTGTAACTTCAGGCAGGCCATTTTTGTCTTACCATTTCCTCTTTGGAAAGGCATATCTAATAACCCACCTCATATCCTGTGGCTTTAGGCATCTGAAATCATATGAACAGAAGGGATAGACCATCGATTCAACTCCAAGTTAATTTGAAAAAAATACCTCCATAAAATCTCCTTTTTAAGAAATACGAAAATAAAACTTCATCCATGAAATTTACTTTGGTGGAAAATAAATATGCATCATCATTGGTACAGAACTGACTCCCCGTTCTGTTTCCACAGTGTTTCCTTATGACCTATGAGAGACATGAAATTCTAAGTGCCAATTTGGGTACTGCTACAATCCTTGATTTAATCAGAGTCCAATGAATTTTATTCCCACAGTTCTGAATTGGCACCATTTACCCTACTGGAGACAGAATACATGATCTCATAAAGTCTCTGGACATAGTCAAGCCTATGCATAAGGCAGCTTTTTTTTTTTTTAAGTAATCTCATTAGAAGTTCTACCAAATATGGTATCCATATCAAATCTCTTTAATTCCTTCCATCTAATCCTCTTTACCCCCAAAGTGTAGCATAAATGTATTAGTCAGATTAGCAGCACATTCAGGAGTAATCCCTTCCAAAACAAGAGAACTATATGCATTTTTCCTGATCCCCAAACTTTTGTTTGTGTTAATTATTCTAAAGCTGGCTGACGGTGTGAATAATACTCTTCCCCCCTCTAGTCTGAATAGCAATTAAGGAATTTGCATTTGCTGCTTCTTTTTCTTACAAAATAAGATATTTTCTCTGCACTTTGTGTTCTGGGCAAGTGCCTGCTTTGACTCCCACTGGAGTCTGTGGCCAAGCTCCCAAACGACTGTTTTCAGTGGTGTCTTTACAGCACTTGCATAAAGCACAAAACACACACAAGAGTACAGGAGCCTTGGGATAGGCAAAGAATGTCAAGCACAGTAGGATTTCTTTCTCTTAAAGTTCCGTAGACAGGTACTTTTCCACATGGTCTCAAGACCACAGTTAGCTACTGCACTTCTCTGGTGGGGACCAGGGATTCCACGCAGAGGAGTGCTCTTAGCAGAAAGAATGAGAAGCATTTTCTGTGATGATAAAAAGTTTAGAAAGCTTTATCACCGCCTTGAGAAATTTTCCTTTCCATTCTTTAAACCACTGAAAATATTGAGACTGCATATGAAATGAAGACCACATTCAGGTGGCCAAAATTCAAACAAATGCCAATGAAAAGCTTCTAACCGGTTTCTGGCAGCTTTCTGAGAGGGAATCAGCAGATGTGTGCACATATACTCGGAGAAATGTGCACTAGATACATGCGTGTATGTATTGTCCCTTCAGAGCTCTCTTGTCTATGTAACAT
Source organism: Haliaeetus leucocephalus (assembly GCF_000737465.1). Taxonomy (NCBI): domain Eukaryota; kingdom Metazoa; phylum Chordata; class Aves; order Accipitriformes; family Accipitridae; genus Haliaeetus; species Haliaeetus leucocephalus. The sequence goes on from NW_010972664.1 coordinate 14,714,397, forward strand.
GTTTTCTTGATGGATAAATAAAAGGAAGCAACATGACTAGGCAGCCTGCACAGTTTATCGACATTGCCAATACTCAGATGTTTTGAGAAAAAGACATATTGGCTGAGAAGTTCTATTTTATAAGCTAAGTGGCTGATGGCTTCTTGTATGACCCTGCAAATTATTGAAGTGTTCCTGAAGCTCTTCTATTTTTTTTTTTTTTTTTTTCCCCAAAACCTTTTCAAATCATACTGGAAGCTTCAGGAGTTGATTATACTGCAGTATCTCACATATAAACTACGGAGAAATTTCCATGTGGCAAAGCCAAACTGGCATGAAAGAATGCCAAGACCCCTCAAAACCAACATAATCAAGTACTCTGTTATACTATTAAAAAGAAGGTTAAAAAATACTTTCATTTCTGAGAAAGACGTTGATTGTACGTGCAAGCTCTGACTTCCCCCCCACATACATGCACGCACACGCACCTGAAGCAAGGAAGCAATTTCTAATTGCCTGATTCCAGTTAGGAAAAGAAACTCCACCTGGCTTATGGACACAAACTGCTTTTCCCTAAAAGACTCAGAATGTCACGTCCCATTTTCAAACGTGATATAAGTTCTTGGGAGCCTAAAGGGCACAGGAGTTAACAGGACTGAACTGCTAAAACACTTCTAAATAAGTACCATTAGCATAACATTTCTGAAAGTCCCTTGGGGACAAAGCAGTGCAAGTCCTATTTGGAGACTTTACAATAGGTTCCCAGATCTCATTTGCAGGGGAACCCATGCTCTTCCATCAAGTGAAAATTCTGTATCACTTACAAAAAGTCCTTTGGGCTCCTTTACTCCTTAACTCCTTATTCCCATTGCAGCTAGCGAGAGGCTGGGCTGTCTGAAAATGCAGAATAAGGTATTTAGGACACTAGAAATATTAATTCAACAAGTAAAGTATCGAGTCTTCGGATTAATGAAGCAGATATAGTTAATAACAGGAAAGACACCAATAAAATGCCACTAGCATGATGAGTGGGAATAATATAATACACCATGACCATATGGACTCAAGAGAGTAATTACATGTGAGTAACCCATCTGATCTTTCATGTTGCCAGGCTTTTATCTCAGATAGTCATTTTTCTCTGCTATTACCAGCTTTTTGTTCTAATGAAGAACATCCTCCCCTTTCACCATCCTTATTATGTCTAAGTAATCATTATACACAGATACAGAAGAGGGTGAATTCCTCAAAGCAGATGCACGCCGAGAAACAGTAAAACTTCCTTTCTGCAAGGCCAGAACAAGCTAAATAGGCTCATTTGGTACCAGCAGATAATTCAAATTTGTCTGGTTTTAGTGGGCAGTCCCACGAATTTTAATACAATTTGCATAGAGTCAAGTAGTGTGTTTTAAAAAAAAAAAAAAAAAAAGTTGTTTTTCTTTCTTTTAGAATGACATCTTTAATGAAAGAAATACAGAAAGCAAGGAAGAGACTTGCATTAGATCAATACACTCACTGGTCAGTTCAAGTGAAGGGGAAGCACACTGGAAGAAATAGGAACCTGGCTTTTAGAAATATAGAGTATATCCCATAGTGGAGTAATAATATTTCAGAACTCTCCACAAGCATGAATTTCCCTCCTGTCTTTATATCTGCATTGAAAACCAAAGAAACAGCTTTCAGTGTGGAATGAATGCTTAGCCCTTAAACAGATTTTACACAAGAGGCAGAGGCAAGAAGAACAGAATAGCAGAGCTATGATCTGAAAGACATAATTGGGACTGGAGGGTAGGAAGGTAGATTGTGTTTTCCAGGAGAAAATGACAGAATTCTACTTTTCCTAGCTTTGTGGAACGTGATAAAAGTACCCATACAGAAATGTTTGCTCATGTCAGCTTCAAGCATTCCTACGTCATCCACTTTGTTTTAAAAGAGGTGAAGGAGAAAGGGCCAGGTCAAAGGAGGGGGACATTTAAACAAGTGAACAGATGCACTTGTTCATCTCAAGTGGGGACAAACCTGGAATAATTCCAGCTAGATCTGAGTCAGAGGAAATTTCTCTACTTTGAAAAGGAGATTAAAAACCGGCATCACTACAGTCAGTAATAACTTCCTTGCAGTTCATCTTTTAATATTCAGGGGAGCTATTCAGACCCAGTGTAACCCTTTCTAATGGGTGCTGCAGAAGCATGAAGGATTATGGTTTCATACCACATTCGATATCAAACCATATCCTCCTGGGAGACTTTACAACCTGTAAGAAACTCAGGCTGTGTACGATAAAGAATCTGACACACCTCAGAGTAGCATTTGGTTCTGTTGGTTACCGGCTGTAGATGTAGAACATAAGAGCTTGCAGGAATGTCTTTTATGCCCATTTATAAACTGATTACACCACGCTGGCACCAAAATGCTTGAGACAATTTGCTCAACTCCTGTAAGGCAATGATTTTACTCACTTGCTCATGTCTGATATTGAATGTCTTCTTAACCCACATGCAGCAATCATTTGGACATAGCAAATCTGATTGAAAGAAAATTTTCCTAAAGTACTGGCTAGGGAGTTCCAGCCATGCCGACAGATCTCTGACAAGCTCCTCTCTGTGGCTCTGAGAAGAGCTATTTGCTTAGACTGAAGGCAAAGATGGGCAAAATTCCACTCTGTGGCCCAAAGCATAATTTTTCATGAATTTGCATGAGATGAAAGTTTGCTACGCTTTTAGGGAAAGAAAAATGTCAACCGTTTGACTAAAAAATGAGCTCTTTGCAGCAAACACTCATTGTTTTTCTTTTCTGTACACAGAAAAATTCCTCTCCTGTATACAAAAGAAAGGGCATTAAGAAAATGCATTTTTGCTTTCTCTGAAGGTGTGAGTGCCCCACTGAAGGGTTTTTCCCATGTAGCTGTAGGTTTTTGAAATCCAGGAACCAATTTTTTTTTTCTCAGTTGGTAGCTTGTAGTCACATTAACCCCACTAAAATCTCTTGTTCTGCTCCAGACTGACACCGGAGTATCTCTGACAGGCAAAGACTAGTGCCTGCACCTGAGGATTAGTTCCATTTACCCTTTGCAGCAACAAAAGCTCTTGTTTTCTTGGGAAGGTTTGAGACAGCCTTCTGATATGCTATGAAGTTATTAATGTTGCTTGATATTTGCTTTGACAGCTGCTCTGTACCCTCTTTAATCATCTTCATCATGGTTCACAGCTCTTTTTTCCCTTCATTTCACTTTTGCCTATGCTTCTTAGGGAGAATGATGCAACACACAAGTTGATAAATCTTTCAGCCCTTCGTGTATTTCCCCCCTTTATCTTCACTTCCAAAGTTTCAGTGTTTGGCAATTTTTTCCTACTGCTCAAAAAGAGAACAGAGAAATGTTCCACATGCAAATACCACTGGAGTATAGCGGTTTTAAAATATTCTGACTCTCATGGGAGAAAATGAGTTTGCAGCCCACATCCATTCAACAGGTAATTTGGTTATCCATTAAAAGGGCTCCTTCAATACTTGAGAAAACTTTTGACAATTGTATTATGAACATTATTAGCTGCCTGCCTTTATTGTATTTGGCTGCCTTTCCTTTGAAGTTATTGATAATATTTAGAGGAGCAACCTCTGCTACAGAAAAGCTTTCTCCAACCATGACACTTTTTGGAATTACATCATACTTTGTCACCTGACTTCCATTTCCCAGAACAAACTGTTCTCTGTGAAGCTGTAGTTGTGTCTGTCTTGTCTGCTGTCAGTCAGGCTCCTGTTTCTTGCCTGTCAGGGTGCAATGCAGGAGTACAGATTCTCCAAGCAATGTCACTGTCATCCACAGTTCCCCCAACAGTCTTGTTCCCTCAGTTGCTGCTAGAGCAGAGGTACAACCTGGTTTGGTCCCCCGTGCTCCGGGCTTAAGATTTTAGGTCTGATCAGTTCCCCAAGAGCGACTGGCAGAGATTTAAAGCTATGGGCTAGCTTCCTCCAACACCATTTAGGGCTCAGCAGTCGTCAGTCAGACCAATCCTGCAACTGAAAAAGGTGTGATCTTCAACAACTGGAGCGATTGCAAAGCTTCCCAGAGGGCCAGGATGGCATCCACCTTTCCAGTCTGCCTGGAATCGGCAGCATTAGATACAGCCAAGAAAATCCATTACCCAAAGCTTTCTTCCAGGCATGATAACCTATTTCTCACGTCGTGGGACAGTGTCCGCATTCCGTGAGGGTCTCTGTCAAGTGTCTACATTTGCAAATGTTTTCACAATTGTACAGACAGCGATTTGCAAAAACTCACAATACTCTGTCTGGTTGGTATTACTGAGAAGGCTTATGAGCAGCTAAGCTTCAACCTGCCTGCACCCATTTGGGGGATCCACAAAGGAAGCCTGCACCAATCTGGGGGATTCACCAAAAAAAACCCCCAACCCTAAGAACAAAACAAAACAAAATTGAAAAAGAGAAAGAAATTCTCCAATCATCTGTCAGGCATGTGGAAAATACTGCTCTACTTCAAGTTTTACAAACAGGAGCCCTGACTTCAAATTCTTGGGATCAAACTCCTGTTTCTCTCAATCACATTAAATGCATTCTTTTCATGTCAGTAGATTGCATACATCACAGAAAAGAAATGGCTCTTGATATCTGTCGGTTTCAAAGTCAGATGATTATGATCAAAGTTTAGCATCTCAGCACCTTACAGGGAAAATCCATGTAGAAATGCGACAGGGGAAGCAAGAGCAGAGCTACTCCGCTTTGATTTCCAGCCAGGGCGCATCTAGGAACTGAAAATACACAGGTATGATCTCTTCCTTGCTCTTCGTGCACCGTGGTATTCATGAGAGAGTCTCAGGGTGGCTGCTTTCCCCACACGCATACCCTTTATGTCTCAACTCATAGAAAAACAACACTTAGCAGGGTGGAAATGCAGAGCTTTTATAAGGTGACTTTCTCCCTTCCAGTAAAATCTTTCTGTCCGGCTATACCCTGTCACACATGACAACAGTCTCTAGCTCAGCTGCTGCAACATCAAAACCCACACGAGACACTGCAGTCTCCCAAACACCGCTCTGTATCACAGCATCTGACTCTTCCTAATTAATTTCCTTTGTTGTACAGAGAGCATCCAGGAGCTAATTGTTCTGATGAGACAGATAAAGCATCAAAGGATGTTTTAAAATGTGTTTAAAAACGTGGCACGTTGACAGTGCTGCAGTCTGAAGCCCACCAGAATTCAACCAGCCTGTGCCAAGGAAATCTGGTCCTTGGGGCCTCGTCAGGGTGTTTGAGCGCTGCCTCGACAGTTCGCCTGTGCAGGGGAGTAGGAGCTCGGTGTGCAGTTCAGTCCCTGTATTTTTGCTTCCTTAGCTGAGGTTGTTGACGAGGATGCAAGCTCTCTCGGTTGTAGGGGAAGGGGTTGTATGTGAAGGGATAGAAGATGATCCCCTGCTCTTTTACTTCCCCTCCCTCCCTCCCCCACTCACTCTCACTAATTTCAAGTAAGTCCTAAGTGGCCATCAGACAGTAATGAGGTTTTGCAATTGGCAAGCTGGATGGATTTGAACTACTGACCCAAGAATTAAAATGCTCCGTACGTAGTTATCTGTGCGTTCAGAATTTGTCTGTGTCTCACCAGGAGCACAGCAGATAGCTTTGCTTTCTGACCAGATCCTTCCACTTTTCAGAAAAATAACTACCTCAGGTGGAAACAGGATGCTCTCAAGCGCCCACTACCCGATGTTTAAGTTTTCTTTCTACTCTAACAGAACAAAAAAGTGATGTAAAAACCTGTCAGCCCAAACTGTAAAAAAGTTTTTCACTTAGAAGGACTGTTCACATGGCGAACAACAAGAAACACGAAGAAAGGAAAAGCCAAGGAGAGGGAGAGATTAAGACCCTGATACAGTACATAGGCACGTGCTCACCTGGCTTCATGGGACTTACGCAGATGCAGAAGTGCTGTCACGAACAAGACTGCTCTTTGAAACGGGGCCTTGGAAAAGAGGACAGTGGAGAGAGAACAAAGAAAACATGGGAGTCTTTTCAACTATCTGAAAAGGATTCAGGCAAAGAAGAAAAAATGTCTGAAAGAAACAAAGGAAACGGGGAACAAATAAACTGTGCTCAAGATGTTACAAAAGAAAAAAGCAAGGTCACGGTAGCATGGGGAGAAATGCAAGGAGAACATTGAGCTATATGGGGAGAGCTGCTGGAAACTACAACACAGATGAGACGGAGCAGCCTGGCAGAGAACAGGAGCCCTCACACTCTGCAAAACAGCGTGTTCCTTCCTCGTCTCCTGGGCTCCCAGGACTGAGGGACCAGTCCCAATTCCCGACAGCTTTGCAGCAAAGAGGGGCGGAAAATTTTTACGCAAAACGCCTTTGGGGCCTGCAGAATTTACAGCAAGAATCAAGACAGAATTCTCTCCTGTCCCTGGACTGTCAGCGTTTTTTTCGGGCTGGAGGTTGGTGGTACTGTTTTGATAACAAAGCTTGTTGATACAGGTACAAAGGAGGCTCTTGGAGGTCAAACACCACCCTTGGAAATGGAGCGACAAGTTTAACAGACTCACAATGTTGTTTTTGGTGTTTGACCTTAAACAATACGTGAAGCTTGTAGGATAAAAGAAAAACAGAGTTATAAATATGAGCTGAAACAAGTTTTTCAGAGTTCTATTTCAAACGCAAACATGAAAAGGAAACAGAGAAAATAATCACATATGAACAGAAAAAACAACAAAACCAAAAAGCTGCTATTAGAACTACAAGGGGAAAAGTATTCAGAGCAGATATATCGCCTGTCACTTAGTATTTTTTATGATTCAGGCCGAGTAACTGAAAGGACCAGCCAGTCCAATCTGACTGGAAAGGCTATTTTCCCGTGTTAGAGCTCAGACTTTGTTTTAGGTTATTTTCAGCGCTGCTGATGGAATGAGATGAAGAGATTAAGTTTCACCTACACTGCACTAAAGATATGTGGACAGAATTTATCTCCAGATCTGAGCTCAGGCCCAGGCTTGGAGGTACGGCGGTACCGGGCACAGTGACTTTGGTGGGCGCCACTGCAAGTGCTGGCAGCAGGCTCAGCACCTCTCAGCATTTGGCCTTATGCATGGAGGTTTGCAAATAACTTTTGGCCGGATGGTTCTCTCCCAAGGATAGATGGAGTTTCACTGAAAGCGCTGTCACACGCTGTGTGACATTACATTCGTAGCATGGTCTGTTCTCCTGGGGTTTTAGAATTCTTTAACAGTGAGACAAACACAACATCCTTAACATATAAATACCTAAGAGATACAGAGAGAACCAATATGGGAGAAAATGGGTATTTGTAAGGAGTGTTTGAAAACAAGATTTTCTGACCTGGGATCTGATTTTTTTTTTTTTTTTTTTTAAATGGGGACAAAATGTTAGCATTTACCTTTTTTTTTCCCTTCAACTGCAATTTTGAAAACTTTTCGATCCCATGTTGACTCAATAGTTTCATTTTCGATATACATTTTCAAAGCACATTTCAAAAAATGAAAAGTCATTGCAAAGTAAAACTTCAAGTTTCTGATTTGTAAAAACATCTTCAAAACTCATTCTTAGAAATAATGACATTTCAGCATAATTTACATGGCTCTAAATTTAGAGTAGTCAAAATAGAAAGCTGTTCTTGAAGAAAGTTTTGCAGCTGGATGTAATACTCCCTGTAAATTTGCCATAATGAGAAACACACTGATCTTCTGACCACCCAACCTAGTTAGCCTGGTAACAACACGGGGCAGTCATCAGGATTTCCTCTCCAGAAAGGAAGCGTATTCTGCTAAAAGTTGAGCTCAGGGTTATCATCTCCATCTCACTGTGAGGTGAGGGGCCTTGCCCAAAGACATGAAGAAAGTCAGAGCTGGAGGTGGGTTAGACCTCTGTTGTTGGCGATTGCTAACCATGCATTCAGACGATGGTTTTCCTTTATGGGGAGCAGTGGAGAAGAGAAAGAACCGGCAGTGCATATAGTTTAGAAGGAACCTGAAAGTCTCATTACGATGACAGCAGTTCCTTGGGGGAATACTGCATGAAACTGTCAACGCATCCTCTTGTGATGGGGATGAGATCCCTGGGTGGGAGACTTTTGGAAATTCAGGCACACTAAGTGGAGTAATTGGCCTTAGGACCATGGGGCTGAGCGGAGGGGCGGGAAGGGTGGGTAGGACTAACTGCTGACCTGGTTTTACCTGTTTTCCCATTGTTGACACAAATTTACTTACATATCACCACCCTATTGGTTAAAAAGACTGTAAGAACTGTTTGGGTCTTCCCCCAGATCCCCTTTTCAAACCTGGAAATATATTTCACGCCTATGTCTTCCCAGCCCTACTCTTTAGTCTTCTGTTTACATGATAATGGTGAAATATGGCTTTTTTCACAAGCTAGAAGCCAGATTTCTTTTCCATTCATCCATTATAGAGCGAGAATAAGAAAATGAATACTCTTATATCCATTATATATATCAAGAGACTGAATCTACCTTTTTATTCCAAGAGCTAGAGATGACTGCATAGCTCATGAATTACAAAGCAATTTTGAGACACAACAGCAGCAGAAACAGTAGTAGCGTTTGGCACTATGTACGACACAGATGCGGTATCCAGAGATTGAAAAGTAAAGGGAGTTTCTATCTATTTATCCATTCATCTCGTTACTGTGTGGCTTTTACTTCCAATGTGGGAAAATAAAATCCTCTTTTACATGCTATTTTTTCCATGCATACTCGACTTAAATGCTGTTGATTTATGAAGCCTATATCAGTGGCATAAAATATAACTGTGTCACAGAATTTGGAGAGGTATGTTCAGACAAATATGCTGGAATACCTGAATCTGTGAATTAAGATGCATAGTATAAAAATAATAAATATATTGTTACCATAAATTAAATCTGTAAAGATTTTTTTTCTTACTTGTTGGCAAAGGGAGCGATCTCTCCAGTGTCAGGATTGAACTGCAGGGCACTAATAAAACATGACACAAATAACAAATAAATTTCCTCTGTATTGAATGGTTTGAGATTTATCGAGGTCTCTTATACCAAGATCTATTGGGAGTTGTATAATCTAATGTATAAAATTTATAGCTAGGAGATAAAATGTGGATAAAATAACCATTACCTTACAATATTATTTCAACTCTTGCATCTAATTTGAATATTGTTTAACACAAAACTTGCAGCTTTGGTGGAGAAAGGCATTTACACTGAGTGAAAGTCATGACAGCACTTTGAAACTGAATTATGAAAAAAAGAGAGAGTACATGAAGTTTTCCTGACATTTTACAAGTACATAGATTTACATATAAACTAGTGATCAACTCTCTTTAAGCTACGTGGGGTTTTCAGTCATTTGTACAATGTGGTTTTTTCCAGTTCTGAACAGATTTCTACTCCTTTTAGCAAACACTTTAGGTATCCTATCTTGGCTAATTTAAACTGTATGGAGCAGGTCCTCAGCTGGAGACACAGCACAGAGGTGCACTGATTTATGCCATCTTAAAATCTGGCCAAGTTCAGCTCTGAAAATAAATTCCAACTAACCTGACTGCATGGATGCCAGTGTAAGTGAGTACAGACTGCAGTTCTGATTCTGTTTTCATTCATGGTAGTGTCAGTTCAGAGATAAAGCAATGACTTCCATGTCAGCTTGAATGTAAGCCAGAAGGAGAAAAAACAATTGGTTCTTTGGACCTAATTTTACCTCGGCTTGATTCTGTGTTGATGAAACTGCACTGACATAAAAGTGTGATCACTCCCTATTTATACAAGTATACATAGAAACAGAAATGACTTCACATTTTATTCTACTTCTGTTCCGTTTTGCAGAACTTGCTAGGGCAGATATCGCATTTTTCAGAACTTCATTATCCTTTGATACTGTCAATTTAACTGAAAAATAAATAACCTCTCGTTCAATAAGCATAACGTAATTTTTCAAGAAATTTCCCATATGGAAAATTTGGATACAGAAGATTGCTACCAGCAGTCCTGAGCTTTTTACTGTGAAAGTTATTCAGGAAAACCTGAGATAGAAAAGATCTTTCTTTCCTGCAAATTTAAAGTGGGTCTCCCTATTTTCTGATTTTCAACTACTCTCATTTAAAGAGGTCCTGAAAAACATTTTCACCTGCTGAGGAGACCAATCTGCTTTCCCCTGCAACATGCAAACTTTTTGAATAGAATTCCACATTAAGGTAAGGCACCCTGGAAATCCAAGTCTTCGCTGGAAGCCCAAAGACGTTAGATAGTTGCAGTGATGGGGCAACCTCCCTCCATACTATTAGACCAAGGCTGATTTCCAGAAGGTGAGAAGCAAACAGAGGAAATGGCATCAAGTTGTGCCAGGGGAGGTTTAGATTGTATATTAGCAAAAAATTCTTTACTGAAAGGGTTATCAAGCACTGGAACAGGCTGCCCAGGAAGTGGTTGAGCCACCATCCCTGGAGGTATTTAAAAGACGTGGTGCTTAGGGACATGGTTTAGTGGTGGACTTGGCAGTGTTAGGTTTACGGTTAGACTTGATGATCCTAATGGTCTTTTCGAACCTAAATGATTCTATGATTCTATTCTGCCTAGAGGGGTTAACAATATTAAATAGCTGTTTACCTAGATGTTTATTTATCAGAAAGTTGACACCTACTCTAGATTATTTAACAAAGAACTACCAGCAGCTGTCAGAGGTAATGGTGTGTTTAGTGTTTACCTTGAAGCCAGATGCAATCATTGACCTTGAGGTGAAAGGCTCTGTAACCTCTCCCTAGTTTTCTGAGCTCTTCCAGTTACAGAGTTTAGGTAAGAAGTATCTTGCTGAGCTTCTTTACAGAAACTGTCCCAAAGATTTAACTGCTAATGCTTTCTCTGACTGTTTTTACCACTCTAACCCTTCTCCTCTGATGGGCTTAGGGACTCTGCTGTTCTGAGTGCTATCAATTAGTATAAAATCTGCCTTCTGCTCTTATGTTCAGGCACTTATTTTTAGTTTGTGAGTTTGTGTGTTGCTCAGCAGAGACATGATCCTATACCTATTAAAATAATGGACTGAGGTGTTCCTTCTGTTTTTCTCCTGAAAAAGCATGTGTGGAATGCAGGCTGTTCTAGCCCAGCCATGCACAACAAACCATCCCCAAATTCATGTGCTCTGGTGAGGTCAGAGATACACAGACCTTTTGGCCCAAAGGTCGTCCTTTAGGGCTTTGGTAATGATCTGGCGTAATATTGTAGTGTTCATCTTTCTGTCAAAGACAGCTATTTATCTTACAACTGTTTGGTGCCTGCTTTTATCTGTTTGGTATTTGACTGGCCCATGTGCAGAACAGTGCAAGGACAATTTGACAAATACCTTACCCCAAAACCAACCCTTCACTTTTGGATTAAACAGTTTGCCCACAGCATTCCCTGTGGGAGGGCCTAAATAGTGTCAGTGACATGTCAGGAGTATGCTTTTGTCCCTCAAGAGCAGTAATTTGGGCTGGGACACAGGACAGACCTTAATGGTTAATGCAAGTTAATGGTTTGGGCAGCTGGGGTACCTCCTGTCAGTCTGATATTGCATTTTGCTGTCTCTATTTTGTTCTACCTTTTAATTTATCTGTGCGTAAAGTGGGTTTGGTACTTATACTTACCTGTCCATAAGGAGTGGTGTTTAGACCTAATGAATACAGGCTTTTTGAACTCCTTGGATGAAAGAAACTATGTAAGTGCAAATTATCCTCTTGTCTATCGTCTCTGAAGTCTAACCTACTTTGATGTAATTGTGATCTAAGTCGCTTGTAGTGTGTATTATAGGAGGGGTTCTCACAGCAATGAATGTAAGTAAAGCTTTGAGTAACACAAAGTAACTCATGAATGTGTAAGTTCAAACACAGGATGGAAATTATTATTTTAGGCATAGTTCCAGGATTTGGTTAAAGGATCTTTAGTTTTTAAATTACTTGCTCTCCATTTTCAGATACAAGCTAGCTTTCATATCCCCCCTGACTTATTAAAGGCCAGACCCTCAGGCTGGTATAAATCATCAGTACTTTACTGATACCAGTAGAGCTGTCCTGATTTGTACTTAGCTGAGCACCTAGTCCAGTGAGCTGTATTTACAAAATGTAGCCAGGGGCAGTACTCTATTGAGATGGTCAGTAAAAGTAATATGAATAACAGCTACCAAATGCAAAAGCTAAAATTTTTAAATCTTATAGTCTTAATTATAGGGTAACTATATAGGTTAAGCAAACCATCTCTAGATTTGTACCACCATTCACTTTTGACCTTTGCACTAAGAATGCTTTAAGGAACAATTAAGGAGCAATTGTGTTAAGGAGCAATTCCTTATTTCCTTATAAATATATTAATATAAATATTGGTATGTCTATTGTTCTGATGTAAGCCTGAGAAGGGCTGAGAATTAATGTAGGCTTTGAGAAATAATTCCTAGTGTTTTACCTCTGCAGGTGACCCAGTCGGAGTCAGTCATGCAGGCAGGTGAGCAGTGTTCACGCAGAGCTACGTGGATTCCCTTGCTGCACCCTGTCTATTCAGTTAGCGCTGGAACACCGCATTGCTATGGGCTCCTCTCTGCAGGAATAATATTGATTTCTGTTGAAGGCTTTCTCCTAGGAGAAAACAGAAGAAAAGCTTCCATTTTTCTAGTCCTGCAATGAAAAGTTAATGGGGAACAGAGTTTACAGCAGGGGAAAAGGAAAGAAAAAAGAGGGAGGAAAGGAGAAGGGAGCTAAACACAGAGAAAATTTAAAGGATGCAAGGGGAGAAGGATGGATGTCAGAAGGATCTATGTCAGAAAGGTAGTTTTTCAGTTCTATCTCTCCTGAAAAGTTCACTGGCTCGGAAGAACTGAGGTCCCAGCAAACTACTACCACAGAGCTTTCACAGACAATGTGCAGGATTTTTTACTGGTTTTACAATCTCCAAAACCTTGATTCAATCTCCCCAAACTGCTTCAGGAGTACGTAGTATTCCTACAGACAATATGCTACATGCACCTTCCTACAAGGTCAATACTACGTACGTGAATGCAGGAGGCAAGAGCAGGAGAATGGCAGCTGGAACTAGAAGACCAAACCCAATTCAGCGCCTGAGCTGGGTGTTCCATCTCACTCCTAGTTTCCAAGCAGTAGCTGATTCACTATAACAATTCTGCCCAATGCTCTGTCTTTTCGTAATTATTTTTCAAAAAAGGTTCACAAAGAACCTTCCCTTAATGGAAATCATGAGCAGGCAAAATATGCCTGCAGATTCAGGCATTTACCCTATTTGCTGCTCTTCTTTTTCACCTACCCTCCTTCCACCTTCATTTTAAACAAGGGGGACTTGCACTTCATCCCTGTAAACTCAATAGCAAAACTGTAACTGGTTTCAATGGACAAACTCTTTCAATCACAACAGAATATTAATGATACTTACTGCTTTATTAAACTGCTGTATTTTTTCCACCCCATGAAGCATCCCCTCCCTCCCTTTTTTGTTGCACAGAATGACTAATTTATCTGTTTAATCTGTAGTTAAACACAGTCTTAAACGTGTAAATTCTTTCCCTTGATGATATTCCTACATTTGAGACTGATTTTCTTCACTGCCAAAACATTTTTATGCCAATGAAATTTTTTTGCACTATCATTACATTTAGCCTTAGCTTGTGCAAAAAGCACAGCAGTGTCTCCTTCCAAAATCTGCTTTTAAGGAAAATAAGACTCAGCCAATAATAAGAATGTTGTGGGTTTTGGTGTTTTTTTTTTTCCAAAGCCGTTCATGAGGGGAGGAGGGGTAATTTTCCAGCACGCTTTCAATTCTGATTACCATAAGAGGCATGTGAAGTGTTCAGCCCGTTGGTTTCAATGCATGCTCTAATGAGTGCGTTTTGGTGCAGACTCTGAAAAACCAAGTTTCTGAAATAAAGTAAAAAAAGTTCCTTTCTGTGGAAGTAATCCAGATTAAAAGTAAAGGAGTCTGAAGCCTAGACAACACTCATTCTACCTTCACTGATACCCATTCCCTGGATGTGTAAGTGGAGGCTGGTTGGATCACAACAGGTAACAGACAGGAGGCTGTTCTGCAAGAAGCATGATTTTGTGAGTGTTTTGTTCATATACTCCTCTATTGCTGCCTGGTCATTTTTAGGAACAGGATCCAGCTAGGCTATCAGGACCTTTAGTCTAATTTGTATATTCTTAAGAGCCATCCCACCACAAGAAAATAGCAGTGATACAAATAGCCTTGAATCGTGCCCCTTGTGCAGGGAACTGGGAGGGTTTGGTACTTCTGAAAGTCAGACCACTTATTCAGATACCGAAAAAGACTGAAGAAGTAGTTAACGTCTGAACATGTAAGACCCTGTCTGTGCCTCATTGCTCCTTTGGGGTTTTGATTGTTTGGTTGGTTTTTTGTTGTTGGTTTTGTTTTTTTTTTAATAAAAAAAGGTGACTGTACTTGATAGACCTAATCCCCCTCTAGCTGAAATTGTATCACTGGCTTCATTAGACATTGGAATTAGGCTTGTGTTGCTCTGCATGGCCATATTTTGAATCTCTGTTAGCTAGCAGTGTTCTCAGACAAGCGATTAATAGTGCTAACTATTTTGGTTAAAATTAGGGCAAAGAGACACTCCTTCTGATATGCCATTTAGGTTAAATGCATTCTCCTTCTGTTCAACTTGTCTGATACTGTAATGTTAAGCCAAGAACTTATCTAAGTAAAAAGATTAAGCATATCTCTGAGGAATGCACAACACCATTACAGTTGAATCATGAGGTTAAAGTGTTGCACTGAGGTTGCAAAATATCAGATAGTGAAGAGATTGAAAGGATAAATCCTCACTCATTTAGTGTAGTTGCCCTATTCCACCTGCTAATGAAATCGGTATGTAAAGTGCATTGGAAAGGGGCTCTACATGTTACATCTTTCAGTACAAGTTACATTGCATTCTGCTATGGAAAGTGATGGCTTATTGTAATCATTCTTCAGGCTTGTTTTTCACTTGGGATCAGAGGAATGTAATTCAAACATAAAGAGAGTTGCCAATAATTCATTCTTAAAGAGCCCTATAAAGATATGTGGCCAATACTGTGGCCTCTTTCAGGAAAAATAATGGTCAGACATTTTGCATGAAATTATCATTTCATTAATGTACCGATCGTTCCAAATGCTTTCAGACTTAAGTATGAATTAAACAGTATCATATTCATCTTAGAGCTGTAGATACAAGCTTCATCACCTGCCATAGCATTACATTTTATTCGCCTCTGGAAACAGACTTGTGTTTATGTATTTGAACATTAAAAGCCCAATGAAGAAAAGCACTTCATCACATGCTTAAGCAATTTAGTAGAGCAGGGTCTAGGGTGGGAGCTAACCCTCTCCACTGGTGAGCATTTCAAAAGCAAGCAGACCAATTTTAAAACAATTAAGAAGACATTGTAAGGTGAGACTGCATCAAAGAGTGATTAGACTGCACTGTTACTGGATAATATTAGGGACACAGGGATAGTTTCCAGCCTTTCCCAGCAAGTTTGCATGCATAACCTCAATGTAATATTCCTCTAAGGCAATGCATTCTACAGATGGGAAATACAGCCTGACATTGCCTTAAAATTCAGGATGGTGGTTTTTAGTCGGTTGGAGATGAGGGGTTTCTGCTAAACTTTGCATTACGCAAGTTGTATATGACAATACTTATGTCTTAATCTGCCAGAAGTATCCAAAGGTGGGGTTTCAACAGTCAGACCTAAGGTGTATTGCAAACAGATCATCAAAATAATTTAATTTAGACATTAAGTACGTGCCTTAAGTGGCATCCAAATGAAATTCCCATGACCTCATGGCTGTGGCCTTTGATTCTCTTAAAAGGAGATGAAGATTTCCGTGAAACAGTTGATAGCTATCTCAGAAAACTCTTTGTAGGTCCATGTAAAAACTGTATTTTCTATGAAGGCTGAGCTTCTGACCTCATCATGCAGCTCTGCTGGGTCTGTGGTTTCCAGGCATATCTGCCTTAAACAGGGTCTAAGCACAGCCAAGAGGGGACAGGAGCTTAAATTCTACACTCACTTCTGCCAGGGGTTAGTCCTTGTAGTGCTGATCCCTGAAAAAAAAGTAGTTCCCTAGGCAGGAAGACTAATGAACCTCATTTCCGGTAACTTTATGGCTCGTGACTAATTGGATTTGGCTGTTGGGAAGACAAAAGAGCCATCTGAAATTTTTCTTGCAGCTGCAGCTTCTCTATGGGCTTCTTCCTGAGTGAGTGGATTCTCGGATGTCTAGTAAGGATTCAACTCTTCCTGCTTCCTCTTCCTCATTTGTCAAAAGCACTTTTTCCTGTGCTCACACACCTATTTTCATACAATTTTTTAGGAATGCTGTTCCTACATTCTACCCACATCAAACTTGATTGGAATTGGACAGTAGGTCAGAATATCCTAGTGGGAGTACAGATGATGCAAGAACAGAAGTCTCGCTTCCATAAAAAAATCAGCTTTTGGAGCACAGCCTAGGTCTACAGAGCAAACTCATTGTCCTGTTCCAGAAACAAGGAGTCAGGAGCTCAGAAAAAATGCAAGTGAAGATTGGGCAAGTAGCACTAGCATCACAAAAGGGCTAAGAACCGGGACCCAAATTTGCAGCATGCAGCAGAACTGAAGAGACTCAGGCAGGGATTTCTGCCTGAAAAATTTGACAATTTCTCAACAACCATAACCAGCAGTCTTCAAAACCACTTGGGCTCAGGCGATGTCTTACTATGCTCTTTATTCCCTAGGGAATATGTTTCGTTAAATAGAAATCACTATTACCATGTGGAAACTATAAGAGTGGCAAGAGACCATTGCCTTCACCTCATACCACCCAGGAGCTACCAGACCGCTGCTGACATAACTCTTCGGGGGGGGGGTATGCAGAAGGCAACAGAGGGGAAGATCTTCCTTTCCCCTTTCCTTCTCTAGCTCTCCAAAACTTATGTTTCTCAAGTCAGCTCCTGAGCCACGTCCTTCTCCCTCCTCCCGCCTCAGTGAATTATTTACCCTTCCCGTGTCTCAGGTTTGTCTTCCACACAAGGAAGCCAGTGTTGCGCTAACACAAACACCACCTGTGGCTATCCTGATGGGTACTAGAAAACTCCGGGGTGCGTTATTAGCTGTATTTTTATAGGTGGGAAAATTAAGATGGAGAGAATTTAAGTGACTTGGTCTGACAGGAATCATGGTCCAAGGACTTCATCACAGCATTACCTTACATTACCTTACATTACAGCACACATCAAAATACAAGGCTTTGTGTGACTGGGTTATAGAAAAGCAACAGCGACTTCTGTTGGTAGGGCTGTCACTCGCTTAACAGGTTAGTCTCATTATGACTCAACCTCCCTGCTTAAATTCCTTTAGCAATCTCTGTTTACTGTGATCTGGAAAGTCCAACACAACTTACTGCTAGCTGGCAGAATGCTTTGGGAGTGTGTCTTAAGCTTTGAGATAGCTGAAAAATCTTCTAAGAGCTTTTATGTCTGTTGATGGGTGAGGAAAGAGGCAGCAGAGAGAGAGAGAAGGGAGGGAAAGAACATGAGATCCTTCAAAAAATGCCTGTGACTGGATGTTTCAGAGTACAGGGAGAGAGAAAAGGTTTGGAGATTTCTGGAGGTTTTTTCCCCAGAAAGTTAGAGGTGAAGCAAACAAGTACCTTCAGTCATTTTTAAGGTTGAAAACTACTACGCCAAAATATCCATGAAAAGGAACAAATGAATAAATGCAAGCAAAAAATTCCTAAGCCAGCACAAGTCCTGAAACATCAGTTTAATATGCTCCACAAGTGAAATATTTATATGCATTCAACATCAGATGAAATTTCACAGTGGTTGTCTTACGTAACCACAAGGTTGCATTAACAAGTCTGAAGGTGACAAAAGCATGAATGAATGTGGTAAGCTCTTTATGCATGAAAGAAACAAGGCCAACAAAGACCTAAAAAAAACCCCCCAAACTTTATTTTGTTTTTCAGGCACCCAAGGCAGTAGACTACCTAACTGTATGGTTTTTTGCAGCGTTGGGTTTGCATTACTGCAAACCTTTACAGTCTTATATTAAATTCTAAAAGTGAGTCAGGGATTTTCCTCTTTGCAATTCTTAGCCATAATTCCAGAGGCAGAGAAAGAATTATTTAACAGAGAAAATGAAAATATTATTTTATTAGCACTATAGCCACAAGTGAACATGGGAAACAAAGCAATTAAAGTAGGAAATATGGTATTTTGGTAGAAAATAAAACATATCAGGCATGATAAAAGTCACAGCAACTTAATGTGGACCTACCTAGTTGCTTAATAACTTAAATGTGTCTGTGTATAAACATACACAACCTGGAGAGATACAAGTGTATATAGATACACTGATTTAGAGAAATCTGTGCAGGCTCCTTTGTTGTTGTTGTTATTGTTATTATTGGTTTTTTTGAGACAATCCTGCCCAACATGCTTTCCTGTTTCTGCTCTTTGCAATGATATGAAACAGAGGAGAGCTTAGCCAAAGCTGAAGTGAATACAACATTTTTTTTCATGGCAATTACAGTTACTAAGTGTTTGGTAAACAGGTCTAGAGTACCCATGCTGCCCATTCCTGAGGCCAGTTTCCCCTCCACTGCAGTTAGCCAGTTCACATAATCCCATTCATGACACTTACTAAGATCTCCCATACATGCGTTCAGTCCTGGACCTCCAGTACTCTATTTCCTACACTGGATGGAAACCTGATTCTAAGCCTGAACTGTGATTCACAGCCAAATTACGTCACTTAGTCTTCTATCTACATTGTCTTTTTGCTTTTGTGTCTTGCACTTTCGTTCATGATTGTAAAGAGCAACCAGGTCCTTCTTAGACTTTATTCTGCAAGGCTAAGACAACCAAGCCTTTTCATCTTCCTCGTGAGACAACTCTTCAGTCTTTCAGTGATCTAAACACTTTTCTTTTTCCATTTTATATGTCCCAGCTTCAGTTCATCTTCTTGAATAAGACACTTACTACATAAGAGGCATTGCTCTGGCAGCGACCGGTGCCTTGAACAATGGCTCCGAGACATCCCCTGCCTCCACCGCAAACACCCTCCCAACACATCTCTGCATCACATCTGCCTTTCTCGTGGTTGGAAAGCATTAGTTCTCATCTTCACCTGTGGATTAATTACTGCATGGAGATCTTTCCCTTATTTCCAAGTGCCAATACCAGGATGACAGCAAGTACATATATACAACTCGACCACCTGTAATATCACTTACTACAATATGTTATCCCAGACCATGATACTCTGATACAGTGCAAAATAGGGGAAATTAATCTCTACTGTTCAGACCTGTGATATGAAATATTCAACCCGTAATACCCATGTGTTGTTAGAGGGACTGCTGTTGGGCAGCTTTGGATACCAAATTGGTCTCCAATTAGCATTTTCTCTTCTATTCTTTTTCACATCAGGGACCAGCAGGAAACCAATGAATAGCAGCTAAGCAATGAGAGAAATAAAAGCACTTGAATGCAAAAATCATCAAGTCAATAATAATGCTGTTCCTATTATTTAGGGAAAACATAAGTGCTGTATAAATGAGCCTTATGGTTTTGTATGGCAGTTCATAAATACGTAGTTCTGCAGACAGAAATCAAAACTAAGTGATTCACTGCAACAGATATAATTAGAGAACAAGTCTGGAAATACTTTCTCCCTCCCTCCTTGACAAAAATTTTCTTCTCTTCCATACATATGTGATTCTTGTCACACCAGAGAACTATCAGTGGAGCGAATATGAATCCTGAGAGTTACAACAATGAAATATGCAAAAGAAAGAAGAATGCAAGACAACTTTGCAATGTTGATCATACTAATTCCTTCTGTGGCTAAAAGCTGGAGTGGGAATAATTCAAGGTGTAATTATCAAGTTAGAAATTGATGAGCACCCCGTAGGAGCTCAGAAAAACAGGGAGGTAGAAATCAGAGCATCCCCAAGATGTATAATGTTCTTACGTACTAGGTTACATTTAAATACAAAAATGGATCAGCTTCCTTTTCATGCGTATATCTGAATATTTCTATTTTAAAGAAATAAAACCAACCACCAGCAGCAGAGCACTAACATTCAGTAATGAACATTGCATATTAAGGAGAAAAATAATACCTAATATATGCAAACAATCTAAGACACACATATACCTTGCTCTAAAGCCCACTGAAGCTGCTACAGGGATACTCTGTATCAACTTGGAAGGACTTTGGATTAGTCCTAGTTTGTAGGAAAGCACAGTTTGAAGCAAAGTTAGGCTCACAGAAAATATCAAGAGCTGAAGTGTCTGTATCTTTCCAATAATGTTAGCTAAGAAGGGGATTCAGATGCAAAAGATGCAGGAAATTCCATCCCGCAGTCATCCTTTTTCAAAAGGTACTTCAGACCTTTACCCCTTTTTCTGTAAGAGTTTGAAAATACGTTATATTTTCTACCCACAACAAAATGATCCGCATCCCCACTGGCCAAAGGCCTTCAGGGGAAGGACTTGTTCTTTCTTCCCCCACTCCAGTTCATCGGATGGGTAATTCTCACTAATACAAGTCAGAGCCACAGGATGTCCTCTATACACAGATAGGAAGGTTGAAAGCTCCACAACATGTAGGAAGGTTAGTGGCCCCCTCAAGTATTTTGGGCTATCCAGTGGACTGCCACTGAGCTCCTGCTACCTAAAAAGAGCTCACCAGCTTTCAGTTTTTATGTTGCTTTTTTTCCCATTCCTCCATTTCAAGTAAAAAGTCTCTATAGCAACTGTTTTGCATCCTGATGCATCTGAAAGATGGGGACAAAAGAGACGGAGTTTATTTCAAGAAATGCTTTCATTTCCAAAAGTCACTTCTGAAACAGCATGTGCACAATGTACGTGTCTACTTTGTATATACTAAAATGTCCAGAATTCACCCGGATTCCCGTGAGGTCCCACAAAATGCTATGACTAAGTGCCCTATCTGAGATTCCTGATGGGACCTGGCTCAGCAAGCACTGTGCTCCCACCCTCTGGAAAATTGAACCCCAAAGTTTGGTCCCAAAATAATCCAAATGAAGGGTCATGTTCATCCCTCAAACTACACTTTAGCTAGGAGCATACTGGAAACATACAAGAGCTTTTAGCCCAAGATTTCTCAGAGGTGAAGCATTATTTCTTTTCCATGTGGCAGCATTGCACTGAAGTCTACCATTCATTGCCCACAACAAGAAACAAAGATAGTGAACAACAACTTTGAAAAGAATGTACAGTAACAAGAACTCAGGCATTTAATGTACTTAATTCAAAAGTATTTTGCGTCTAGTTTATAATGAAAGAATATTCAGACAAAAGATTTCTCCCTTAGGAAAACACTGTTCCCCAAAAGCTGCCATTTTGCCCTCACCTTGGCAATGTTTACTTCTCAGCTGCAGCTCTGAAAATTAGCAAGTACATGGCTTTTGCCTTTTAGGCTAATTTAATTAAAAGCGATACTAGATTGTATTATACCTCCTTAAAATACTGTTGTAAGAAACAGCCTGGGGAACCACTCCCCAGCTGCTTTAGAACAATGCATAATTCTGTTTAACTTCCCGAGCAGCGAACAATGCTGGTTTATCATAACTACTTGGAAGGTTGCCATGCCACAACCTAACAGTTCTTTTCTTTATTATTGTAATTTCTTACTTCTTAAACTCAGAGGATGGATACCCAATGGACTGGGGAGAATATTTTGTGTGATTCTGACACCTTTGAGAAAACCAGGCTTCACTGTTTGCTTGTCACTCATCGAACATGGAAAAGCTCAGGAAATACATACACACTCCAATAATGGTGCAGTGCCTTTGGATGTAAGCATCTGTGACATATAGCTATATAATGGTTATTGGGAAGGTGCTTCGAACAGAGGAAGTATGGTGTGTGCAGCTAGAGCACCATGTGTTGTGGGTCTGCAAGTGTATATGCTCTCTCCAAAAACACACATACCATTTTGTAGAGTTGAACTTTTATAATCACATACTTCAGAAGTAGTTCAGCTTCCAAATTATGGGTAGAGCTTATCTATACAGTTAACTTAAAATGAGCATAAACTTCAGGACGAATAGGTATAGGTCAATTTTTATAATAAGGCAGATTTCTAGTGCCTGAAATGTTTATTTGCATATCAAAGGTTACAGAAAAGAAAAACAGTTGGTCTAGCTGGAACTAGTGATAAACTACCTCGTGATCTTAGTTTCATGAAATTACAGTCCATGCGTCATAATATTCATGTAAGTTTGCTTTCATTCTGTTGAACAGCATTGCAAGCATTTAATTCCTGATGGGAAAAAATACCTAATTTCTTTGAAGATAGGGGATTGTAGGGAACATCTCAGCAATCTCAAGACTGATTTTCCCTGCCAGACAGAAAAGCACTGCTACACAGGCTGGTCAGCATCACATTTGACCCACAGGCTAAGAAGGTTTTATTTCACCACAAGCAGAAGAGAATGAGTTGACTAGGAACCCACGTGAGCAGGGAAATGTGCTTAGCACGAATCCTTGCCTGGCTTAGGAAACTGTGGGTACTCAGACCCTCCCAGGACTGGGTCTACTGTATTTTCAAAGACACTAGCAATGGAAATTCACGGCTAAGTTTAACTAGCTTTTTGATAATTTGTCCTGTAGATGACAAGGATCTTCATGCTAAGAGAAACAATAATGAAATGCATGAAAAGATTTCTGCTTTTGGTGGAATGGGACACCCGCAGTTTAAAGAATTATTTTCTTTTTACAGGGGCCTGATTGATTCTAGTATTTGAATACAAGAAGGGTTTGGATTTTGGGGGGATTTTGTTTAGGTTTTCTTACTAGTTTTACAATAATATCAGTGATGACACACTATAATACTGCAGATTTAGAGAAACACAGAAATTAATTAGGTTCATTGTTCTTTTCTTTTTTTCTCTTAGATATTAATTTATCTCTGTGAGTAACAAAATCTGTAGGAGAATCAGACTCAGGTATTTCTATCCATTTCAACCAAAAAAAAAAAGAAAGAAAAAGAATAAAAGAACCCAAAGATGATGAGCAACATTGTCGCCAATGAAAAAAAATCTTTTACCTTTAACAAAGGCCACAAAATCCAGTGATCTGCACTAATCTTTACTTGGTCAAGATTCCTATTATAGCCAGTAGGAATTTTGCCTAATAAAAGAGAGAAAGCTCTTTCCCCAAAACTGCAGTATTTTACAAAAATGCTTCAAAACCTGCACTTGTAATAGGGTCATCTAGAAACACTTCTGGAATGGTTATACTAGTTTTCCATAATAGTATTGCAGCCAATATTTGTACAAATGTAGACATGAATCAGGTTAAAATTACCCTCAAGTTGACTTAAAAATTCTGGAATCAATATTTAGGTTAGTGATTAATTAAGCTAAATTACTTTAATTAATTAATTAAACTAAATGTATTTAGCTTAAACTTCAGAAGAACCAAAAGAAGGGAATCTTTGGCAGGTGGGGCTTGTCGCTCTTCAGATTTTCTATTGCCTTTTTCTGTGTTTTTAAATTACTACATGGCTTGTCATGCCTGAATCTCTCCAGTCTGCCTATATTGCAACTAGGATATACCAAATAGTTGCACAAAAGGTTCAAAGGCAAGTTTTTTGATTTTTTTTCACCTCAGTATACCTTACATGACACCCAGTAAATTCCTTAATCTCTGCCTACGTATTTGTTTCAAAAGGAAAAGTTACACCACCAACAATAATCCAAGCTCGCAAAAGGTGCTACAAAATTTAATTAACATTTAAGCATGCTCAGTGATCCTTAGGTGACACAGGGTCTAAGTACAGTGTGACTGTTACACCCTGGAGTGGTGCACAACCACGAGAATAAAACTGCCTCTGTAGTACCCCTGATAAATCAGTCTGAGAAAAATGGAAACATGTAGCTCAGATGCCACTAAATTTCTGTAGCTGGGCTATAAAGGCCTTTGTATGTGTGTGTATGCATTCAAACACCAAGCTACATACTGCTGTTATTCTTACTATTCCCATGTATTTTTCTTTTCCTGAGCAGGCTCCAGCAATCAGATGGATTAATGACATGTTGCTTCATAACAACAAGTCAAGTGTTCCTCCTCATGAAAAGATAAAATAAAATAAAACACTTCACTAACAAGATTCATTAAAAAGGAAAGCAGCCTGATTCAAACCGAGATCCAGCCTAGCGCACCTGCTGCACAGCCTGCCTACTAGCTCCAGCTGTGGGTGGCGAGGAGGGGTAAAGAGCTGGATGCAATCCAGCGGTGCTTGCCCGCACACAATATGTTATCCTTTGGAGAACATGCTAGGATGCAGAACAAATCCCCACAAAAGACTTTGTGCAATTTCCATGTTACCTCTTGTTTCCTAAATCACAAAAGAAGGTCTTGTCAAGAAAATGCAGAATTAACTAATGCATTTTTCAGGCCTTCCCATGTTGCTATTTCTCGCCTCCTGTTTTATCCCCCAATGCAAGCTGCTAGAAACAGTAAAAGCACAAACTGCATAAACACCAAGCTAAAGATCTGAGCCTGGTAAGTGCTAAGAATCCTCGGGTCAAATTGATGAACCCTGGGGATGCTCATCTCTTAGTTCAAACCTTCAGCAGCTCCTAGACTCAACCTCCAAAACACCACCAGCTGCAAGCCAATCTATTGTGACATGGGGAGTATTTTAGCATCCATAGGGCATTCCCATCGCTTCCTTTACGCCTGTCAAACCCACCCATACCTTTACCGCGGTTATCACTAGTGACATAAAAAACATGGGAAATGGTTTCAGAAAACTGGTAGACACAAACAAATGGCACAGGTATTTTTTTTTTCTAAAACAACACATGCAAATCTACCACAGGGCTTACTATTTATGTCTCCCGTTTGTCTTGTAATACGGCTATTTGCACGGTTTCCGACATAGGTTGCAATACAGGCAACTGAATGTCATGCTCCTACTGAAACTCCAGAAGCTTTGATTTCTCTCAGCCTGGATTTATGTACCGTGCCTCCTCTTTGTATTCTCTTATCCTACTGATTTTAGTTCTGAGCTGATGCATCTCTAGATGTCATGGCATGCTTTGTAGTGTCAATGTTGTGAATAAAGTACTCAACGGCAGGTGGAGTAACTAACATGCATCCAACACCACAAGTAACAGTTATTTTTCCATACTCTGTTTCTCACAAGAGATTGCTCTGATGGTTCTTAGCGAGCATCAGGGCTGGGACTGAAGACTATGATGAGTCTTTAATCTTGGAAATGACAAATCAAGAAGTCCTAAAATAAAAATGCTGGAAGAGATGGAGAGGGATCTTTCTAAGCCTGTCAGACTGCTAGAGTTAACTAACACTAACTCATTTGTGTCAGAGAACTTCAGGAGGTAAAAGGTATATTTTTTTCATCTGAGACTTTTGAAGTTATCCTATAGGGTGCAGTCATTGCTGTTTCACGCGTTAGGGTCAGATTCCGGGCTTCCTAATCACAAATTCAATAATCTAAGTAGTCCTCTTGAATCACGTGCTGAGTAAGAAAAAACGTTTTGTGAATGCCCTGTGTAATAAGGTACAGAGATCTTTTTGCGGGGCAAGATGAAGAAATGACAGCTTCTCTCCCTACTGAACTTGCGAGGAAAGTGCAGGATACCATGCCAGACACAGACGAGCACAGCGCTAGCGGCACTCAAGCTGTATGCGGCGCTGAGCAGCCACATCTTCAGGCATTTCGTGAGGAGGAAAGGAATTTGGCATGTATGAAGAGAGAAGCTGTTCCAGCCATGAGGGACAGCATGAAAGGCTGGATGAGGAGACAAAGACAGCAGTCAGATAGGAAATGAAGGCAAACTGGTGTGAAAGGGAGGGATGCAGAAGGACTGGGGAAGAGAAGATGGAGCAAGCTCTAGCTGCGGTCTGCTCTATGTGACCACTCCACGGGAACGTGTTACTGAACAAACTTATGAGGACCGACTGAGAAAAGCATCCACCGCACAAGCAATCCGCACACAGAACCTGGGACCCAGTTTCATTTAAATGATTATTTTTCCTTCAGCCCACACATTTGTGTGCTGTTGATGAAGATTTCTTTTCTCAATTAAGTCATAGCAGGCCTCAGCCTAAACAATACCAGTACTGAACCCGTGACCTTTTAAGCCGTGCTGTCAGGCAGGGGGGCTGCAGTAATGCGAAGCAGAGCTGACATCGAACCGGCAGGGTACAATGGCCTCATTATTGAGTTTGCTTGCACTTGTCCGACACTGGGTAAAATCCCCGGAACGACGTCAAGACCTTTTAAATGTCAAGTCTTCCTGGGTCTGGGCACTTGTGCCTGAAAGCTCCTAAAAGAGCAGCAGGATCTGGACTGCAAAGAGTGATTGCAGGCTGTTTACGGAGGAAAGTGAGCAGGGGCAAATGAAAAGAAGAAAAACATGTCTGGGAAAAGAGATTTTTGCAGCAAGCTGTGAGATTTTGCCTGGTAATTAACTTAGGAATCGTGCAATTGTTGCAAACAGTTGACCTGAGTCTGCCCTCTGGGTTGAGAGCTAAATTTTGTATTTACTAGCTACCTTGGGAGAGGTAGAACAGATTGAAAGTAGTGGTACTGAGGAGTATTTATTAACAAATCACTTTAAAAGTGGAGGGCAAATAGCCAATGAAATCTGGCTTGTGAATTTAATATGGTTTTGTCGGCATATGGTACCACTCAGGGGACATGAAGGAGGCATTTTTGTTACATATGTATGTGTGACTGGCAAGAAAGCTGTAATGAGAAGACTGAAGCAAAAATAGATGTTTCTTGTAAATACATTTGAGCAGAGAAAATGAAGCAACACTGAAACTGTTCAAACAACCATTAGTGACAATACTACTTCTTGTGAATGTCGAGCTACACCTTACAGGGTGAACGGTCTGAACTCTCTGTAGCAGAAATGGGAATACACAATCAAACAAACAAGCAAATGCATGAATAGAACTTTTTTTTTGTTGAAGTCACTCGTGCAAAACATTATCAATTGCAAGTCAAGACTTTGGAAAAAAAAAATCATCCACAAGAGAGTGATTTAATATGGACAGACTCATCCCATGTTCGTGATCCAAAACTCCCACAGACTTCACGGGGTGCCCACCCCCAATCTGTTGCATCTTTTTTGTTCTTCAATCAGAGTCCACTATTTTAACAACTTGAGTGTCACTGAAAACTCATGAACTGCAAACAGAGAAGAAAGAGGAAAAAGATGTCCCATGTGAACTTGGAAATGTTCCTAGCATTCCTATTCTACCCTTGGAAAGATTTCAATGGACTTTGGCTCAAGTCTGTGAACATGGGGAAGGTATTAGAACAATAAAAATTTTCAGTGAATGAGTTCTTTTGCACTAATTCCCTAGGAGAATATAATACTTAAAGAGTGCTAGAAGATCCTTGTACTAGGTACTTTAGTTTCGGTAACTGCAGTAACTTCCTTGCAGACAAATCTTTAATCCTTCATTTACTACCCACCACATGCTGCGGACAGTTACACTTGTTTGGCAGAGTATAGGACTGCTTTAACTGCAGCACACAGCCCAGCTGAGCTAGATAGTTGCAGAAGTAGTGTAATGATCAAGAATTATTCTACTTCTTCTGATATCTTAAATCCATGACACATACAGGTAAAATGATACAACTATCTCCTGCAGTCACATTTTTCTTTGCT
Source organism: Haliaeetus leucocephalus (assembly GCF_000737465.1). Taxonomy (NCBI): domain Eukaryota; kingdom Metazoa; phylum Chordata; class Aves; order Accipitriformes; family Accipitridae; genus Haliaeetus; species Haliaeetus leucocephalus. Next base: position 14,742,098 of record NW_010972664.1, read on the forward strand.
CCTTATATCTGTTGTGAACTCACATGGAACCAGAATGGCTTCTTTTTTTTTATTTGTTTGGGGTTTTTTTGTTAAATAAGGAACAGAACTCATACCACACTCGAGAGAAAAATTACAAAAATATGAAGTTGAACATGACGCCGTTCCTTCATGGTCTGATACTTTTCAATCTTGAATCAAAGACGGAAAGGTAAGGGGAAGGAAAGCTAGGACCAGTGATTCTTCCATGTGCGAAGCAAGCTCTGCTACCTATTTGTTAGCCATTTGCCTCCCAAAAGCAGCCACAGTGTGTGACCAGAAAATCAGGCCACAAAAGATTACAGCACCAAAAGACAAGACTCATCAACTACTGTTTAGAAAATACTTCCATTATAAGCGTGTTTTCAACGACTCAGAACATTCTTAAAGTCTAAGAAAAGGAGGGGGTGGGGGGGGGAAGACAAGCTATCCTTGGGCAAAATATCTTTAAATAGTCCTGTGCCCAACAGAGACTTTTTAAGAAATCTCTTTAGCTCTTTTAGAGGTTCCAAGTAATTCTTACAAGTTCATTTGTACTGCCTTATTTATTTTTTATTATTTTGTTCTCTTTAATAAAATTTAGAAGTAAATTCAGATGCTGATGTGACTACCAGTAGCCTTTAGCTTATAGCCCCTCCTCTTTGTTCTTACATTCGGTCTCTTCATTTATCAAATACTGCTACATTTGGTGATCAAATATTTGAGTAGGATCACTATCCATTATTTTACAGCTTTGTGGCTGACATTCACTTAAAAAACTACCGAGTGGAAGACAGAAAGGTAATCTTTTTTGCAGAGCTCCCAGCAAATAGGCATTAATCTAGTTTGAAGATCTCATTATTTAAGTCAAGATTTACTTTTAGTTCTAGGCACATACATGCAAAATGTTCTCAGCAACATCTGATGATTCTTGTAGGATGTCCACTAAGAGGCCATGAGTCTCCTAAAAAAGTATTCATTATTCACCAGTATTCACTGAGATTCATCACCTGTCTGCCGCATTGCCTGCATGCAGTTCATTGTGCAGAACTAAGATTTGAATTTCCAATTGCTTTTACTAAACACAAGTCATACCGTTCATTTCAGTTTCTTGGTTGGCCAAGTATAGCCTGTGAAAGAATCAGTTTGAGCAAACCCTGACGACTGAGTGTTAAAACACCAGGACCTTCCAGTGATCACTCTGCTATACAGATTTGATATTCCCTATCGTGAAGAACATTTCTATATTGGAAGATAGAATACATACCACAGACAAAAAGAGGCACCAATACAGTAAAAAAGAATGTGCTTAAAAATCACAGTAAACACTAACAGACTGTCGGTTTGGTGTGTAATGACCCAGCTGTCATTATTGCCATGGCTGCAAATTCTGCTTGCCTGCTGGGCTGTGGAATGATGTTGTATCGGTTGGATAGCAAGAGCCTGATATTGCTGCTAATCGGCATGGCTGGGAGCGCGCTGCATACAGCGGAGCGTGGCTCCCCCCCCCAGCTGGGCTCTAACCAGCCCCAGAGCAGAGCCCCAAAGGCGGCAGAAGGAGGAGAGGCATCTTTCTTTGGGAAGGCACGTGCATCGTGAGGGTTTGGGGTCTGCTCAAATCCTGCCATAGACACCTTCCTCATCGCTGGGCATCTGTATTCGAAAACGTAGCTCGAGCAGCTGGGGTGGTTGGGGGGGGAAGCAGAGCGCCCAGGGCCCGTAAGGCACCCACCGCCCCACTGCTCACAGGTCTCCTTCCTCCAGGAATATCAGGAGCCTGATGGTTTTTTAGAGGTGTGCAACTGCAGCTCCAGTGCAGCATGTGCTGTAGTGTGAAATTCAGCTGTGCCCAGGAAATTCAAGACAAACAACAGTAACTTCTTCATCTTCTCCCCTCCTCTTCCTTTTTTCTCTTTCAACACGGCATCTACCTCTTGATGCAACTGAAACTTGTAGCTGGGGTGTGGCAGAAGTTATTTTGCTAAAGCAGCAGCCTTAAATGTCAAAGAAATCTTAAAATAACTCCAATCTTTGTAGAAATTCAGAAAGAAAACATTTGTAAACTTGAAGAGGAGGGGGAAAGAGGCAGCCTGAGGAAAGTGTGAACAAAAATGCCTGGTTTGATAGCCATGGTGAAAATGCTCCAGAAACAAGAGCAACATCGGTAACTGTACTCCCATGCCAGTCACATACACGCTTACAGCTCTAAATAAAACAAGGTCTACTGACTCTGTGGTCTTTTAAAGAATTAGCTTCTGCTACACTTGTAACGCTTGGCCAGAGCTACCCTTAGCATCAGTGGGACAGGTCTCCACTCCTTTTCACCGTTCCTGCCCATAAAAAATGTTCTTAGAAAGCAACTTTAAAGTTGTGCATGTTGAATACCTGCTGACAGGAAATTTTAAATTCCCACCACAAATGTGTGAGCCATAAGTGCTTGCTTGTCCATCCAATTAGTGGGAGGAGGAAAAAAAAAAAGAAAGTGAAAGAAAGTGTGCTATTTGAGTTCTCCAAACAATCACAACTTAACAACCCAGTTCAATGCAACAATATTTGTAATCAGTCTATACAGTGAAAACAAAAGTATTTTATTGAACACTTTTGAATAATGGATAAATTTAAGGAAATTGTAATCTGTTTTGCTAAGAAGAAAAGCAGGCTAAATTAATTGAATAATTTATTCGTTGTAAATTATGGGCTCAAGTCTGCTATGGTGTCTTTGTATATATATATTCATTTTCTGGCATCTCTGCTGAGCTTGCTAATGAGGATACCAATTAGTAACAATGGTACCGGTGGTTTTATTTTAGCTTTACTTGTCTCTGCATTTCCTGGTTTTGTTTGGTACCAAAAGCTGATGTACTAAAAGGACGTGGATTCTTCCATTAAAAAAAAAAAAAAAATTAAAATCAGAAAATAATGGAAGTCTAAAAAAATAGTAGCAAACAGACAACTTGTCTGAGCTTTACAGCTTGATCCTCCAGTCAGAAGTCTGAATCCATTTCAGCAAGTGCCCAGGCTTTGGTATAGGTATTTGGAATAAGCCGTCCAATGTTCACAGCTGTTGCTTACCTCTAGTTATGAAACAGTAAAACAGATATTTGACCCCAGTAACAGTGAGACCTCCAACTGAGTGTATGTAAAATAAAGCTTATTCTATAGCAAATACTTATGCTTCTGTAGTGATTTGGAAAGGTACACGCTGCTCATCTGGCTTGGGTGAATCAAAGTAAAGTCAAAGAAAAATCCACCTGAGGCTTCACAAGACACTTACTGGTGTGGCGACTTGAGCCGCTTCATGGGCAGACAGTACGACATGAAGAGTTCGGCAAAGCCCTTAGGTTTTTTAAATTAAATTCAAGTCTTTCAAAAGTTTGAGACAACATCGAACTAAAGAACTCTAGGGTGGAATAATTTGATCTGATTTTATATGTCTACGGTATAGGTATCTGTCAGAGACTGCCCTCCATGGCTGCTTTTATAACAGCACTTTTATTGCAGTTCCTCCTACTTCACGTGTCTGCTTAGGTTGAGGTGAACTACTGGGCCAGCCACGTTCTCTCCGTGGATTACAAAGTAAAGTAGGGGGGTGACTAGTTCAGGTGAAGTCAACCACGATGTAGATGTCTGGCTGACCACAGCCCCTTGTGCCTCGGGACCAAATTAAACATGAATGAGGAAATCTATGTTATAATGCCTGTAAACAGATGCTGACCAGTAATATGTGTTGTCCATTCATGGAAAATGCTGTCCCCAGTATTCTGGAAAACAACGATCAAATGCACAAAGAATGAGCAAGATAGTCAAAGCCTCAGTAGCTGCTGCCTTCCTCTAAAACCCAAAGTTTATTAAAAAAACCACAAACTAGGGTGTGAAAGCACTAAAGCCCAGAAAAAAGATGACATACTGTTTTCCAGCTTACAGCCTTTGTACAGGTTTCAGTTATTTTACCTCCCTTGCCCAGTGGAAACAATTAAGATAAGTGAAGCAAAAGTGACAATGTCTTTACTAATAAGTAAAATTGTCCAAGGTCTATTGTCTTGTCCAAAGTGAGCAACATGGCTTATGTCTGCATAACTAAGCTGTCTTTGACTTGCCAGCCCAGTGTGGCCTCATCCATGTCAGGTGTTTAAAACAGTTGCTGACCTGCAATATTCTCTGAATCGTGTCCAGGCACTGTTTGGAAAAATACTAATTGTTATGGGCCGAAACTGCCAGGGAGCATGCTAACAATTTAGCAGTGTGGGTCACTGGGGAGCCCCAGTTCAAGACTACCCCTTTATCTCCTTAGCTTCCTAGCCTGATCTCCCGAGTGCTAGCTTGGTCTGTCTGGCCTTATTATACCTATTCAGTGAGGTATAAAGTAAATGACAGATGCCACATCAAGAGTAAAACTGGAAACCTTCAGGCTTTACGCAGCTGCACCTTCACCTAAAATTCATGGACTTGCTTTGTTTCACACTCATCTCCTATGTTAGTCAAGCTTGCAGGGCCCCAATCCTTTCACTGGTTGCTCTGTTTATATACTGACTGGGAAAGGTCTACTTTGTACTCTTCCTGTTCCAAAAATGAACACTATCCTTTCCTTTGGAAAACACATATGAATACAACTTACACAACGTGATATGAAAAATGATGCGGAACAACTGTGGATTGACAGCCTCTCTTCCAAACCCCTCTTCTCAACTCTTCCATTGAATTTATTTGAAAAACATTCATCGAAATGTCAACTTGCAATTACCATTTCCATGGCATTTTTATTTGGTTTTTAAATGAGTTGACTTTATCTGCTAAGCTAACTCATGACTGTTCTCTCTGTGGTCTTCTGATTTCTCTTCATATCTGCTTATCTCACCCTCGGTGTGTACCTGATCTCACATGGGGCAGTCATGGACAGGCAGCCAGCTGCAGCAAAAAGACGGGTACGTTTTCCTACTCTAAGACTACGGACAGAGCTCTTGCCATATGATGCAAGGTTTTGAGATAACCAAATTCAACACAAACTGGCAGGATATATAGCATTGCAGATACTGCTTAGTCACATAATTACTCAGCCTAAAAATTACAGAGAATCCAGGTAGTGCGTTGAGCATGAATGTATGGCTGCCGTTGCTATCTTTCACCAACTCTCACTTCATTGCTATACATCCCTTTGCAGTCAGCTGGAACAGCGCCTCTGGAAAACTCAGAATTTCTGAAGGACGATGAAACTTTTTTTAAGGATTAATACAGTAGTGAAGCAGCACTATAAAACCAGAACAAAACTTCCTCACAAATGAATCTGTTGATTGTCAAAACAACAGCCTATGCCAGGGATTTGTTATCATTTGGCTCCTAGTCCTTTGACTTTCATCAAGGTTGGATTTGACAGTCTGGAAATCCCTCATTGACTGTCTCTCTATCTAGAGAGGAACTTGAAAATGTGGTAGCAGTGCTTCGCCAGCATGATGGTTCACCTGAACCTGAACGTTCATCTGGTGACACTGTTTTTGAGAGAAAAAAATCTTAACGTCACACTGTAGAATAGGGCTGAGGACTTGGAGTGGGCAATGCTGACACTGTCATCCTCTCCTGCAGACCACTGATATGACCTCCTGGGCTCAGTATTCTCCAGGGATTGCCTATCAGTCTATGCTGTCTGTCAAAATACTCCTGGGATTAATTGCTATGCTTTTCTACATAGCCCTGGGGAATCAGACTGTCAGAGGATTTTTTCAAGGGGAATGGCAGGGAAAATGATCCTGAAGTTCCTTTCCATCAACTGCTCTGCACAGATGAACGCACTTATTTGAGGTGTTGACCAGGGAGGGGTGTGTGGTGTGTGCAACAGGCCATCCCAAAGATCTACAGAGAGAGAAGGAGATCGCTTTGTTTTCTGTACTGCATAACCTGTGGTTTGCTGGATCAGTATTCAGCTTGGTTTCTGTTGCTATGTAAAAATTAGAGACCCAGCACTCCTTGGTAAAGGGTGAATGCCAGGCTGTCTTTGTTTCCAGCTTACAGAGTCTCTTAGTTCCTTGCTAGATGCCCCCAGTGACAGCAGAGTTGACATTGGCACAGTTTATATAACATAGACAAGCTGTTAGGAGCCAAAAGAAACCTGATTCTTTCCTACATCAGTGTTGATTTTCAGTATAATTAATCCCTACAGTCTAAATGGCATGGGACTGGATACTGTTCCTTCTTTTTAAATTTACCAGCTTCCCTTGCTGAAAAAGCATAGTCTTATTTTAGTTGCCTTTTATTTTGCAATCCATTAAATTGTGGAGATGGTATTCTGCGTACACCATCGTTCATCATTCATCCCTATAAATCTTCTTCTAAGGAATAATAAACATCACACTTTTTACTGTATGAACAGTAAGTAATAAATGACACAAAACCAGATGATTATCATTCTGCTGATTACCAGGTGCAAACCAAACAATTTCAAACTCAGTTTATCCACTTTTGATTATTCTTTCAGGTATTTAAAACTTACCCATCTCTTCACCCAGCTGCCTCATATATGGTAAACCTACTGGCAAATAACTAGCAGGAACTAATGAAGTAATATTTATATATTTCACTAATTATAACTACAAAAGAGGGAGAAAGCAGCTAATTAAATGACAATCAGATCTGTGAAAGACTTTAAGGACAATGAAGAGGGACAACATTTACAAATCAATGAGTAAGTGAAACCCTGCATTTACAAAATTTTCCCCTTTTCATAATCACAAAGCAACGTGGCTCTTTTTTCCCACTGAAATAAGAAAGTGGCAGGCCTCTAATTCTGAAAGACATAGTGAGAAAGTGCTTTTTTGAACGCAAAACATTAATTTAATCCACAAGTATGATAAGTGCCACACACTGCTTTTTATTGCATTGGAGCTGAAAAATGATTTTCCAAAATGTAATTTCTTATCAAGGTGCCTGACTAACTTCAGCTAAGGTTTTTAACTAGCTCAGGCTTTAACCTCAACTAGCCTTCAAAGAAACATACTTAAAGCCTGGGCAATAAGGAAATAATCAGTTACAGCAGGGAAGACTTGCTCGTGTGGACTACACAGTTGTTGGATCAGTTCAGTGTCATGTTTGGTGCAGGTGGCCTGGAGAAAGTAAGTGATACAGTCCAAACCGAGTGGTTAAAGGCAGTCTCTTATATCCACCCAAGCATTAAGAACCCGAAATAAACGTGCCCTGTTGTACCAAGGAAAGACAAATTGAACTGTTGTCAACAGGACGCACTCAGCGCCTTTGGGAAAGCAAAGCATTTTGATTCTGGTTCCTAAGTACATATTTGTTAGCCTAATATGGGTTTCAATAATCTGGCCAGGATGTAGGGAAACACATCCAAGGTTTCTAACACTGTCCATCCAGAGTCAGCAGTCTCTGACCCGTGAAGGTCTCCATAAATTGCACCTTTCTGTTGCTACCGAGTTGCATTTGATCAGCCTTGTTTGGGAGGTGTATGCAGAGGTTTTGCCCTTTGCTAATCTGTTGCATTTAAAGGCTCTATTCTGAAAACAATTTATGGGATTTTTTGCCTATGCACCAGAGTACAGAGAACAAGAAGCAGAGTTTGTAAAGCATGATGTGACACTGCTGGAAACTGCACAGTACCCTAAATCCTACCGTCTCCTCCCCAGAGACCTGATTCAGCAAGGCAGCTGCCCAGGTAGCTGCTGTGACTTCAGTGCAACCATCTACGCTCCGAAATCTGCATGTATTGAAAACCTGAATCATGGCAGTTGCTGCCACCAGTGTCCACACTCATTGTGTGGATGCCCACTGAAAGAAGTCAGCACATGAGATTGGCACAGCCCAGTTCAACACAAAGAGTGAAGTTCCACTGCAGAGTTTCACGGAGGAGGAAACTCCCACTGTGGGAAACCAGCATACCCAGCCACCCTGCCACTGCCGTGTATATATGTCTAAAAATGACCCTAGCCAAGCAATGCCTACACAAATGGTCTTTTGCATTGTTTCAGTCAACGGCAGAAAGAAAAGTGTATCTTTTTCAGCAGAATTAAAATGAAGAAATAAAATTGCCCTGACAATATAAACATGGCATTTAATTTTGTTTAGTTTGTTTAGGCCCTGCTAACTTCTCTTAAAAATGCATCAATTTCCAAGCAAAATGATCTACATTCTCCTTCTTTCCTCGGCTAGTAATACTTTCTGATCTTAGTATGAATACGTCTATTGCTTTAGTCAGGACAAAAAAAAACCTACCAGAAAATAACATCAATACCACCGCTGATCTAGTTCTGACTGTTTACTTCAAAGTTACAGGCAACAGGCATCTGTGGCCAGAAAGTACAAATTTTTTAAAAAATCAGAGCATTTATAGAGTGCCATGCTGAACATGGGGCTGGGGGGGCAAGGACTTTCAAGAGGTGTACAGTGCCAAGCACACTGCTCACAGCATCATGCCCACTGCATTCTCTAACACTGTATGTACAGTGACCTTAGTACTACTTTTTGAGATATAACACTACGGCTTTGATCCAACTGCTACTGTCTTGCAAACTTTTTGCAAAAAAACCCCCTTTCCCTCTTTTGGGAAAAAAACAGGTAATCAGATGTGCAGGCAACCTAGACCAAATTCTAGATATGGGTGAGAAACAGTACATCAGGCCAAAACTTCAACAGTCACACTCATTGCTCTCATTTTTATCTATCTCAAAGTCATTACACAAATGCTGAAAAAAAGAAAAAAGCAAATATCCTAGCTAGAAATAAAAGTGACACAACAGGTCAAGGAGCTGGCATTCTGGTTGTCGATGCTAAGGCCCACTGGTGGCTCTCTTGAGCAGATACATCTGTTCCTAAACATTGTGTCGGAAGGCATGACCGCTCCAATTAATATAGTTATGTTAATGAAAGACAAAAGAAAAGATGAAGATCTTCCATAACCAGTCAAGAAAGGACACAGCACTGAATATCAGAATGTGGCAGTTTCTGGTTGCTATGCTTTTAGTTGACTACTTGCACTAGGACAGGAAGTAGATTTTATGGATATTTTCTAAAGTGTATGTGACAGCTTGCTATTCGGAAATTCTGGTTGTACATGGGATTTTTCCTCTTGGGAAAGACACAGGTTAGAAAACTTTCTGAGGCCATAGAAAGGGGGAATTTTTTTTCTCCAACCATATTATGGACTCTATCTTCACTACCTGAGTAAATGTTCTAGTTTCTGCTATTTATAAGCCTGCTTGTTCCTAGCATGGCTTTAGCACAAGTTGCCTTGACAAATGCAGAGTGGGAATTATTCTGAGAAGGTGTTAGCAGAACCATCCAAGTGTGGCAAATATATTAAATAAAAGCTTTATTGAAATAAATATATGAAATGAAAAGCTACCATAGTACCTACCTCACTGACAGGTTAATAGCTCAGTGTTTAAAGGCAGGAAAACAAGAGTGGGTGAGAACAGTTGATGGGTTGTGAGATGCCACACTTGAACCTTTCTGTATACTGGACTCATATAACTCCTGTTTCCAGGCTGTACAAAGTGATGCATTGCCTTTCGGAGAAACTGATTTCTTTCCACTTACAACACAGGCAGCCTAGGAGCTCAAGCCTCTTATCTTCAGCACATAATATTTTGAGTCCTATCTATAGCCTTCCAGGTTTACAGATCTCAGCACTAGCATCAAGGCATGTCCTGAATCTACCCTGCCTAAGTTTGGCCCCCACCATTCCAAATGCTTCCTACACCACTGCTTGCGAGTGGGTCCACGGATTGGTCTCTCCAGTGCTGGCACTGGAGAAAAAAACTTCTCACTTGCTTTGTGCGCAGCTTTTGTGCCAATTTGTATCTCAGCCTAAGATAAAGGCAAGGGGGTTGAGACGGGGAGACAGAAATACAGGGGAGGCGGTTGGTCTGAACACCAACAAGGAACAATCTGGCAATAACCCTCCAAGAATATTCTGGATGTGTAAACTTTGCTGATGCTCTTACTCAATTCAGGCAAGAATTGACCCAAGTACAAATCATGTTATAAAAGGGATAAGTGAAGACACTAAGATTTTGGATAATTTTTTGTTCTTTTTTCTCTTTTTAGGGAAGAAAAGTAGTTAATACCATCATTCATAGCGCTCAAAGGGCTCTGTAGGAGACTCAGGTTCAAATCCTTAATCTAGTGAGTTGTGTACAAGCATGACTCTAAAAAACCGAGTCCGAATACTCACCTCAAAGCAGTCAGTACCTTAGGGAAGCACTAAGGCTGGAGGAATTGTGCAGAACAAGAATTTGAATCCGAGTTCCCTACACTGCAGATCCTAGCTCCAATGGGAATTATTTTCTTTTAAGGTATCTAAAAGTTTTATGGGAGAGGAAAGCAATTTCTTATCCAGACTAGCTAAAAGCTGACACAGCTCTCAGGCTTAGAACATCTATTTGCAGGGGGACATAAGAAACTTGACAACTCCTACCAGCAATGTCGTTCGCAGCCATGAGGGTCAATATGGTTCTATATCACAGTCTCTGATGGACTTTGTTGTTTCCCCAAACCAAGAGGCTGCTAAGCCATTTGGCCGAGAGCCTCAGGATCTAATGCTCCCAAAATGGCAAGTGGCAAAATTTACAGGTCTGCACGAAATATCTCAGAGATACTCAAATATGACCCAAATTTGGCGAGAAAGACAACATAACTTTGTGTAAATATTGGCATTAATAGAAGCAATGGCATGAAAAAAAATTAAAAAAACAAGCAAACTAAGAGAGCAGGCTTGGGAAAAAAATACCAGACCTTATATTGACAGAGATGGCATTGATTGGGTAAAATTAATCTGCTATCTGAACAGAGGAAAACTGAATACTAAGACAGACAGACTGTAAGTGGAATAAAAAGGAGTGGCTGAGCTGGGAATTTCACCACTGAACTTCTTTCCCAATAACAGCAGCAGGAAAAAAAAAAAAAAAAAAGGCAGGTTTCCAGAGCACCAACCACATGGTTAATTAGCAGTATAATTTGTGCTGGCTTTAATGATGGCTTATTCTGCTCTGGCTGTCAGGAGAAGAAAACAGGAAGGGCATTTGGAAACCTTATGAAAAATAACCACAGTTTTAGGGCATTTGGTCTTGAAAAATGTACAGCTGTTGATGGATTAAAACACACACAACTCCCATAAACATTCGAAGAGTAATAGATGGAAGGAAAATAGGTAATAAGGGAGTGAAAGATTTTGTTTATAGACTTGACTGGTTGACTAGGGTATAATTATGGGACCTGCTTCCAATCCATCCTATGTAAAATAATTGGTGTGTACAGGAGACGGATTTACTCATAATAAATGGATCTCCTCACGATGGAGCAGAATGATATCGGTGTGAATACACTAGAATGACAGCATAATTTAACAGGAGTGATGCTGGAGGGTGGACATTATTAGCTTCAGCATTTCTGAAGGCATGTTATACTTGCAGGCACATCTTACTTTCACACAGAAGGTGCACAAGGTAAAAGAAGCGTCAGTCTTATAGATTAGAAGTTTTAAAGGAGTTAATTAGATTGCACTAATCTTTCAGCTGTACTACTGCCGAGCTGAGCTAGGTGCTGCAGAAAGAAATGTGGCCAGCCTTGGTTTAGACAAAATTTTTCCTGTCTGTTTGTAGAATGTCCTTAGATATGGAGAGTGTCCTTAGATATGGAGAGTGTCCTTACTGTTCTCCCAGAGCTGAGCCAACCAGGCAGGTGACACTAACAGAGAGTGCAAACACCCACCGTGTTGTTCCTCCCCCCCGAAAAAAACCAACCCCTAAACTCAGGGTTGTTCCATCTAGTACCGCTGGCTATCAGACTCAGGGAGCTACTCTGCTTCTTTCTAGTGTACTTCAAGTTCCTGTGGCTGCTGAACAAGGAGGAGCTAGGTCTGGCTACAGAAGAGGCACCAAAGTTCATTACAGGCCTTGAGTAAAAGAATCTTCATCCATGGCCCTAGTGGAGGTTTAAAATCCCTGCTGTAGTTCTGAAGGGTTGAAATGTTCAATGCACACACTGCTATCAGCATTGACCTTGCATCTATGATCATCCTTGATGAATTTGCTATTCCTATTGGAATTAGAGCAGTTCAGATGACTTAGCAGTAACCAAGCATTTACCATTATATGTTAAAAATGTTCTCACGGAGAGGCTTCATGAAAAGCCATCCCCACCGACCCTACCAAAACCCTACCAATTGCTCTTGGGGACTGAGCATCTGGAGGTGGTCCTTCCAGTTGAGGAGGGTGATATACTAGCAGATCAGCATTCCAGTACTGCCATCACTACTAGGTATTTTTTTCCTGCAAGCAGTGAGCAACGCTATTGAAAACAGAAATGGACTGTTAGATCTGGACAGTCCAACTTAGTGAACAGAACTCTAGACTAGAAGTTAGGATGAGGGTTGTACAGCTTACTGGGTAGTCTTCTCTTTTTTTGCTTATTGTTGTGTGACAGAGTCCATCTTGCCTTTCTTGGGCATTGCAGATCAAAAGAAATAGATACTATCATTATTATATTCGCTGATACATTAGTAGACACAAGTACTAAAAGAAATCTGAAAGTTAACTGTTCTGCAGTGTGCAATAAATAGTACTACTATTACTACTAGTGACAATTAGTTGCTGAGCAGAGAGTTGCAAAGAGTTTCTTCAGGGTAATATACCGTCATCTATACCTATATTCAGTGGAAAGAAATAACAGGGTATCTCTGTGGAAAAGCCATTTAAAAATATATACTGTACAGAAGAAAGTGTGGTGAATGATTTATGTAACACACTAAAGATATAAAAATGCTTAGGCATAATTTATTTATTTTTGTTAAATATCTGTTAATTTCATTTTGCAGGTCTTCATCCCCTACTTCCAATGCTAGGTTGACAAATCCTCCAAAGGTTGGCATAGATCAAAGCTATAACTTATATTTTAGTTATCTGCACTCCAAGATACTTGCACCAATTTGAATTTATTAAGAATAATTAAAAGTGTATGTCAAAAGGGAAAGGACATAAAACACACCACAGCTAAGTCACAAGCCTTGCCAAAAGTTAAATAAAAACATTCCCTTCCACCAGCTTTCCAAGGAAGAGGAGCCAAATCTATCTCTGGAGCAACTCCACTGAAGTCAATAGGGTGGCACAGGGAATACATTTGGCCAATGCTACCTGGCGTATGGCCTTCTAGGAAGCATCAATTAGCAGGCTGGCCACATTACTGTCTTCAGTCTCTCAAGTGAATCGTATCTATTCTGCAGGATACATTTCTCCACTGTACTATCCCACTCACACTAGTAGAAAACCGTCAAGGAATGACTGACCACAAAGCCCTACAGTAGGTAGTGTGAGTAAGATTTTAGTCAGGCGATTTGCTCTTTTCCCTGCATCCCCCTGGTTTTCTTTCATTGTCTGGAAAAAGCCAGAATTTACATTGACATGGCTGATGGTTTCAGGTAAACTCTGGGCTCCGGTCAATAAGCAGGAACAGGTATGTGGGTCGACACATCACTTAACAGCCCAATCTTTGCTGCACAGATGCCAGAACTGCTTATGTTACAGCTCCTGAATCATGGCAGCTTGCAATGCGCCATATTAAGACAACACAAAATCAGGGGTTGTTCACTGCACTGACAACTGACAGTGATAGCTGAAGTAGCATACAACTGCCAGTGTAACAACGGAGACTTCCAAGCCAGTGCTTCGTTTTTCAGAACTGTTTTTGCTGCATTGTTAACCTAAAACATCGCTTCCTCCCTGAAGGGGAACAACCAGATCATTTGTTTCCTATTTATTTGTCTTGTCTTAACACGGATACTGCACTGTGATCTGCTGGAGGGGGTCCATGCCACCAGAAGGCTTTCAGGAATGGCCACGAACAAGGATGCTCCACCTTATGCCCATTTACACACAGTGGCTGTGGGCAGCCAAGCTGTGAAAGCTTTTGTAGACATGAGCAGCAGGCAAGCCTAGGCTCAAGGAGAGTCTCAGTCCTACTCATAACATACTGGCTATCCACCAAAAATCACTCTGAAGCTTACCCTCTTTTTAGACACTTTGTAGAAACAAAAAAATTTAGGAACGGCCGGTGAACACAGGACTGCAGCATCTAGAGTCACACGGCTTTCTTCTCCCCACCTTAAACTGCAGGACCAATGCCACAATATTGCCTTCTGCCAGAAAGTGGTGTGGCCAAAGATCAAAGCAATAAAGTAAGCATGCAGCTCAGAAAAGCTGCTTGTTTGTAATAACAGCCTTAAAGAATGGCCCCAGGAACACAGTTCTAAAGAAACCATTTAGAAGCAATCTGCTGCTGAAATTAAATCTAAACAGTAATTAAAAAACAACAAAAAACTACACATCAAGGCTAAGGAGATGAATAGCATAACACAAAGGAGAAAAGAGTTTAGACCTCTTCAGAAAAAAAAAAAAAATCCAACAGTATTTTTCTACTGCTGTTGACATATAGGCACTATAAGAAACAGGTAAATTAGGAGAGCATTCTAAAAACTCAGATCAACAAAATGGTTCAGAAATAGGTTTGCAGGTGGGGTAAGATGGATTTTACCCTGCAGATACTTACGCACATTATGGCCTACTTCTTAACTTTCAACAAGAAACAAAAGCATTAGTTAAAGTGTTCTCCTCTCCATTGCAGACTAGACTTCCAAAGCAGATAAATGCCCGTAATACATGAGTAAACTCTTAGTTACTTGAAAATTGTGCTTAGCTGTCTTTGAGTCACATGAATGTGGGTGTGAGAGAAAAGGACATATGTTCTGAAAAGCCTCAACAAGAATTAAACTTGAAATCAAAAGCCTACACATTAGCCTTTACTGAGGAAGAGAATATCAAGTTCAGCCTAAAGAAAATTAGGTAGGCACCTGAAAATTAAGCCTGTAGTAAGTTAAAACTGTAAAAATAAGATATTGAACTACTTTTCTATAGGTTATTCTCTTCCTCTGCTCAGTATACTCTGTAGCTGATCTTGGAGTAGTCTGCAACGTTGCCAAACAACTTTGCAAATGGTGTTTACAGTGAAGATGCCCACAGATTCCTCCTGAAATCTGTGTATATGGATGTTGTCATTGATACCCATTCTCATTTCTTTCTTCCCCCACCATCTCTGATCCCAGGAAATAAAATGGAAAGAATTATGGAAAAATGAGAAACCTAGATCAACACATAAATACAACAGGAAATGCAAAAAGAGATAGAAGCTGACTCTCCACTGCTTCATAATCTATACAGTCATTTAGATCTGTGCAACATGATCTGAAAATCCAGCTGTGCTTTTTCAATTACATTGTCATCAATAATAAAAATTCTGCATTCAGAATTTATCTCACAGTTTTGTTGCCGATACGTGAAACAGAAGTGTACAACTTGTTTTGCCTTTCTATCAAGCATATATAATATGCAAAATCTGAAGCACAGGCTCGAAGAAGGAAGATTTGTCAGATAAAAAGAGCCTTTTTAAACAGGTTTGTTTTAACTGAAACTTGGGTTTTTTTTGTCCTTCTTGCATTTTGATTATTTAGATAAGCTAAAAAGACAAAGGGCTGTAACAATCATTGTAAGTACTACCAGTAAAGAAAGTCCATGAGTATGCTGTAGGTACAAAACCAACCATGACAGTGGGAGGTATGATTACTGTTCATGAAATTTTTTGATTAACCATAAGGCAGATTTCCCAAACACATATTATCAGAGTTCTGCAGAATAAATGCACAAACAGCATAGCTCAAACAAAGGGCTAACGAGACTGCACCAGCAGGTGGGAATATGGGAAGAGACAACGGCCTGTAAATATGCCAAGGTACAGAGAATGACTTGGGAAAGAAATGAACCTGCAGCATGACTCAGATGAAATTGGCTGAATATAACAGAAGCAGCCTAGGAAAGAAACATCTACTAGAAGCTACCGAGAGCTGTGTTATTTGCGCAGCCAACTAAATAGGTTGAGCAAATACCAGTTGTGTCAAGTGCCATGGAGCTAAGACCCAAGAGACCATGGCAGGATCAACTTCTACTGATAAAGGGCAGGAGGACAAGGGCTGGGGCAGGGAACCACAAGTGGATGTGAATCAGCTGCATTGACCTACCTTGGATGTATCTCCATGACCTAGAATCACAGGTTTTGACTGCAGTATGAGCACTGTAGGATGGTACAAACCCAGCAGGGAGAGTTGATCATATTCACCCCCAGTCCCTTTGTTCAGGCCACTCCATGGGATGTTCTACTCTAGCAAATTACATGCTAAGGAAGAAAGGGGGGGGCCTTACTGTGTGATACGGGACATGGGTGGTCCACAAGACTCCTGTACAGCCTTGTAGTTCCTCTCTATCTTTGGCTTGAGGAAGCAATATCCTCCAGATATAATGCTTTCCTCTATCCACGGTTGAAGGAACTGCCTCATTAATGTACTAACTTCACCTAGTTATGAAAGTTCTCATAAAACTACATGATCATGTTTGGTCATTAACTAGCATGTTGGACAGATTCCAGTTCGATGAAGTACTTTTTGCCCCATAAGCTCCCTCTGCAGTTGCAGGTATATGCTGCAACTCTTTACTTCCACCTGCATGCCACTTGCATGCAGTTGCTATGCTCTATGCTAATGTTCTTTCACTGGTGGGTAGAATGACCTCTAAGAGCCACTTATTATTAATCAAAACTGCTGTTAGGCCCCTCACCAATGATAGTGGCAGTAAATCACTTAATGATCATAAACTGCTTAAGAGAAATTTTCAGGGACAGATGCAATAGACATGCAAAGTATTGAACTGAAAAGGAAAAGCTGAAATAATCATAATGATATTTGTTTTGAAGGGAGACACCATTTCAAGCACAGTGACTGAACAGTGGATTTGAAGAGAATTAATCTCCTGCATGTTAGTCAACCTGATTGAATCATCCTGTAATATTCCACTTAGCTTATAATATTCAGTGTTATAACAGCATGCGGAAATTTTCAATCAAGATGGTTGTTTGGAAGCCCACATACTAGCTGTAATGCTAAATATAAATATATTATAAACCAAGGAATGGAAAGATACTTTAAAATCCATTTAATAGCTCTTTTTTGAGCACTGTAAGTATCCTGTGGTTCTCAGTTGGGGGGTTGAAAAACAGCCGATCCGTGATTTACAGCATTGTACCTTCAGTTTCTCACAAGCAAACTTCATTGCTTACAAGAGGCACAAGTTCATTTGATGTTTCCTTTCAAAATAAACCTGTCTGACAGTAGAAGTTAACAGGGTGGGAACCATGTAAACAGATACTTTAAAAGAATTTACCGAAATTCCCCATTCCATGTGTTTCAAGATTAAGTACAAAACTATCTCCGTTTAAGATAACACTGGATCTTAAACCAGAATATACAGAAAAGGGAGATGATGCCTTTAAAAATATCAGGGCTTTATCAGTCTTTGTCTTCTATGAGAATTCAGGAAGTTATCAGGGCTTGCATGAAAGGGATATGCTAAAACCATGCTTTTTCTCTTGTGCTATTTCTGAGATACTTCAGAAAGGACGTTTCCTCAGTACAGCTTAGTAACCAGAGAATAACAAAATAGTACAGAAAGTTCTGGATGATTTTGGTATTATAGATCATGCAGGCACGGCAGAATGCTCCCTGGGTAGCTCATTCTTTTAGATTTAGAAATGCAATTTGCAGGCAAGTTTTAAAAATATAAGTAGTAAGTAAAATAAGCATCCCAACGTCTTAAAAGAACAGAAGCCCTGGTACTGTTCTGTGAAATTATTATTTGAAGGGAAAAAAGACCCAGGATATTCCTTCTCGGTGAGTGCGTGCATTTATCTTGTGCAGTTTTCAGAACGGTTTCTTCAGACTCTTACGCCTATAGCTTCCCATCCATAGCTTCCCATCCCTGTTGGGCCTCTTATAAACACTTCGGGTAAGTTTTATGAAAATACTTCGGCTGAATCCTCAGCGCTGCAGGAGCGGGCGCTGGCACACAGTCAGACAGCACGGACAGACAGTGGCACTTTCCTACTTCTCCTCCTCCTCCTCCTCCCCAAATTCGTGGGATCCTTGACAGCACAGAGCAGCCAGCATTGCACTAGGAGTTATACATTCTGGTGATGGAAAAACGTTTTTGTCTCCATCCTTGTCTTTCATTACTGACGTCTTGAAATCTCTCTGTTCAGCGTGGCCTGCCCTGTGGTACTGTAAGGCACAGCCCAGACCTCAGGCTGCCTCACAAAATCTGGTACAAAGCTGGTAAGCATGGAAGTGGAAACTTCAGTTGGCTGTGTTCTCATCTCACCTGTACCGCTGGGTTGCTGTATCACCTAGGGCAAGTCAGCTCAGCTCTCTGCATGTATAAAATGATGCAGACGATAATACATATCCATTTCACAGGGGTGCTACAAAGGCTGCCTAATTAATGAGCACTTGTAAAGCATTTTGGGAAGCTCGGATATAACCTGCTCTGTAAAGATAAATAGGGGGGGACGGGACGTATTTTGCTTTCCAGAGTATTTCAGTTTCCCCTCACTATTAACATGAAGCCATACCCAAAACATGATCACTGAGATAGGGAAGAGTCAGTTTAGCAGCCTGTTCTATAGAATTCATGAGACACGACCCCTCTTTGCTTAAGCAGTAGGAGTATATTGTACAACTCCATCACGCACTCATGCTTTTGTTGTTGTTATCTGGTTGTTTTTTAAATATATTGAGGTTTTAAGAAGGTAGAAAAATAAATGACATATTAACTACTTATAAATCTTACAGTCAAGAAAATACTGTAAGAGACCTAGGCAAACTATGCTGGTACAGCTAAGAAAATTAAGGTGTACCTACAAAGATGGCATTAAAAGAAAAAAAAAAAGAAAAGTCTCAAAAATCTTGAATCGCCGTCCCTCTCACAGAATAGCCCACTGCACAATCATTACAGCTCCCTCCTGCACAGGTAAGAAAGGATACCTTTGAGTGAGATACATTGACCATGAACTCTTCACAGACAATCAGCAAAAGTTATTTAGCACAGATGTTGCTGTAATTGTGAGATACTGGGAAAATCAATGTTTAATGGCAGACTCCCAACTCCACCCTGGCAATGCTCTTGAGTTAACATCACCAGGCTAGAATTTAAAACATGTAGAACAAAATTGGCTGAGATAAGTCCTCTAAAGTTGTTATCATCACTCACAATATCCCATGGTTTTTTGATCCCTGAGTCACCCACAGATAAATAGATCGTGATTTATATCCATGTACTTCTAACCTTTGCTATCCACTGCCAGTTTATGGACGATGCTTTTGTGAAGTGCTGTGCATACACATAACATTATTCTTTGGGTAGGAAACATACTGCTCGAACACAACAGAAAGATGGATCACAGCGCATGCTGTTTCAATATGAGGAATTATCCTAAATGTTGAGAATCTCAGACAGCTGATATTAATGAAACACATAATCATAATGCTTCTATGATAGGTGAGTATGGAAGGAAACAGAGAAATAAGTGGTGTAAAATTTGGTAAAGCATTCTACTCATACCAATTCTGCATAAAGGTTGAAGGTGTTGATGACACAGGTGACATCATTCATTCTTTGTTTCATTTAACGAGAACATCCTAAATGCAATCTAACAGAATTTGTTTCACCTCTCTCTCATACATGGTCTTGCTCTCTTTCTCTCCTAAACAATATGTGCGTAAAAGAGATATATATAGGAAATAGAATTTTGTAAGCTTAGTGACATTCCTACATGGCATACAAGAGTCTTACCAACAATTCACAGATGTACACACCACACAAAGGGGTAAAATGTAATTTGTAGGGATGACTGACTGATCTGTATCCATCTGTACATTCATCCCAAGATAAGCATTCCATCTGCTGCAGATGCTAGCTACAGGGGTTTTACAATATCAGCTTTCAAGGCAGGGAGGCATCTACAATATACCTAAAGGGCTGGCTAAAAGAGAGAGTTACAAGGGTAGCTGAGTTGCACAGAAGGGCTTTAAGTGGGTCAGCCATCCAGCTGCAGAACCGCGTAACATATTCCATCTGAATTAACAACACTTAAACCCTGCATAATCAGTGAGAGCGCCGAGAGGAAATGTCCTCTGCAAAGGCTTACTTTTCTTTGGTGTTCACATTCAGAAGCAATTCTGTTTGTAACAGAGGGACTAGGATCCTGACCTCTTTGTTGCTTTATCCTCTTCCATTCGCTGCATGGGAGCGTTTATGTGTGTGCCCTGTCTGTCTGACCTTAATTCTACCGAATTCCTCTCCTTTTGGCTCCCCATGCCCAGTGAATTGAAGGGCACGCTGGCCAAAACGCTGACGCTATTGAGCGGGACTCCTATCTGCTGCCTTGAAGGCTTGTGGCTTGCCTATTGCAACAAAGGTGGTCTCTGCCGTCACATGTACAAGTATGTACTCAGAGCAAAAAGGAGAAAAGACAGACACACCTGAAACAGCACCTCAACTATCGGAACAGCAGCTGCGGTACTGAACCACACAGGACCCCCGTCTATGGAGTGCAGCACAACGGTTTTACAACCTAGAACTTGAGTATTTTCCAATGCACTACGACACAAAGTGACTAATGTCTGCCGCGTGGTTTGCATTTTCTCTCTCACACCCACGCACGCTGTGTGACTTAGGAAAAAAACAAACCTGTCAATGCAATATGTCTAAAAGCTGAGGGAGTAAAAAAGAACTTGGGCACATCTTGATCGATGACCAGATTTTATAGATTGACAAACAAACAAAGTCACTGTGACTGCATAGCCACATAACATGTTTTGCACACTTCTTTTGGGGGTGTAAGTCATTTCTAAAGGTATGGCAGAAACAGCCTGGAGTTTTGCCTTGGGAGGAGTTACATTCTTCAGTAGGTATACAGTCACTGGTATAAAAAGCAATAAAAAGACAAAAGTAAAAGATGCCTGTAATACAATGCTTTGCATGTGAAACCTATTCCCACAGTTAGTATCTTATTCCAGAAGGTACCTCACCGACTTTTGGGGAGTATTCAAGAACTAAGATGTATTTCAGTGGGCACAGTTTGGTTACGATCTAGCTGTCACAGAAACGTCTGGGTAGAGCAGGACAGTAGGGAGATTAGGAAATTGCTAGTTGCTGACCTCTTCCCTTATGGAACTATTCAGATGGAGAGGTATAACTTTCTTGTTCCATTTTAGGAACAACTGATTAACCAGTGACATTATATCTCTGAAGTGATTTCAAAAATCCAGCCAACCTTGCCAGAATTTCTCCTCTAACAAATAAACCACTCATGATCATCAAAAGCTCTGAAAGAAGAGAAGTGATTTTGCCCAGTAATTTCCCTTCGTCACAACTAGACGTCAGTGGGACTGGTTCACAGAAAGGTCTTCAAATGTTTTAGGGTGCCCACATTCAATAGGATTCAAAAGAAAGGGATAAAATTATTTCCAAATCAGTGAAAAGAAGAAAAACTCCAGGTCTTTTAGATGCTCTCACACACTAAGCAGTATATTACCAGCTGCCAGGATCAAAGCTTAGTGGGAGTTCCTAAAGGGGCAAGTGACTACATAGCGTGACTGCTGATTACACCTTCCCCAGACAGCCTCAAAATGGGAATGTTATTAAAACAGGATTATTTTAAGGCTGTGTTCTCAGTGCCTCGGTCAGGCTGAGCTAATGCAGTAAAAGCTGTAGTTAACAACACAAGTAAACCACAGGCTGAGGTATACCCGGTGTAGCCTCCATCCCTACCTTTGATCAGAAAAATTCCAGCCGGAACATTTAGTTTGGAAATACGGATGCATATTACAGGATACAAGCTGGTATTTTGTGTGATTTACTTCCTTTCTGCAGTTGACTCGTCTAAATTGGACTCATGTTGCTCAACAAACGTCTCCACCATGGTGGCCAAACCAACACACTGGTGAAGATCGGTGCCACTCTCACCTGCCGCCCTGCTGACACCAGGGGCCTGCCGGGGCCTGCGGTGTCGCGTAAGCAGCAGTGCCGCAGCATAAGCAAGTGAAGGGACCCAATATGGCTCTGTCCTGGCTGAAATACACTGAACACGTTTTGCTTGCCCAATATAATTAAGCTTCCACTTCTGCTGCCAAAGAATGGCTTAGTAAAACTCTCCTTGCTTTCAGGATAAGGTGGAATCCTCAACAATGGGGAAATTTCAAAAAGTTTCTAGTTTCTCAGAGAAACCCCTTAAATTAAAATGTGTCCTTTTTTTTTTTTTTTTTTTAATTTGCTGGTCCTTCTTGGACCTACAAATATGAGATACAACCCTTTCAAGAAAAAAAAAAAAAATTGGAATTTTCCTGCTTCTAGTTTACTCAGGTATATTGCATGGAACAGCAAGTTCTTACAAAATGTTTTGCTTCCCTTCTGTCCCAAATGAAATAAAAAGATTGAAGGAAAGGAAGTAGACAGGAAGGACAGAAAAAGTCCTTATTTTTTCCCCCAAAATCAGGAAGAGTTATTTGTTTAGGAGGGAGAAAAAAATGGACATGCAAAATCCCACCAGATAAGATGACATTGTTATCTTATTCAAGATGGTGGGCAGGACTGTGATAGTGCTTCTGTCCCCTACTTTTAAACAGTATTTGGGAAGCTGCTTCTACTTACTGCTTCTGAAGAAGGAGCTCTATCTCCCACAGGACTACAAAATTCCGTTAAAGGTTTCCCATTTGAGTCCAAGTTCTGGCAAGGTTCAAATACGCTTATCTTTCAGTACCTGATAGGAATACATCCTGAGATTCACAGACTCGCACAATCTATATGTGGAAAAGGCCTCATGCATTTTCTTTTTCTGCAGAAACATACTGTATGTTTAATACTTCTCTTCAAGCCTTGTTTTAAATATCTGAAGTGATAAAGTTCCCACCACATCCCTTGGACCATTATTAGAATCATAAATCTCAATGTTGGGAAGTTTTTCGAAGACGTACCACCTAAATTTCTACTTAGTTCACTCCATGCCTCCCTTCATTATGCCAAGTAATTCTCTACTTCATGGGTACACTCTTCCAATGTCTGTAGACTTCCCCATCTGCAAGTTTGCCATTGCTTAAGCAAGCTGCAGCTACTTACCTTAATTTTACATTGTAAAGCAATCCCTCCAGTACCCTCAACCTTCTCACTGCTTTCTTTTTTAATAGTTTTCTGGTACTAGTGTGCAGTGAGGTTATATGTCTTTCAGTTTGTAGTCCTTTTGAACAGAGTACCAGTCTCTGCAATTACAGCATAGGATTTCAGAGTTTAACTCTTCTCCAAAAATAAGCAAAACAAACCAACATATTTTTTCCCTTCTGTACATGTTTCAGAATTATAATTAGATTTATTAGCACTTGCAACTGTTAGTGAGAAGCCAGATCAACTACTTCGCTTTTTTTATTATTATTATTTCTGCGCTGCCCATTTGCCAGCACAAATTATTTCAGTAACTTTTGTACTGTGAAATACAGAACTCCTCACTGCTGATGTGACTGAGCTCAGACTGAGAGGTTGAAAATGTCATTTCTACCATTGCAGACTTCTCTGATGTTCCCTACGCTGAGGGGCAAAGCAACCGTTACAATTTCATGCCTGCTCTGTGCACACTTCCGACAGGAGCACACTGTGCTTCTTGACCCATAACTGAAGTAATCTCAAAACCACATCCCAAGCATGCACACAGATACGTTCACTTTGGTGTTTGATGCTAAAACAGAACAAGTCCAGTCTGAACTGAATGATTGCTTTGCCCAAAGCTCATGAACTTTCTATGTTACCTTTCTGAAACAACGCTAGAAATGCCTTCCCACTGTTAACTTAATGCACAGCAACACAGTTCAGTGTGCCAGGTGAGAGTGCAAATAGTGCAAAGCTTTAGGAAGCTCAAATACATACAAAAAACCCAGAATGAAATAAATGCATGAAGATACTCCAGTAAAAAGGTGGTTTGTACCTGAGCTACAATACTTCTAATTGAGTAAACCACAATGTCTTTGATCATTTTCAACTATTATAACAATCCTATGAGGAAAATGGAAGCACCTGATTTAGTACAACTACTCCAGTTAAATATGGGGGAGAAAAAAGTAGAACTTCCTAGAATCTTGAAAATTCAAGGAAAGAATGGAAAGTTCAGTCAACACTTTATTTTATTCAAGGATTGATCTAGAAGCAAGTTGCAGGTTTCCATATGATCATTCTTATAAAAGATACCCCTGCTACTTTGGTCTGCTTTTCTTATCACGTAGTTCTCCAAAGCAAAGGCCCCGCTATTGAACCATCTCTTCCCAATCCAATCACAACATCAAAAAAATCTTTTCATAATAAGTGGCACTTTCCTCATAGCCAAAGGCAGCCATGATATTTTGGTGATATTGCTGAGCAATGCTAGTCTGGGAACTAAAGGATATAACGAATAACCATGTATTATGCTGTAAAGAGGGACAGGAGAAAAAGGTCCTTACAGGAAAAACAGAAATCAAAAGCAGCTTGCCTGAATTTTAGTAGTACATCACATTCCATTCTTTCGTCACGTCCAATTAAGCTATCCTTGAAACCGCATGTCATACAGCACTATGAATTAGTTACTTATCAATTCTTGCTTTTATTCGAAATTTCCCTACAAACACCTAAGTTCATGCTGAACCATAGATTCAGATAAGCTTTGAAACACAAACATGGTCTTAGCCAAAACCCAGAAGTACATCTGAAAACCCTCCCCCGTACATCTTCTGTGTCCAGCTTTCTGGTACTGAAGTAAAATTTGCCTTGACACAGTTAGGATTTCAGAAGGTATAAGCCTAAATTAGTTCAAACTCTAACAATATATATTTTAATCCTCCTCCAAGCATATACTTGGATACTTTTTCATATCAAATCTAAGCATCTCCCTGGAATGTTTATTTAATGACCTTAGCCTTAGCATCAAGAGATTAATCAGTCAACTGTAAATAACTCCAGACTGTCCCCAAGAGTTTAAATTTTGTCAGAGAAGCTAACTATAATGAACAATAGAGAATTGCTTGGGTTTTTTTCTGAGGACCCCTGGAAGAAAAAAAATGTTTTGAAGGGGGGAAAAAAGCTAATCCCAAAGGTAACCAGCTATGTTCACTTTGTCACTTCAGCATCTCATTTAGCTTATACCTCCGATAGATTGATATTTCACTCATTATTTCCTGTCTTCTCATCCAAATACTAAGCAAGATGGCTAATTCACTTTAGAAGAGCCTTTATTTATGACTCTCTCCCACCCTGCTTTAATTTCAGGGGGTGTGACCGGTAATGTTTGGGTTTTTTTAATAGGTTTCTTTTAATGGACTACAGGATGTTGTTGTAAGGTCACTGACCACACTGACAGGAGAGAAAGGGCTGTGAATCTGTATTATTTTCAGGTCACCGATTGACCAGGAGAGAATGGGCTGTGACTGGGAAGTGCCAGCTTTCATTATTCTGCATAGGTCTGAGTGACCTTTCATTTCCACCATCCTTCCCTACCTCTGCTCTAAGAGCCTCCTCTATTTTCAGTTTTCCTCTGTAGTATCCATTTTCAGCTGTTAACTCCTCATTCCGATGAGGAACGCTGTCAGGAGTCTGAAGCAGTTTATTCAGGGCTGGTTTTGTCCCAGGCCTCTCCCCAGTTTGGTTCCCAAACCCTTTTCTGTCGTGCATAATTTATACAGCAGGACTGTAACAGACTGCAGTTTCAGCCTGTGGCAAACATCCATATGGCTCAAAAGCTAACCCTGGGTGAACAACTACTGCTCACACAGTTGCCTCAAAGCACTGTGTTCACAAACATATGAAAGTACAACCTATTTTTCAAATAATTCGATTTCTCCAGGACACTCAGCTATTGTGAAGTTTGCTTTTTAATAAAACAGTTGTGACTCTGACTTCTCTACCGAAAATAGAGAATGTACTAAGATTTCTAATTCTTAATTCAAAGAATTGTGAAGTAGAACCAGAGTAGTTAACTGACTTTTGGGGCAGGGGAGGAAGAATATGAAAGCCAATATAAGTAATATACACAAACAATTGAACACAAATCTTTTGTATCCTCCCTATGAAACATCGGGCACTGCCAGAGAAAAGATAATGGATAAGATGGGTCTGTTCTGGGTTTTTTGTTTGTTTTTTAAAACAACAACAAAAGACAACTCCAAAAATTGAGAGCTATTGGCTGGGGGGGGGGGGGGAACTCAAAAAA
>NW_010972664.1:14768261-14873496 GCF_000737465.1 Haliaeetus leucocephalus
AAAAAGGAGGCGGTTTGGGGGGGGGGGGGGGGGGGAAATCTAGATCAAGGTTCCCAAACTGTTCTCAAGCAAAAGACTGTTCTCAGCCCTCAGCGCTTGCAGTTTACCACCCACCTTACCATCAGTCCTTTCAAAGACAAAAGTGATGTTGCTCTGTGCACCATTTAGCAAGTTCCTGGAAATCTGGAAACCTGTTCTTTCCGAAACAGGGAAACTGTTGCTACTAACTTGTGCTTTTAGAGAGGATGAAGGGCATTTGGTCTATATAGGTGAGACACAGCACACCAGAAAACTTGGCTTTTCCTCAGTGTGAGATATTTAGGACAGCTTAGAAAGATCAAGTGCCAAGTATAAATCGTCTGGCAAGCACAGGGTTTACAGCAGCAGAAGGAAGATCAACAGGCATGAGGCTTTTGGGTAAGAGGTAAGACAGGGTAATTATCCAGGGGGTGAGTCAATAGAGAAGATAAGAACTCACATCACAAAATTTTATTGTTGCAAATCATTGATTGCTTACACACAATGCTATTTACTTTAATTCCACATGTTCATCACCACATCTGTCATTGGTGAATTGGCTCATGTTTTTAAGATGCTCACATATTACATTATAGCCACTCCATTTCGCACTAACAGCAATACTACATAATTCATCACTGTCACTTCAGGCAGTGTTCTGTAGCTGTCTTGACCTGTAAAAAGGAGAGGCGATAAAGATGTAGAGCAGTGTGGCTCTTTGAAATCTAGTGTGTTAAGCCCTGTGGCAACATGCTTTCAGTGCTGAATTTCTTTAGCAAACTCCAGCTCAAGATGATCCTTCAGTGAAAGGCAGAGGAAGAGGACAAGTTCTGCTCCCTGTTGCCAATGATTAAAATCATCAGTCTGCTAGGGACTGTTACACAGATGGATAGGTAATTCCTAGACAGGGCTCCACAGTTTTGAAGAATTTTAGAAATTCTGTACAGCTCAGAGACACATGACCTTCTGCATCCAGCAGGCAGTGTCTGTTTTAATGGAGGCATGTATTTGCCTATGCAAGCTGAAATTAGACAAGACTGAACATCAGACATCCATCCGTACGCTCAGGGTCTGACAGCCTGCAAGGCAACCACATTTTCAAGATCTGCTACTGGGATCTAAACCATCATAATGTCAATGCAGTCACTGCAGCAGATCAGTGTGTTATGCAGCAACTTTTTAATTCTACATCCATATAAAGTCAGTCAGACTTTGCATGGATCAGTGTAAACCCATGAAAAGAAAAGGAGAGAAAGAAACTGTAGGCAAGAAAATACTATTGTATTTTAAACAGCAATACCCACAATAAAGTAAATTCTCAAGTATGTGAAAGAGATGGCTAGAGCAGTTTGGCTTATTTCCTTATTACTTTGCTCTTTTACAAGACTATTTTTTTTCTTCCAGAAATAAGAGTGTAACTATTTCAAAGCTCAGCACAGCCACAAAGAGAGCTCACCAGAACACATTAAAGATGCTTTTTGGTCTCTTGCATGATGGTTGCTATTAATATTGAAGCAATGAGGAACCAGTGATATGGAAAAAGTGCAGACATACAGAACCTAACATAAACTCATCCACATTTTTGGCAAACCACATGAACCAAAGCAATGCCCACTGAGGCTTTTAGGTATAAATGCAAGACAGGAGGCAATCCTTTTTGTCTTTGACCTCGCCTATTAAAAAAAAAAAAAAAAAAAAACCAACTAAACTTCTGATGAATCTAGCTATAACTGTCCCGGCAAGCCAATAATATGACTCACAGAGAAAAAGGAATTAATTCACTGTTGGAAGACACAAAGCAAAGCATCAGCTAAAGTCAAGTCTCCTGATAAGGTATGATCCTTCTGTCCTGAATGTTAGAATGAAAAACTTGCAAGTTCAGCCCAGGAAATGAAAAAATGGTCAGGAAAGGCTGGGGTTAGGGGACCTACCTAGACAGGATTTGCTTTCATAGCCCGATATCGAAAAAGGAGCATCCGTGTCTTTTAGAATGAGATATCTGCCCAGAAACAGCAGTTCAAGAATGTTTCCCTGATACAGGTAAATAATGCCTACTGCTTGGACTTCAACATTGCAGCTGAGCAGCCTGGTAATTTTCAAACAAGCTTGAATGACTTAATGACAAGTAACAATAACATGTCTGATTACCCTTGCCTTAACTTCAACATTTTTCGGTGTTTGGTCAGTTAGAGAATCAGGGCTGCAGAAAGAAAAATAAGGTTTCCATGGGAAGAGAAATATTATGATCGCTCACTCCTGTCAATTAGATGCTCCAAAAATCACATTAACTGCCAGGTCCTAAACCTTAAAAACCATCCCATTCCCTTGGGTGATATTCAACATGTCAATTCCTCATGCTGGAAAGAGTAAGCAGCTAATTTAGTTTCCATCACGACTATTCCAACACTGCATGCCTGACAAAGACATCACCCAGACTAAGTGAATGGGGAAATAATTTTCCAGTCCTGACGTTCCATCTGTATTTCCATTTAAACTCCAAGACCAAATCTTTCCATGCCTTCTACCAAAACCTTTGTCCATGCATTCATTTCCACCCAGAATGCATAAGAATAATAATTAGCAGTGGAAAATAAGGGGAAGAATGGTATAGCTAATCACATTCCAATATTAAGAAAAAAAAACAAACCACAACATCCAGATGCTTCACGCCCCAAATTACCTAAATCATTACTTTGGGTTACAAAAATTAAAAACCAAACTATTTTTCTGGCATTAAAGCTTGCAATTTGTTTCTTTGTCATTTAGAATCATGACTTGAGAATATAAAAGCTAACAGGGGCTTACATTACCTACTATCATTAAACAGTCTAAACTTTTATAGTAATTCAGCACATTTAAAAAAAACCCAACCCCAAACCTAAAATGAAGGATTATTTGGGAGAATAAGCAAGTTGTTCTATGATGTTGTCATCTCCCTCCTAGCCACCTGGCAGAGAGTTGTAATCCTACCAATGAAGGCATTGAACCTTCAAGATGGAATTGATACACCTTCCCAGAGCCCTACAAACCTACCTGTGCTGAAGCCTTGACTCTTTTCTAGTTATAGAAGTCTTACCTGGGGAGAGGCTGTGGATAAGGATGAGCAGATTTGATTCTGTATGGTTTGCGAGGACAGTGACAGTAAGTACACCTCTAAAATGGAATAAAGGTCTTTCAGGGTTAATGAGGCCAAGAGCCAAGTCCTCTGTAGATGGCTCAGTCTTTTTGTGCCTCCGAGTGTTTTTGTGGCCTGAATCAGCACCCTTTCTGCTGATGTGGAGCGATAACTCATTGAAGAGATTCTGCCTATCATTTCTGTATGAAAGATGAAGCAAGAAAACCATTCTGTGGTTGCTTTTTCCATCTCCAAACTACGCATAACCAGAAACAAGGAGGGGGGAAAAAGAAGCATTATAGAAAGTAATATGAGTCAGGGAGGTACCTTTCACAATGCTTCTTTTCTGACTTCTCCTCCTCCTCCAGATTGCCTCTTTTATGAGTGCAAACACTGCTGGTTATGTAGCCATGGGTTTACCTTGCAGAAGAAGTCACAGCCCAGGACCCTAATCTTGAATTCCCCAGTACAATATACAAGTCTAAGAGTGCTGAAAGAAAGCCCGCACCAAACACCAAACTAAAAGGGACACAGGAGCCTGATCAAATAAAAACTGAATATAAACATGGTCTCAAAGTGGTACCTTAAAAAAAACTTTAAAAATTCTTCAGTAAAAAGATGTAGTAAAGAAGATAAAAGTTTTCTTTTGCTCCCCTTTTTTCCCCACAAGAATTTGTTTTCCTTTGCATAAAAATAACTTCATTGGAGAAAAGTGAATTGCGGGCAAACTTTTCTAATAGCAAAAGTAGTTTGATTCAATTTTATTTCTGGTGCTCAAATTCTATTCCTTCTCTGGCCCTCACATCCAGTCACCATGGCAACAAAAGTGTTGAAAAATCCTCTGCCCATTTGATAATCATTTAATCATTTAACAACAAAAGAGATTGGAAATGGAAGAGTGGAGTAGTGGGAAACACCAAAAGGAAAATAAACTCTGGTATGAAAAAAAAAAAAAAAAAAGGAAAAAAGAAAAAAAAGAGAAAAAAAAGGACCAGGTCCAGAAGTAAAGAGAAGTTGCCTACAGGATCTCTGTGTCCACACTGAGAGTAGGTTTAAGCCTCTCATTATGTTCCTTCAGACACCATGGTGTCTTTTTTTTCTTTTTTTTTTTTTTTTCCAGGGGAGCCTGCATGCTGTCTGAAATGTCCTCCAAGTAACTGAAAAAAATCCAGAGAAGAATCCAGAGGATCTGTGTTAAGAGTCCAGAAGATGAGCAAAGAGCTATGGATGTTCCTAACCAATAAAAGCCACGTTCTGAAGTTTGTCTTGTTTCTTCCTTCTTGTCAAAAAAGGAGGGCTGAGCCTACAAGTGTATTTCAATAGGAAATCTCTGAGATGCTGAACGTAATCCACTGGGAGGATGCCCTGGCATAAGTCTCTGTCACCTTTTGGCAGCAGGGCTTATGCTCACCTGACAATGACAGCAGTGTTGGTGAGCAGCCAGTAGTCTGAATCAGGATGCATTCCCTCTCCCAGAAGAATAACACCATTACAGGCAATTTTCCATCAGGGTGGAAACTCTCCTGCCAGACAGATAAAAAAAAAAGTTTCCTGCAGCATGTCCTTGCCCCTGACACCTATATAAGATGAAGCCCAGTTCAGGTGGCAGTTACCTCTCTGTTCCCGCTAAATCTCTGCCTAGGATGGAGCTACAGGATGGATGAGACATGGAAGTGGAGACATCAAATGAGGTTGTACACAACTAGACAGATACAGTGCACTGGCAATGCTGCGGTGGCCAAGCAACTACAGGAAAAAGCCACAATGTTGGATCTCATCTCCAGCACAAGCCCTCAATATCCAAACACAGGACACGCTGCTCTTGCTCTTATCAATACCCCAGCTGCGAGTAAAATGATTGCTTCATTTTTTTGTTTTAACACCTTCATAGTAGCCCTATCCCTCCAAAAACCCACAGATAAACCAGCAAACATACATGAAGGACAGCCAATTTATCAGTTTTCTACCCATCCACCTAGATATGGACGTGGAAGCTATCAAAGTAGTAAGTGATTTCACTTACACTTTCACCTCGTGTTGAGATGGAAAACTGCATCTTTCTTGTCAACATTTCATTAAACGGTGGTTTATCTGTTCAAGTTAACTCAATGGAAATTATTTTTAAATCTTGATGCTAGAAGTCAACAGCTCCTGTGTCGTTGGTAACCCATTTGATATGAGAAACTGCAAATGATCAAATGCTCTTGATGTACCCTTGGCAAAATGTTGCATCCCAAAGAAGGTGGTGAGGAGAAGGAAGACATTTGTGTGACAATCTTGGCTACTCATGCCTGCCAGAGAAGAGCAGCTTTGCCCTTTAATGGATATTATTGCAAATACCTTATGAAAAATATCTTCTGAGTATGCTTCTAACAGGGAAAGGTACAGAATTTTTACATGGCATTGAACTGATAAGCCCTAACATTTTTAAAATAATTGCTATTTCTCAGTTAGGAATAATGTATCTTCAGCCTTTTAAAATTATTTGTAAGGATTTCTCTGAGGTGCCACATCACTGTGGCATCTCAGCATCCAATGCAATTATTCAAACATGCCTATTACGTTATGCCCACTGCAAAGGAAGGGAACAGCACACTACAAATTTCTCCTTCAAACCCAACATATACAAAGGTCACTAGTACTGCTAGGAATAGAGCCTTGAGTCTTGCTTACATTTTGCAGTGTTTTCACCACAAACATCCCCTTTTTTGTATAATGGAGGGATGGTGAGCATCCATCATCCTCAGAGATATCCCAAAAACATCGTCTTCATTTTTGCTTTCTCTTTCACTCAGGAAAGTTTGAATGTGGATCTATATCCATTGACAAAATTGACAACCCATTGCCCAACAAACTAAAATACCAAATCATAAAACTCCAGAATTAGGCATCATTGGATTTAACTCCCAGCCTCAAGTAAACAACTAGATAAGACTTACTTTTGTAGCTGCCTCTAGATTTGCCTTGCTTCACACTCACCGTAATTTTTTTCTGCAGCCCAAGGACTTGTCAAATCTAAATTCTTGTCACAGATGTTGAGGTGAGCACAATGGCAGATACAGACCCATGGGAATTTTTGACCTGATCTGCAGTCCTTACTCACTCCTATTTATGTAACATTGATGTGCATAAGGGCTTCTAACACTGCTTTCTTTAGTACCTATCCCTGACCTGAAGTACAGAGCTACAGCACAAGCTTCCACAGATAAGCCACATTGTACCTGAAATACAAATGACCATTCAAGTAGCTTTCCCCTCCAAGCCCCCGTGTGTTTCACACTTCCAAACCTCACTGAAGAATTTCAACCAGAAATTCAACGAGAAATTGCCTCAATTCTTCCAAAACCCCAGCATAATGCCATCAGAATGTCAAAATTCAGTTTTATGCCAGTCTGGACCAAGATCTAATTGATAACTTCCAAGGCAAGCTACAGTGCAACTTGAGGTTTGCAAATTCTTATTAAACTCTGCTGTGCATTTCCCTTAGTGACAGCTAGCCAAACAACTGCTCAGATAAAACAGACAAGGTGGGAGTGATCGGGCTGAGCGCTGACATTTTCGTGCTGCCGTTGCAGTGTGGCAATTCAGGCCGGGGCCACCGGTGCCAGCAAGGGAACACGTGCGTGAAATGAGGTGTAATTTGTACAAATAAAGACCTCATAACCAAATCATAACATTATAGTCTGCAGATGCCTGTGCTGCAGAGCGGTGCAGAAATACATCATTCAGTCTTAGCTAACTCATTTAACTTTTTGGCAGGGTAAATTATCCCATGCTGAACTCCATGCTATGTGGTCTAAAGTGTTACTATAACACGAGCTAGATTCCTTAAAGTGATTTCACATCTTTCTGCATTGCACTGTGATATACAGACATTCCTTGCCTTACCTTGCACACATCCAGGTATCTATTTAGTCATTAAAAGCTCTACTCTGAATTTTTTTTTTCTTTTACTTTTTACCTTTCACTCTTCACTTTGGATTTTATAAAAGTTGTTCCCACTACCCTTTGCCAGTTTTTTCCAATCATTCTCTACTGGCTCACATATGTGAGAGGGGAGAGGCAAATTACAAAAAGGAAAATATACTCCTCTTGCAAAAAAAAAACCAAAACCAAAAAAACACATTAAAAAATTAGTCTGCCTCCAAAATTTATAAGGTGGGCAAAAAATTCAATATATCTTGCCTTTTTATTTGTCTTTTGGCCTTTGCACTTTAAAAATACACCTAGGTTAGAATTCAGAGATTTTGTTCCCACAATGCCAGGCCAAAGAAAATTACTAAAAAGTATAGATTTTCTTACCTATTCATCTGAGTCCAGAAACCAGAGCTTTCAGTAAATCATCAGATCACGCAGCAGTTGGGCTAAAGTCACAAGAAAAAGGCAGGAGTAATAATACTCCACACCTGATTCTCTAGCTCTGGAGGAAAAAAGCAACAACAGGGTAAGGAGACAATACGAAGCACGAGGTTAAAATCAACCACTTATTTCTTTCACCTGCTCCTCCCTCTTTCTTCCAACTGTGTTATGCAGCAGACAGAGCAAGAAAATCAAGGATAGGCAAAAGGGCACCAGCCTGAAGTCAAAGACACCAACATACCTTCTTATGAACTCTGTCTCTTTGTACTACAATTATTTTCTAATGACCCCTGACAAGCACAGGATGTTGGGCTATTCAGACCTTTCACCTAACACAATCTATATTGGGTCATTGGGTCACCTATATCTTGTCATCATATTACAGTCTTATAAAGCCTATGTGGACTCTAGATTACTATTACTGTGATTTTACTATGCTTGTGTCATGATCACATTGGCTAGGTACTACCCAGAAACAGAAAGGAAGAAATGACTTCTGCATCAAAAAATTGTACTCTCTAGTTAGCAACTGGCTCTATTTTTATTTTGTAACTTAAAGAAAAGTTGGAGGGAAAAAAACTTCTTTGTATTGTAGGCAAATGTAATCTTCAATGTATTGAAAGGGCAATTCTACAAATGAAGTGTAGGCAGAAGTGGGTAGTAACCCCCCTCCATACACATAAATCATAGCTTATCTTTTGTTCTCCAAAGGCAGGATTCACCATTAAATCCCACTGGGAGAGGAGTGTGCCATCATTTCTTATGCAGGTGGACTTTGCAAGATGCAGAAAAGGCTACAAAAAAGTTTGGCTTTACGTCCAACTAGCTTGTGCTTCTGTGAAAAGTTCATCAGTTCCAATATCACACTTAAATGATTGTCACCTGTTCTCTCAGACATCCTGATTTAAGTCCCCACAAATCCAGGAATTTAATAGTTAGCACACTGAAGCATCTTTATTATTGAAGAGGAGCTGGCTGTATTGTAACGGAGCTGCTTACTGCTCCAGTGGGATAAAACAAAATAAGAGCAAAGATGTCCGATACTTAACTAGTGCTGTATATAAATAACTCACTATTGCTGTTTTATAGCAAGACAGTTGTCCACTGAAATATAAGCAGTCATTTCAAGTAAATAATATGATTCCTATCTATAATTAAAAATTACCCTTCAACACTGAAACACTACCTTTACTTCAGAAGGATCCCAAAATGCTATGAAAATTATTTGGTTGCAGAACACTTACATTTAACTTTACCCACTCAGAAATGCAGCCACTTCTATGAGAGATCCACTCCAGAATGGGTCAGGCTATGGAATAGTCAGAGAGAAAGTATGAGGAGCGTATTAACTTGAAACTACAAGAGGAATTTTGTTGGGGCAAAAACTCATTCTCTAAGCTGGGATCTCTCCAAGACACTGGACATAAAATCCTAAAGCAAATGAAAAACTACAATGTTTTACTTTGTTAATAGTCATGTAATTAATCGTTTACCTTTTGTATAGCATTACACTAATTACACATCAAGCTGGTTCACATAGGTGGGGAACAGAGCTCTAGTATTCACATCTTTTTCCAGAGGAAATTTTATTTAAAACCAGTTGTAACAAAATTCACAGGATTTGATCTCTTACTATATAAAGAAATCCAACACCTGTATATGTTAATATGTCAGAGACATTTAGAAATAAAAGATAAAGGTGAAAAATGCACTTTGTTCTTACTCCTTTTCAGATAAGCAGGTTTTCAGTAGAGAAAAGTTTTCCACTTTTATGGATCATGGCTGTGACAGATGAAATGTCTGTGCAGCACAGAATTTATTTTTCTTGCAGAAATAACATTCTACCAGTTTTGCCAGGAGATGGCAAGTTTTATGTGCTTATTTCAGTTGAAAACATCTGCACTAGATAATATAAGCCGCTGGGTCACATGTTAAATAACACTATTATATGTGGCTGCATATAACGGCTGTTTTGCATCTTCTTCATAATGGTTTGTAACTAAGCAGAATTGTCTTGGATCATTAATTGAAGCTGCCGTAACTTTAACCCTTAATGCATTTATACTTCTTAGTTTTTCAATGAATTAATCTCTGATTCAGTTAAGTACTTGAGTATAAGCCGTTTCCAGAAATAGAACTCAGGTACCTACATTATAACTTGAGTACAAAGGCATTCTCAAAGCACCTGCTTGCCTACTAAAATCTCAGATGCCCACAGATTTTTTTTACGAGAATTTCCAAACAATCCAGTTTTTCTGTTTCTGAATACATCAGTGCTAAAGGACTCCTTGCCAAAAACCACGTGCATCTTCTTTGAACGGATAATGTCTGCAGGGTTGTCTAACCAGGTTTTGCAAACCTGAGATGCTGGATGAAGTCTGTAAAAGTGGCGAAACATTGATGCAATACAGGCCTACTCCACCACCATCAGCGTCGCCGCTTGCATCTTTCCATTTAGGCACATGCTTGAGCACCTCACTGGAACCTGGGTAACTGTGGTTATCCAGCCAGGTTTTTCAATGATTGACTTAAAGTCCAACATGCCTGAAAAACCCATTATTTGGTCTTAATCAGAAGCTAGCCCACAGTGGAATTTTAATGAAAAAGTTAGCATGTGCCCTGTCACGTTAAGTCTCCCAAGATTTGGGTAAATGACAGAGAAGGAAACTTTGGAATGGGAGAGGATGTTTCATGTCCCATTTGTCCTAAGACTTCTGAAAGTTCATAATTACATTCTAGTCATACCAATTAGTGGCTTTTTGAAAACAGAATCTTTTTGGCTTCCCAATTCTCCCTCACTTATGAAGTAAATCTGGAAATGTTTTTCTAGATAAGAGTTACATCAATGCAAGACTGGTGTGTTTGGCCCTCTTCCCTAATATTCATAACGCTGGAATCCAACACATTCCAGCCCATGATAACAGATTAATGGGTTGAGAATAAATGAAAACATCTTAGAAGGCAATGTACCTTCTATAAAAGCTTGGCTACAACTTGTGGGAACAGGTTTTAAAAAACAGGGATGCAATCTTATTTAACACACACTGTTAATCAGGAATCTTCTCATCCTGATATATGTACAGCTGGTTTTCTTCTGCTAAATGAAGGCATCGATGATCTAGTCCACAGTGATTTACTTTCCTGGAAGTCTATATTGAAGCTGATAAAGGCTAATGATTGGAAGTATTTTAGATAGCCCTACCCAACTTCTCTGCCAGGCTGCTAGGAGTAGAGATAATAGATTGTCTTGGGCTTCATCAGTCTAGATCAGTTCTATTCTAACAATTATAGAATGAAAGGTGCAGAACAATGAAACGAGGCATATTGTTGTACCAGATGGTCCATTTTAGAACAATTCACATGCAGGTCTAGAATAAGCTGTGGCTCCGATACCCACTAAATGCATTTGCAGACCGTTCCAATAGTTTCAGTCCAGTTTCCTTACTTTGATCAGGACTGCAGAACTGACACATTTTTATGCGTTGGTTGCTTTCAGGATTTAATCTCATTTGTTTAACAGCTTTATAACTTCCACTGGCAAGAGTTTATTCATTTATTTTGACATTCATATGGGCTACCACTGTAATTGTTTCACTATCTCAATATCCATCATAATGGGATCTCAGCAGGATTTTCTCTTAGTAATCTCACTTTATAATTAGAAGTATCATATCCAGTCTTCTAATCAAACTGGCAGAAGTATAGTGGTTGCATGTAAATCATTTTATGTGCATTCCCAAGCCAGCAACCTGTGAAGCCCAGATCCAACAAGTGCTCAAATGTATTTGCACTCAGTGAACTACTGCTAGGAGCTTCATGGTATCTATTTAACATGGCACCAAAAGGAAGTCTTCTCCATTTCTGAGTAAGAAAAAAAGGTTTCAGTTAGGACTCACAACATGGTTCTCCATTTTCTCCACTCCTCCCAAGTCACTTTGCATTAAATAATACTGCCTTTACATTCGACATGATGCTATGTCACCCAATGAACCACAACATAACCTGTCATTACCTAATACAATGGGATTGGAAATATTGGGAAACTTTTTCATAAATTTATTTTCTTTCAGGTTGGGTACCTGCTGCTACTGAGCTGGATGCTAATTCCAAGTTAAGTTTGGGCAGCACATAGAAATAATTCCGGCTTCATCAGGATAGCCCTCCCTAAAACAGATAGCCTACTGTCAGATCCCCATACTGTTGCTAGGAGTTTTTGCTTAATGCATTCTTTATGGTGAAAGAATGTGCATGCATTATGTTTTCTTTCTTCCGTTCCCTTCCTTCTTATCAGTTGATTTAATGAGAAATATGAGAGTCCTTTAAACAGGGCAGTAAAACAATATTCTGTATTAATGCTACTTAGGAATGAGATTTCCTGTAACATTTGCACGCTCCCCAAAATGAACCAAATATGCAGAGAATTGCAGGCCAAGCCCAGAGACAGCTAAATGATCCTGATTTAACAAGTACTATTACACAGAGGGAGAGGTCTCTCTGATAATGGCACAGAGAGGTTCTGCATGCATTTAACACAGCTGCTGTCTAAATTCTGAAATGCCACGGAATAACTACGGATGAGGAAAAGGTTGATATCTGTCTCTGGGAGGGACAAACAAGCTGTCATAACAAAGCATGAAGTCAGCAAAGATGTTGTCTAAACTATCAAGGGCTACACCATGACAAAGAAAGGACAACGCAATTTATTGGGAATCAAATGCCATTTTGCTAACAAAATTTTGGCACTGAGTATGGACCTTTTACCACATCACACTGATTTAAGGGGAATAAATTGCACCACCTAATTAAAAAGAATACATATAATACAAAAGGACAGAGGCAGGGTTAAAGCTGACATTGGAGAGCTGTAATTTGCAACAAAAATCTGGAAATCAAAAGCCTGCTGGCAAAGCATCCACTGAAGTGAATGAGGTGAGAAATACATGTACTGTCAAGAGGATGCCTGTACATCAGCTAGTGTTATAGTCTACTATTTTATTCAAACAAGTTTCCAGGGCTAGGAATGAAGTCAGAGAGTTCAACAATGAAACTTTTTTGTTGGCTCATCAAAGCTGACACTCTTTGTGGGCAAAGGATTCAGTTTCTACAAGGATCCCCACTTATAAAAGTTGGGGGTTTATTTATTATTTTTGCTGTTGAGGCACTCTAGTTCAAAAGAACTGCTTTGAAACACTGAAACACTGGGAAGTTTGGTCTGAAAAGGACACCATGCTCTGAGTTGCTAGGAAATTAATGACAAAATTCTGCTGATCCAATCCCTTCCCCTTCAGCCTAGGTTATTAATTTAGAAATGTTTTTGAGACCTTCAGCATTACATCCCTGTTCAGCATAGGAGCTAGTCTGAAACCTTTTGAGATAGGAAGCCCAACTTTTGTTTTGTTTTACTAAGGATCTTCCACTGTTGCCAGTCTGTTGTTACACATGGTCGTTTTCCTTCACTGTCTGCAAGTGAGAAGTTTGCTCACACTGAACATCGACAGGAGGCAGCTCTGACAGAACTGGTTTTGAAGCAGGACCATCTGAACAGAGCTACTGTTACCATTTCAGAGCAGTATAGAAATTAGTTTTCTTGTCCCGATTTAGGGGTTCTTTTCCCTTTTTTTTTTTTTTTTTTTTAGTAGAAAGCCAAGCATAAGCAGGTCAAGGATACAGCCAGGGCCTTTCAAGACTTCTCGTGAGAAAATGAAGCAGAGGGAGGAAATGTTCTTGCTCAGGAGCGGCAAGCAGGTCAGCGGTTAGGGCAGCAAGAGTGGACAAGCAGAGAAGCCAGGCTCAGGTAAGGAACAGATTCTGCTCCTCCTTGCTGTGTTGAATCTCTTTTCCAATATTTAGGTTCAAGCCAATGAGATTCGTGGAAGGCTTTTCTAGAGTAACCATGCAATCAGTGAGCACAGGGCTGGGAGGGACCTGAAAAGGTGATCTGGTGAACTCCCTTTCCCGCTCTACCTGCATGGTCCTGCTGGCAGCTGTTCCCAATGTGCAGCAACTAAACAACCCATTTCCTTCCGTATGTCCCAATTAATGTTTTTCTTCACTTTTCTCTAGATTCTCTTCTCCTGATCCAAATCTCTGCTGAACTGCAGTACCCAGAATTAAACCAAATATTTTAGCCATGTGCCTCACCACAGAAAATGGGAGAATTACACCATCTGCCTTACAAATATGACCCTTGCTTACATCCCCAGTATGGTGGTGTTTGGTTTTTTTTTTTTCCCCCCAAAAAGCATGAGATTATTGTCATATTCATTGTGCCACTAACTACAGCCCTATATTTCTTTTCCCTTGTAACAGGACAGTGATAGTGGGTGCAACTATGAGACAGAATTTGACCCCCCCAATCTTTTATTGACAGTGCCTGCGAGAAAAAAAGGTGAAAGAAAGGATTAACTTTCAGGTCGCTGGTATAACAGCAATGTGCTTTTCCCTTGAAATGGAACAAGTGATCTACAATGTCACTGAGTTGCGTTAAAATGGAAATCCCCAAGACACTGTTTTTTGTAAATCACTTTTCAGAGAATAACAGTGAAGCAAAAGAATTTATAGGTCTACTAATTTTGCCCTTGATAGCATAATTGCCATTACTATTCTGATTCCTAGAGGGTCTGATTTTACAGAGGTGCTGAGCAGCTGCAGTTACCATTGATTTCTGGTGGAACTGTAAAGGATCAGGACTTTTGAAAAATCCATACCCACTGTGATCCAATCCTTACCAAAAAATACTTTTCATATTACTTGAAAGTTATTCATTTCCCTCAATAGGTTTTTCTGATACAATTCTCCAATAAATAATAAATCACACAAAGAACATCCTTCAAAACATCTGATACCTAGCAAATGCTTTGCATGTCTAGAAAGTGCCTGGGTTTTTTTAACGTTTTGGAGAGTTGTTTTTTAGTGTCAACCAGTCAAAGATTTCTGCTTGGACACAAGCTCTCTCTGTGTACGTATCTTGGCAGAGCTTTGCAGATAATAGCATGCGGTCTGAACCCGCTATGGCACTCAGAGTTTATAAAAATCGCTGGGTCACAACTTAGCAGGCTGTGCAATACGCTGAAGCAGACACCATATGCAACAGGTTTGGACACTAGAACTATTTATGAAGTTGTAAGTGGGCTTTTTTTCTAATAGTTTCAGCATTTGAAATGAGCTAACAGGAAATAATCCCAACCTTTTCTCTGCTGAGCAGATTAATTGCAATGTCACATTATTTGTTGTATTTTAGAAATGAAAGTTTGGCCGCTGATTTTGTTTTGCGTTTGGAGGGGTGGGATGAGGACAGGGAAGTGGAGTTCTGATGCAGGAGAATTAAACATGCCTAACTTCTTCATTGGCAAAACTGTCATGGTGCTATTAACTGTAAAGGAAGAAAGTAAAGCAGAAATGAAAGCAACAGGCCATCGTTTGAATAATGCACATTTTGAATGAATAATTAGGCACAAAACAACAGGAGAAAGCAAATGTAAACACCAAAGGGGACCTCAGTGGAGTACTAAATCAACACTAGCATACAAAAGAGGGTGCATGAATACAATTATAAACATATATTTACATATTTTACATGCTCCCATTAAACAAAATCTACCATGATAGCTGATTTATAACAATTTATTTGATCAATGAGCTGAGAGTTTGTTTGTGAGAAAGTTACCAAATCCTCGCAGAAAATATTCTGAGGCCAGATGCATGCTCTGTTAACCATTCTGCAAATAAGTATATTAGACTGCAGCATTTTACCAGATTAAATTTTTAGGGTTTTTTTTGTTTCTTTTTTTTCCCATAATTAAAATACACTGGTCTTCCAGACAAGTTGCTTAAACTATGTCATATGCCTAATAGTTTGACATAAATAATGAATAATCTCAGGGCAAATAATGCTCAAAAAACCCTTAAGCTTTAAGTTATTCGTTGAAAATATTCAGAGACTACTGACAAATAAAAATGGCATTCACAGAAATCAGGACTAATTCATGAATGATTCACAAACAGAAGAAACAGCTGAATTCATAATTAATATTCTTTACTTCAGTAGTTCGACCACAAAAAATAACCCTATTTGAATGAAAAGTAGTGACCTGAGCTGCTTACCAAGTAACCACAGGATACTATATAATAGTCCACAGTATCTCAGGAAAAATAAGACTAACTATATGACCAGACATATTGTGAACAGTAATCTGTCTAGTAAGTTGATTGATATGCCGTTTCACCATATTAAATTGTTCTACATTTGCATTCTGTGCATTGTTTGCTGATGAAACCTCACAAATGTGCTTTTTCAAAAAAGGTGTGGAAAGGAATTAGAGTAAGACTTGCTAGACTTCTGGGAATATAAAGGAACTTCTTCTGAACAACAACTTGTTCAAAATGTTCCATATCACTGATTTTTCCTAATATTGAAAAATTGGGGGGGGGGGGGTACATTAATTTTACATTTAATTATTCATGATAGGGAAGATAATGTTAAGTCCAAAAAATCTATAGAACATTTTCCTTCATAAAATATTCCAAAATTCTGGCACTTTGTTCAGGTTAAAAGAAAAAAAACTCAAATCTTATAATTTCCTTCAGATTAGAACGCTTCTTAGCAAATCCACTTCTAAGTACAAGGCAGTCAAAAAAAAGTCATATAATTTGTCTTGCAGATGAAAACAGGATTTCTGAATTCTTTTACTTTTTTGATTCAATTGAAATGGTCAACTGAAAAGAAACAGCCAAACATTATTTAGACTAAATGTTTCACAACAGGAAAAAAAAAAAATTCCAATTATTTTAAAATTATGCTCAAAACTCACGGTTCCTTTTTCTTAACTAATTCTAATAAGACTGTTCCCTGTGCCATGGACTGTTCCACCACGGTCACCACTCTCTGGTATAATGTTATATCACATCTATCCTACAACATTTTTCTTCCTCCCTGCATCTTCCCAGTATCCATCATCTGAGTCTCTACACTCCAAATTTTTAGTACCAGTCTCTACTTCCAGAAGCCCCTCCTGAAAGCCCAACAATACTTAAAGTTCTGTGTTCCCTAAAAGCCAATAAACTCTACCTTAATTCCTGGAGAGACTACCAAACCTGCCTGGGCCTACAACATTATTTTCAAGGGCAATGAAAAGAAGGCACTTTAAAGGAGGGCTGGAAATAGTTTGAATTTTTCATTTGGAAAAGGAATGGTTAATACCAAAAGCTGGGTGTTGCCTTCCAGGGGAAATACTGGAGGGCAGATGAGACAAGGGATTTCAGAATTTTTATTTTTGTGTGAATTGCTTACGGCAGCTCAACCTTCAAAGTTTCACCTATTTTTTCAGCTTTTACATATCTTAATATATAATCTGCATCCCTTCCACCCATAAAAGTTGTTTTGTAATAAAGAAAAAGCATAACCATAGTAGACCTGGTATTGCCACGAGCTTGAGTCTTCTATGATGAATTTCCAAAAAATTAATCTGAAAACAGGAACTGAGCAAAATTCAGAGTCAAACCTTCTGCAATGCTTGGTTTCATCCTTAAGCAGAATAGAAACATTGAACAAATTCCAAGGAACAAAATGTATTCAGAAATGTCAAAAGCTCTCATTTTGACATATTCAGTTAAAACATCTGAATTTCTTAGAAGTAAGTGGTTTGGTTACTCAGTTGTGTTTCAGCATTAAGCTTCATCTTCTCATTCTCTCAATCCAGTTTTGCCTACTGTCTCCATAGCAAGGTGACAGGCAGGCATCAGGACCAAAATAAAGCCATCAACAGCATACATTAGCTCAGGTGAGTCTTATGATTCCAGAAAATGCATTAGAGAATACATGTTCGACCAAAAACCCAGCTTATAAAAGAAAATAAGTTCTATAAAGGTAAAATTTATCTATGGCAGAATGCTATTTTATATTATATTTATTTAATATTGATCTGAAGCAAAATAATTTAGATCAGTGTCAAAACAAAATCAATACTCTTATCCAGGTCAACTAACATGAAATAAAATAGCAATTTTAATTTTAATTCTCCATCAGAAAAATATGACACTTAAAAAAATGCTATCACGCTTTTTTTTCCCCTTGGAAATTACACTTCACAGTGGAATATCATTTCGGTGAAAAATTCCCAACTAC
Source organism: Haliaeetus leucocephalus (assembly GCF_000737465.1). Classification (NCBI taxonomy): domain Eukaryota; kingdom Metazoa; phylum Chordata; class Aves; order Accipitriformes; family Accipitridae; genus Haliaeetus; species Haliaeetus leucocephalus. The sequence continues at coordinate 14,785,877 of NW_010972664.1, forward strand.
CTCTAGCCAAAATCCATGTTCAAGTACTTAAATACGTTTCCTGATTTTGCAGAGGCAGAATGCTCTGTGCTTCCACCAGAATGGATTCGTACATAATATAGCCAGAAGGGACATTCCTATTCATTAGCGTGATGTCCTGTATAGCACAGTCAATAGAGATTCCCTGAACTATGTTCGAACTAGGCAAAAAATAATTGCAGGGATGAAAAGTCCACCACATTTCTTGGCAAGTTTAAGTTCTTCCAAAGGTTAAATAACCTCACTGCTAAATATTTGTACCTGATTTCTAGTCTAAATTTATCCTGTTTCCATTTCCAGCCATCAGCTCTTCTTACACATTCATCTGCTACACTGATGAACTTTTTATTATGACATTGCCGTTCGCCATGTAGTTACGTACAAACTGTGACTAAGTCCCCCCCTTAGCCTTGTCTTTGGTAGGATAAACACATTGTGCCCTCTGGAGTCTTTGACCATAATGCACGTTTTTGAGTGCTTTAGTCATTCTTGTGGCTATTCTTTGATGAGAACATGCTGCTGTTAAGAGACTGAAAGCACTGGGTCCGTAATTCGGTCACTATTTTGAACACAAGGCCTCCTACAGTGCCCCTGGAGCTTAATGGGAAGCTTCCACTTGGATGTGAGGAGTTTCGATCTATAGTGCAGAGTACATGCTCTTTTGTGAGAGCAGGGTACCAGCCAGGATACTGCCTGCTCAGCTGCCTGCTTGCCGCTTGGTTTCTCTCCTGCTCCTACCTAAGAGATTCTCTGCATCCATTTAGACAGCTTGTATCCCACTGAGACTTTGGCCTTAACAGCATGCCCATTAAGTCAAAATAATAGCAATACAAAATGTACAAACCGAGCCATCTCCAATGTGCAGTTTGTGAATGCTCTTTTTATTGCTACGATTGAAGTGGAACGATTTGGAAATCAGGACTGAGAATCTCTCTTCCCCTATATTCCTTTACGGGGTAATCAATGGGTGTTCATTACCTAAGTGCTTTTGACAATCAAAGGCTAAACATTACTTTGCTGGTGGAACAAAAGTATTCAACAGTTATTTAAAAGTCTTTAACATGGGTATGGAGTTTCTAAGACAGATAAAAGATTCACTTACAAAAAATAAGTCGTATGCTTTTGGCACAAACATTTCGTCTCAAAGTGAGTTTTGCAGTTTCAGTGACTGGGTCCTTGAAATACAGACAAAGTTCACTGGCATAATTTTCATTCAAGATGCTGACAGCTGTATTGCTGTTTTCTTTCTGGATTTCATAGTGTCTTCTCTACAAAAGACTTCAAAGAAATGGCATTAACAGGCTGCTTGTCACTGACAAGGGTTGATTTGCTCCCAGTCAGGAGATACCTGCACTGGCCAAATGGTAACAGCCTGAGACAGTCTTTCAGTCAAATATCCTCACATGGGGAGTGACCCATTGGATATAGAAGAAATTTTCATACATTTTTTAGCTGGTGGGACAGCCAGCTTCCTGAACAAATAGAATTATGTAAAGTTTCTGGTCAAAATATGACATTTTGAACCAAAATGTGGATGAGTATCATCTCATCACACAGACAGAAAATGCAGTGTTCGCTCTTTGAAGTTTTGCAATTTTGCCTCTGGGAAAAAATCGCTGCAGTTTTCATTACAAGCATCATGGGGCATACACGTGCTGATATGCCGAGAGTCAACAAGCCACCTGAGCAAACTGATTCCCTTGGGCCCCGCTCCCTGTAGGATACTTTGCGCAATTCCATGTCTTTTCCACAAGTCACAGGTTTTCCATCAGCATTTTTATCTGCTGGCTGCTGAAACATGCATTTTGAAGTAAAAGGAGACTTTATTTAAATCCCTTCCTGTTGTCCGATAGCTCTGAAGTAGCTTAGCTCTTCATCATGAAGCAATATGAGGTCATTTCACCCGTATTTGTAGTCCAGTATGTTAACGTGATCTGTTCATCTCTTAAGTGGTATGTGTAACTGCCAGTCAAACAGCTGATCGAGCCTAATGATCTCACAGGCCTTAAGAGATTTTATTAAGTTAACCCTGAAGGTTTTCATTTTACATTAATTTCTCAGTGTATCAAACTAAAAATTGCTTTATGATGAAGCAAAAGATTCTCACTACTTCATTGTTACATATTTTTATTGATTGCGCTTTTATTTCAAATAAACAGCACCATCCAATCTCTTTGAAGTACTCTTTGTGGCTGGGTTGCCTTGGCAATAGAGCTATGTGGAAAAAAGGAAATCCTCTCTTTCAGAGAATTTTCATATTTTGAACTCTGGTTGCCTTCAGAAGCAAGCCCCATCTGCAAAAAGAAACAGGGCCCTGACTCTGTATCAGTATGTGAAATAACCTATTGGTTGTTCAACAGCCCTGAGATTGCCAATGCAATGGCAATTTTTCTAGCAGGTTGCTGAGGAGGAGGACAGAGAAGCTGGCAAGAGACTGCTCTGCTGCAACGAAACCTTATCTGTGATAGATTTTAACTTTGGAGAGTGAGAAAATTCCGACACAAGTTGTTTAGTCATAATTTTGCCAGCTAGCTCTATCTGGCAATTCATCAAGTTGAAAGGGCACTGTAATGAATACTTTGATGGTTTTAATTTTCTCTGTAGCATTTTAGATTTTAGTCAGCATCTTTACCTCCCATGCTATACGACAAATAGCACGACTATAAAACGATACCTGGAAGAACCACATTAATATTAAGAACTACTCTGTACAATGTATAGCAGCAAGGAAGAAGTCAGACAAGGAAATCCCTTTCTAAGTTTAAAAAACTCCCCAAACTTGATACATAGCCTAAGCACCCGTAAAAACTAAGGTTATCTTGTGAAATTGCAGAAGTGACACTTGTTCTTTCGTAAGTATTAAAAATTCAGTCCTTTGGCTAAAGTATACTGTTCAAAATTCCACTTAGGTATGTTGGCTCAGTCTGTGAAAATTTTAACACGTCCTCCCCAGTTCTGTCCTATCTGTGTTGTATGGTTTGGACACAGCATGCTGACAGAGGTGAGACTTTGTTGATTTAGCTGGGTTATTCAGGGGAATGGTCCAGCTACCCAGTCAGATGCAGCTACTCAGTCAATAGATTGCCTTACACAAGAAGACTCCTCCTATACAGACAGTAACAGAAGAGGCTTTTGTAATAAAGCAAGAAAGGCCTAAGTTATATTACAGTTATGCATATGTATGTGTAAATACCAGTATCAATAAATTCTGTTAACTTCTCTGGCACAAAAAAAAAACCACCAAATAACCCTTAAAAGCTTCATGTCTGGGAGGACAGGGGATGGAGAGGGATCTATAGTCACTTCAGATGAAAATTCCTTTAAATAAGCTTACATAAGACAATCCAGCTCTCAAAGAAGTATCCTACATAAAATCTCCCATCTCACCCTCCAGCATGTGTGACTAAAAAAGGAATTCACATTTTTCAGTCAAATGCTGAAATTCAGCATGAGACACAAATGTTGATTTACACCTATAAACCTGATGCAAATTGTTTAAACCTGGCTAATCCAAAACAAGATTGAAATCACCTGATGGCTTTTCTTCAGCCACTTGAATTTTTTTCCAGTATAAGGTGTTCTGCTGTCTTATTACAGAGAATTTGAAGTATCTGAGATAGGGCTCCAGTGAGCGCAAACAGCTTACAGTTACCTCCAAGGCTTTGATAATAACTTCATAATGCTTTACTTGTTTTGAGAAATGTCCACAATGCTGCTCCAGAGATGCAAGACATGACAGAATAATATGGAATTAATAACAAATATTCTTTTGTGAATACAGCTACAGAACGCAGCAGATTGTAAAGCTGCTTCAGCAATCACCAGCACAAGTGAGCTTTACTTTATGATGTGGACTGATGGTAAGTATGAAGATGACAACTTGTACTTATTTAGAAAGCCGGTAAAGAGGATAAATACATTTGAAATGAAAAATTATCTCTCAGTTAACATTCAAAGGAAGAAAAATTAATCTACTAAAGCAGAGTGGAACAAAAGTGAATGAAGAAGTATGTCATAGTCTGTGAAAAAAAACCTCCACTTGCTGGCTACGTAATCCAGGAAGAAAATTTTGCATCTCAACTGAGCCAGGGTATATATAGAGCAGTCAAACACTGAGAGCTATGTATAGAAAAATTATGAGAAAACACCTCCTTGTTAATGTTGCAGAACAGATGCATGCTGAGCATGGGCATTATTCCAAACAGCAAGGAGTGACACCACAAAGTAAATCAATCAATGCAAGTTTTTAATTTAATTTTCTTGGTAGTCAAGACATACAAACACAGATAGCATGAAGATGAATGCCAGCTAGGAGCGAGAGCTGCAGACCCGTGTTACTGCTCAGATGACTATCACTGCTCACAGAAACTCTTGAGAAAAAATGTCTAAAATAAAGATATTCTCTTTCTCCTTTAAAAGTGTACTAGGTTTAGATTGATGGGGTTACTGTGGCTGGGTAAATTGAGCCATGTTGGTGTGAGGGTAAAAATCAGCATTCTGCCGATTTCTGTTTCTGGTTTTAAAGAAGGCGCTTCCTGGGGTCAGGAATTGTGCATACCAGATCACCACATTACGGTCCAAATAAATGTTTAAGTGACATGGCAACACAAAATATTCAGCTCACTTGTCCAAAGTCATGCAGAAAATCTGAGACAGAGCTGAGAAATAAGACCAAGTATCTTAATCCTAGTTTACTCACTAATACATCTTTCCCTCTGAAAATGCGGTACCCTGTTTTAGTTATCCAGCTAAATACTTTCTTTTCCACCAGAAGTGACTCTGTATGCATTTTGGTGCCAAATCTATTGTTACTAACATCAGTTTTGTTAGTAAGACAAGGAATTGCCTTTGCTAGATCGTGAAAATGAGGTGAAACTGGCACATTCCTATTAGATGATGCATCTAATGGGACCACGTCCACTAAGGCTTGTTAAATCCTATAGCTTGAATAGTGTATCTGCTGAAAAAAGTAAACATAGTCATGAAATAAATAATTATGTAATTAAACCAGTCATACATAATAGGATAATGTCTGACTAAAGTCTCAGACATTTTAGCATTATTATGTGAGTAAAGGGCTTGATGTTATTGCTACCTGCTCAGTCAGCACATCTTCCTAATTTATTCATTGCATTTTACAACTATCCAAACAGCTCACAACAGAGATTATTCTAGAAAACTCACAGAAGCTGCTTATACAGTGCCCAAGCATAATGTATAGGCAAGGTAGAAGCCTACCGTAGTTGGACTGTATGTAACGTATTCATCAGTGAATCATTATCCCCATTTTATAGTCAGGAAACTAAAGCTACACAGAACATGAAGAAAGCCCTTACAGCAACTAGTTTCCAGGTATCAGTCTTGGCTGGCTAATTTAGTCTCCTTACCTTCCCTCTTTACAGTCAGTGTAGAAAACTGAAGACCTCTCCTGAGCAGTAGCATTGCAAAAGTACACAGAAAGTCTGCAGCAAGGGAAGACATTGAATCCAAGTCCTCAAGAACTAAACTGACGTTGTACTTACGCCAGGTGTAAGCTCTCATCCAGGACAAACATTTACTTATGGACGCAGCTAGTATCTGGTTGTATGTATGTGTTTGAAGACTGGAGATAGAAATTAAAATAGGTAGAAAAAAGCACAGTTGCATTTTTGCCATAACCTAAAGGACATGTACTGCTCAAGAGCTTCCCTTGCCCACTTTTTCCTTCTCCCTCTCCTCACAAATCCTCTTCTGTAGTAATATAAACTAGAAATGGGACTAGATCCAGGATATTCTCATTCCCAGGCAAATTTCATAATCACTAGGCTGGAGAGTTGATGCTGACTCCCACATTAGCTCAGCGAAATCACAGTTACATCAAGCAATATGAAACAGCTCCAAAAAGAAAGTTTGAGGGCCCCTTCACTTCACAACACATTTGTAAGCTGAGTTAGGGTGGTCTCCTACTAGGAATGAAATATGTTCTCGAGCACAGGGTCAGGAAATGAAGGAACAATACAGGCATGGAGCCACAGAGCTATTGGGTGACTGAAGCCATTGCAGAGGAGGAACACAATACTTTCCCATCTTTGGAAGAAAAGTCAAAATCTTCCTCAGATTTTAGCCTGGCATACGTTATGCCTGCAGAAATTATCTTATGCAGTCATGCGGTGTTCTTGCTTGTCCATTTACCTCTTTATAACTGCTCGAATGTGGCCAATTTCTGCCAAATTTTACAGGGCGGCAGCGGTCTCAAAGGTATCGAGTTCCTACAGGTTTCCTGCAGATAAGCAGCAGCACATTTGCCCTTCTTGCTGAGGGAGGGACAGCAGTTCGAGCTTGCTCTTGTTGGATACCGGAGCACACGTACAAAGAAAGAGAGGCTACCAGAGCCCCTGCTGTAAGAAAAGTGGCAAAGGAGCTTGCTCGTTACTCAGTATCAGAGTTTCTGGCCAGGAAACCCAGAGCTGGGGGGAAGCAAGCTGCCACCACTGTGCCTTCTGAAACTATTTGTTTCACGAAAAGGCTTTGGTGCTCAGCTCTCACCTCAGTCTCAGAGCTGGAAGCTCCGGGGGAGGCAGGCACTGCCCACGGGCAGAGCAAGGACCCTCAGTCTCAGAGAAGAGAGGGGTTTGGCATACTGCATTTCAGGAACAGTGTTTTCTACTTTTGCTTTAGAGGCAGGTAGCAAGAAAGGAAAGGTAGAAGGAAAGAGGGAAGCAGGTAAGCAAATTAGCTCCAGAAAAGCAGTGATGTAATCCCCACTGGACAGACTATCTTAACATGTCATTAAAAACCACTGGGATGTTTAAGGGAATTAATTAGTTTACAGTTGCTATAAATATATTCTTGAGTGGCAGGTGTTCTGGCATCCATATGCAAAGCTGACTGCCCAAATACAATTGCGAAACCACCCGCCAGGAAAAAAATCATGTTTATCTGCTGAGAAAATAGATATGTTGCGCCAATCTGTTCTTTTCAGAGTAGCATGCACGGCAAACCTCTTAACTCTGTCATGTCCATGTAATCGCAGAGTGAAATGTGGAAATAAGAAGAGCTAGTATCCCTGCACAGAGGCTGAGAACACTTTTTTTCCCCCACTGACATTCTTGGTATTGAACGTTTCTTTCTCAAAAAAGGTGATAAATAATTTACTTGCTTATCATAAGACACTGGAGAGCAGATTCCACCCTCTACAGTTACTTCGGTTTTTTACTGGTGTGAGTGAGAAGTGATTCAGCTCCCTACTCAAATGTTTGCAAGTCCTTCTCCTGAGTGAAGTCTACAGTTCTTTATACTTGTATATTCTTTTGACTCAGATTTAGTCTTCTAAATTTAAACTAATGTAGAGTTCAAAATTCTAGCCTTTAGCATTTAAGCCTGCAAATATCAACAATTAATACGCAATGCAAAAGCATTCCCTTGTACTGTGAGAGGCTATGTTTACTTGATTAGAGAGTCACAGAATAGCTGAGATCGGACGAGGTCTTTGGAGATCATGCCAGCCAACTCCCCCTGCTCAAGCAGGGTCAGCCAGAGCTGGTTGCTCAGGGTTGGGTTTTGAACATCTCCAAGGAGGAAGCCTCCACAACCTCTCTGCGCACAGGTTCCACTGTTCAGTGGAAATCTTTTGATTAGGATATTATTTTTTTTCCACTTGGAGTACAAAAAGAATTGTTCTTTTGCTATAAGACTACTAATTATCAGCAACAACAACTACAGATTAGTTGCATTACCTATATCTAAAGTAAGCACAGCTGGATAGCTGAAATCATAGAGTGACTGCACTGTTTCCCCCCTTACAAATAATTTGTTAATAATCCACCAGCAAATTTTGGAAAGTACAAGGATACCTGTGCATATACATTACCCAACCTGTAACAAGAACTTTCCAACCATCTGACCAACAGGTAAACTGCAGGAAGTGCCAAGTGGTTCCAGAGTGGTGACCTTCACCAAAGCCAGCAGCTTCTGGTTTTTATCACTTGTCTTATTCACTCATGCAACACTGTCTGCTGCCAGCTTGACTTTATATATGTATGTGAATACGTAGAGTAGGCAATGCAAGGGAGTTGCACTAGTATAGAATTGTAGTAATGTTTGTAGTAAACAAAACCTACCATTTTTATTTAAAGGGACAGTAATCTACCACGCAAAATAAAAGAGTATATGACTACAACAGGGATGTCATCCTGTCAGTCTCCAGGAATTGTGCCTTCCTTCTCACATGGCTTGGTTTTCCCAAGCTTCCCTCAGCGTAGGGTTGTAGAGGTGAGATAAACCACCAGCTGAGTCACAGAAATCCAGCCCTGTGGCCACAGCTTTTGATTAACAGAAATCCAGCCAGCTCTGCCAAAAAGATCTCTCTGCGCAACTGCTATGAGAACCTGTTCTTTATTCGCAGAGCAAAGGAACCCAGCTCTGATAAACATTATCCAAGCAATCAATTGTCTTAACATGCTGCTTTCTCTGTATCATGCTACTTTCCTTTCCAACCACACAGAGCTAACTTTTTCTGAACATGGTGCTCTAAGCCCCCCTCCCAGTAGCAACACTCTGCTAGCAAGCACTGTGTATTACAGGGCTCTTTTATAACATGGGAGACCCATCTCTGTGGTGACAGCTGACGTGACCTTTTGTGGGGGTAGAAGTAAATCACAGGTAATTGAGATTAAGCTAGGCTGAGGTAATATCAATTTATCATGCTATAGAAATCAAAATGTATATTTGACAAAAGAGTATTTGTCTTGATGCTGAGATCATAGAAAAACAGTGCTTGGAAATCTGTTACTAACTCTCATTTGCCTGTACCTGTCATTTTGTAGTTAGGAGGCAGTCTTGTTAAGTTTCATTGCTTCCCTTGCCATTTATGCAGAGTACTGCAGCACCTACAGAATTTACTTAGAATTAAAATAATAAAAAGACACATCTATGACTCTAGGCTCCTATAGCACCTTCATTAATTTATACAACACAACAAAATCCAGCAGCATTAATATAATCATTTCAGTGGGAATGCAACAATGTACAGAAATAACTTCCTTTCTCATGATTGCTGTGAGAAGTTTGCTCTCAGCTTTCTCCAAATACTCTTCAAACAGCTGGCTTTTATAGCAGCCTGAAAAGTCACCACAGAAAGGCAATTTGTGACCCCAGGATAGGCAGCAATTTCAGTTTGCTCAGAACCATCAGAGCTGCTCCCCTCTTTCTTAATGAGAAAGCTCTAGTTTAAGGATTAGAGTTGCTACAGCATGGCCCAGAGGAGAAATCTCCCCCTGTATCAAGTCCCATGTCAGAGCCAGCAACTTCAATTTCAGCTCAAAGTGCCCACAGTCTCTAGAGCACTGGCATCACATTTGCCCATACAAAATACTTCCCATAATAAATAGCTGCTTTCCTCACTAGCTGTGATTTCCAAATGATTTAAAGTTACAGCCCTTTTGTAAAGGATGGTGCAAACATTTAATCTTAAAAATGACAGAAGCGGGGGCAACTGCACTAAGGGCCAGATCCAAAAGGAAAGGTTGCGATCTTCTAGCCAGATGATGATGGTAGGGTGGCAGACATTACAGGAGAGTAAAAATGGCAGCCTGCACTGCTTGCACTGCAGAAGCACTACTGTAAACCATTTCCATTGAGTGCAAGCAGTTAGTGGAAATCCACCACTCTTTAAAATAAACATCAGGTTATTCGAGGAAGATTAACCTTTGCAAGGCCACTTTAACCAAATATTATGCAAAGTCCTAAGCAGCATAAGCACTGTCATTTCCATCAGAATCTAGGTAATTTTTCATTCTCATGACTTCCAACTACTACCCTTGAGGAACTGCATTCAGAAGTCCCAAGATAGCTTTTAATATCCATTGCCCAGGAATTTAAACTTGCAAAATACATGTTTTTATGGCACTCAGAAAACCCACACTCTCCTGAATATTTGCATGTAAAGATGCCACCCAAGTATGCTCAGATGGGACAAAAATGGCATTTGAAGTCTCTTTATCTTGCCAGAACATAAGTCAGACTGACAGTTGGTTTCTATAGTATTATTAATTTATATTTATTAGTATGGAGTTCAAAGACATTAATATTTTATACCACAGAACAAGAAATATTCCCTCTCATTATAGTGTGACCACACTGATGCTATCATGGTTATCACTCCAGATTTAAGAAAAAAACCAGAAAACTCCAGTACTACAACTAGGTTGTTCTGAGGGTGTAGATTATTCCCTCTGTTGCTGGTAACATGATGGAGCCTTAGAGAGTAGACTCAGACAATTTGCTTATAGACATTTTCTACACATCTTTTCACTTCCCTCTCACATTCCCTTCTAGGTAGGCAACAGACAGACAAGGATCAAAGGACTCAGGTAGTTTCTGTCTGTCTTCAGGGTGTATCCTTTTTCAGGGTGCATCCTTTGGGTGTATACCCATTCCCCTCTTTCTTACTTTACATTTGCCTCTTTCTAGCTCCTACTGTGCACCAGTAAGCATCTGTGGCAGGTAACTTCCCAAACAGAAGTCCTGTCCATAGCTAAAGCCTTTCCCAGATTCACAGGCATACCAAATACAGAGGAGACTTTCTTTCATTAACTGCAGGTCTCATGGCAAACAATATATGATAGCTACTGAAGGACAGAGCAACCTGACTCTGTGGGAATGATAAAAACCAGTGTGTCCATTCTTATTGGGTTTTTTCCTACTTATTCTTCTAGTGTTTCTCACTTAAGGTCAGCCATCACATCTGCAGTAAAGTAATGAAGGCTTACTCCTTTTCTGTACAGTGGTCTTAGGCTGCCTTAGACAAATATATGTGGGGAAAAAGACATAATTTTTACATGTATAGGCGGACCAAATTTATTCTCTGCATGTAGTAATTAGTGATGCAAATGGTCAGTAAGCAATGTTTCCATACTGTAATAAAATGAAATCTTTGGTTAATTGGGAGATGAAAACATATAAAGAATATGAGAACTCTGCCTATTGTTCTAATACAAGCCTTCATCTCATTTATATTGTTAATTGAACAATTAGCATTGCTGAATTGTAAACCCGCAGGGGACAGAAGAGCGGAGAACATGTTCCTGCCACACTGCATTACTCTGATGGCACTAAGTGGCTGTGACCACAGGACAACCAGTTGCTCTCCAGAGCCTTTCAGCAACACAGGTGCCTTTCAGCCATGAGGGAGGGAAACTCAAGTGCATAACTGTTCGAATTTTGGTGAGACTGCTCATAGGGTACTTCTCCAGCAATCGCCCAGCCCGTGAAGCCTTACAGATAGGCAAAAAGAGGAAGGAAAGACGGAACCGTCAAGAGGAGTAATGCACCATATCCAGACCAGCCAGGCATCAAAGCCATCCTTATCCGTGCCTCCTCTTCAGTTGGCAGAAAGTAACGATGTCTCTGAGGCTACTCCGGTTGTTGTTCATTGATATGTATGTCTATGACTATTTAGTGTACAGATTTTAGGCAACAGTTGCTGAAACGCAAGACTTCTGAACTTGCTGATTACTACAGAAGGAAAAAGAATAAAAATGCATAAAGAAGAAGGAGCAGATTTAGAACAGCAGCTGACTGATGGCACACAAGAGGGACTCTGCAGGGGAGAACTTTCAACTGGGATTCTATCAGGCTAGAATAATGCATGGGCTGGACTGTGTAGAAGAGACTCATCTATAAATAGGACTAGTCTTTCTTCTGCATTGATCAGCAGACAGAGGCATAGCCAAAGAACTTAAGGTGGATGATCTGGCAACAAAAGAATGTTTTTTGTCTAAAATAATACAGTGGGAAATTGCTCAGGAACAAGTAACTCATGAAAAAGTGTTATTGCTGAAATATTGCTAACATCAGTACCTGCATGGGCTTTTTAATCTGTCACTCACAGTTAATGTTGGCCACATACATTAAAGTCATCAAGGAGCTAATTGAACTAGTCTTCAGGTTCTCTTGAAAATTATCTGAGGTTTTTATTCCATTCTCACTGTTATGTACTAGGAATGCCAATACAACCTGAAAAAATAAAATTATTTTCATGACCTGTCAGTAAAACAGCACCACGCTGATGGAGAACCATGACTAGAGATGTGTTTCCTTCTCAACGTGAAAGCAAAAAAAGGAGAAGGAAGAGGGAGAGGGAGCTACACAGTTTCTCTTGTCTTGTGACTTGGACCTTAGGACTAGCTGTTAACTGGGAATGCTTCAGGACCTTTAGTGACTTGGTAAAGCCACCACTGAGTATCTCCACCCGAACCAGAAAGTGAGTTATTTAAGAGGACAGGGTCTGGTAACCTTACACAAGCCTGCAATCCCTGTTTCACTGCACAACTGCATCCACATTGAGAAACCAAGGTTGCCTGAGCATCGTTTTCCTGAGAAGCATAATAAAGTATTATTTTCAGTGCTGTGTATCTCTCCTGCTATGCAGGAATAACATCACCCATTACTGTGATGAAACATGGCAGCTGCTTAACAGAAGACAGCTACAGATGAGGTCAGGAAATCAAAATTACACTGGGACAAATTGGATCTCTCTTACACCTATGAAACAACACAGTAGTTATTCTGGATTTAGACAAATTTGAACAAGAGAATCTTCAAAGCCATTCCATTTTTTTTTTGTGAAGTTGCAAAAGGAACTATAAACTAGTGGAACACGATTATCCATGTTACAAATTGCTCTGTCTGCCTCTTCCTTAAAGCCTATATTTTTTTCTGGGAGACCTCCCATCATACTTCTCAACTACCTTACACAGGTAACTGAAGGCTAACTGGGACTTGCACAGAAATAATTGCTATGGCTTAACATAAAAAATATTGAATGATTTTTCAGTGGAAAGGTCTGTGAAATCCAGAGATGCTAACCATTTGGCACACCGTTATTTAGTTCAGGGAAGCAAACCACAGTGTATGAATAGCACTATTTATCCATGGAGAATACATGTCATTGTCACAGGATATTGTGCATTCTAAAAAGTTCACATGATTTCAAAAAAACAATTAGACAAATTCATGGAATGAAAATCCAAGAAGTGCTATTCAATACAGAAATAAATACCTCTGCACAAGAATGTCTGGCCTATAGAGAGGTGGTAACTGGGAGTGTATACCAGTGAGCTACTAAAACACGTTTGTCCCACTCTTCCATTTTTTCCTAGGTATCCAGTTAATCACTGCCTAGGCTGGACTGAGCTTTGGTGTGACTCATACAGCTATTCTTCTGTTCTTGGAGGAGAATTCTGAATTTATTGTTATTAGACATAGCACATTTACTGTGTACAAGTGACATCATAAGATATACAAAATCATGTAAAACCAGGCACCATTACTGAAAACACCCTAATCATTAAATCAATATTCACCTCTGCAGTAGTTAAATTTGCCACTGTATTTTAAGGAAAAGTATTTTGCAAGTCTAGTGCAGCAAGCGTTGATTACTCTATTTTTAATGATACACAGCGTATTAGTACAGTTATTACTACTTTGCTGCAGTCTAACTAAAAACATACTTCAGAAAAACTTCCAAATATTTATTTCCTTTCCTCTCTCCTCTTGTGTATTGAAAAGCTCTAATCCAATGTAAAAATTACAACCATTGCCTTAACACAGACAAAGATAGAGATGTTTCCTACTGCACTGAAGCTTCAGACTTCTTCCCTCCCAACCTCTGACAATAAGGGCTCCAAAGCAATCACAGAGTTTTGCTTCATGGCTATCTTTACTGTCAGTAAACACTGAAAACTGTACACGTCATCTATATAATCTTTTTCTTTTTTTCCAATACCTCAAACAAAGATTAACGAATATAAACGCTTATGTAGATTTTGTTTTATTTATTTATTTATTATTTTTTATTATTATTATTATTTATTTTATTTATTTATTATTTATTGATCGTTACTGTTGCATCTAGCTAGCATACTGAGCGGCTTACAGACACAATGGACAGCTGAGTAGTTCCATGATTCTCTTGTGGAAGAAGACCTAAACCCTAATCTTACAGTTAAGCAAGCATGTATGGCTTTACTCATGCACACAGCTGTGATGTATTTGTGAAAATTATCTGCATTAGGGTTAGTCACTCTGGATTTAACTGTTTAGAAAATCAGTGCTTAAATCTACAATTACACAAAGCTAGCACTCAGTGTGTTACATTTCCCGTTCTGACTAAATACTTGGAAAAAAAAGAATTACATGCACTACAAAGTTAAAGAGTTCTTGGAACACAGAAGAAAACTTACTCAAAGTAAACCAGTCTTTTAGCTAGTCCTTTAAAAAAAGATCAATCTTTATGACTTCAGAAAATTGATACGTATTAGTTATGAGTCTTATGTGGTTTCTTCAGTTGCTCTCTGTAAAATTCACCAAGTTTGGGTTTGGGGTCTTTTTTTTTTTTTCCATAACTGAAGCTGTGTATTTTATGTTAAAATTAGAAACTCTTCCTTTGTGGCCATTTCAACTTAATTATACCTCACAATTGTTCCTGATTTTAGAGCTATCACAGATTTAACCTCAAATCTCTCTTTATTACTAGCTAACACTTTACTGTCTAACATAATAATGAAAATGCTAGATGAAGAAACAGCAGAGGCAGCTCCAAAGTTTCCAGCTCAAAAGCATTAAAGTGGCTCTTTTCCTCTTAAAATACGTTGCTAGATCTAGCAGTGTGCATAGGTTTTATTTGAAGATTAGAATTTCAGCATTGCAATGACTTTTGAGTGAGAGTCAGACATCTAATTACTCAGACACCCTTAGTTGCACCTAATCCTGGTATTACCTCCACTTATGTAAACCTGGAATAAATCCAGTAAAGTTAAAGTGGTTATATAGAATAAAGCCCGTGTAAGATAGGAACAATTCCTTCTCAGCCCTCCCCACCTGTGCTATACTTTTTAAGACTGACTTCCCCTTTTCCCCACTGCATGGCAGCCCACCATGCAATTAACAACTGTGCTGGTGCTTCTTGCTGGTGTTTACTTTATACATCTTTACCATATACAGCTACTTCTGAGAGTCAAACAGTAAATTAAAGGAAGCAGGTGTGGCATCTGAGGTCTAAATTTCGATAATGTAAATGAGTGGCAGGTGGGAAGTTTACCAGCCACATAAATTGTATACGGTCCAGCTACATCCCTTATACCTGCCAGAGAAACAATCCCATTGACAGAACTTTCCCTCAAGTGACTGAAGCTGCTGGGGAGACACTGGGGGTGCTGGTGTCAGCGTGAGCCTTTATTTTGGATGACAAAGGAAAAGCATTATGTCACTGGGAAGTGTTGAGAATGGCTACAGAGGAACGATCTTCTTCCATGGGGCCAGAAATGCCCTTTGTCACGTACCAGTTGCAAGCCCTCTCCTTCTGACTGCTGCATTTATCCCCCAGTATTAGGGTTGTCTCGTGGCAAGAAGACGACAAGAATTTGAACCATTGTAGCCTGGTGGACCTGCTAAGTTTTCTGACTACCACCCAGTTACACAAAAGGCAAGTATACACGGTGGCTTGCTTTTATTTATCTGATGCTTTTTGTTCTTAATTACTTGTTTTAGGAAAGGGTGCGTTTCCCACGCTTTCATTTCCATCGGTGATTGTGGCTTGTCTCCCAAGAAACCAGGCACCACCACAGTGCCTCCCTACCTTCCATCTCACCAGAAGCGGCTGCCACCTCTCTGCTAAGTCTTTCCCATTTTCACCAGGCAGCTGCTAAGCGGGACCTGCGGATCATTCGTCTGACACATCTAGCTGCAATGGACAGGGAGCCGAGGCACTAGACTTTGACCTTCTGATCTGCTTTGCTTATGCACCTAAACCAGATATACCTGCTCCAGTTCTACAGTGCACTGAACACTGGAGACCCCAGTTTTGCCTGAGGCTGCAGGAGCTGATATAATACAAATTATGAAAGCTCTTCTTTTACCTGACAGCAAGCTCTGTACCATTGCCTTGTCCCTTCTCAACCAGCACTTATTGTGGTTTTGTATTGTAAAATCTCAACAGAATTATAACTCTTACAGAAATACATTGCTCCAGCAAGCCCAGCGGAGACAATTCACCTGAAGTCTCCTTTCTTTTTCCAGGTAGGAAGGGATGGCCGACAGGACGTCCCCTACAAAAAACCTCTCCATCATGCTCTTCAAAATAGCCTGTATTTGATAACTTTCTGAATGTGATCCAAATAGCTGATATAATTAGCAAAACCAAATAAGCTTCCAGGCACTCAAGCCCTTCTTCAGGTCTCAAACAGAAATTATGGGAGATAATGAAATTTGTCTTCCTTCTGTGTCAGCCAGGTTTTTCTCTGCTCTTTTTTTTTTTTTCCCCCCCTTCCTAATAGTACCTGTTCCTGTTGCTGCACTAAAAGCTAATACTTCTCCCTACAAACATTGTCTCAGAACCAAAACCTGTCCGAGTGTCTCTACTGAAGACAGTGTGTGCACCTTAGATAAAGAAGGTAGGAAATGACCAGCTGGACAGCTGGAATGTATTTTAACACTACTGACACACAATTTCATTTTATTTATTGCATGATTAATCATATTGGGATCTCTGAAACAATGAAGAGACATATTTTCTTTCTACTAAATAATAAATAAATGAGTCACATTCTTAAGTGCAGTCTAACCCAAGTTAAAATCAGGTCATCCAAGGTGATGCAACAAGAATCTCCCTTCCAAGCTATCTACCTCTTTTGCAAATGCTTATAGCTAAGGAATGGTCAGTGATTGATGACCATTCTGTACAAAGCCATTCTTTCTAGCAGGGTTATTCATCCATTTTTTACAGACGGCACTAACAAAATTGGGGAAAATCTGTTGGTTTAACATTTTGTAGCCTGTGGGGGGGATTTACCTGTGATTCATTCAGTTTAGGAAGTCAGGGGGTGGACATCCTATTTGAGAGAATCTTCTTGCTACTGTTTTTTCTAACGTGCATCTGAGTACTCCTCAGGAAAATCGAAGAAAGAAATATTTTTCTTACTGACACATACTTCTGTGAACAATCAACAAGCATTTTGTTCTGAGCCTTGGTGATGAATGGTCCCAAGGCACTCTTCATAGCATCAGGGGTTTCCTCTAAATGTCCTTGGGCAAATAGTACATCAAATGTCTTTTCACTAAGGGTGATGACATTCAGAGTTGTTTGGTTGCTAACTGCTGCCTGAAAACTAGCTGCTTTTCACTTGTGGTAGGCATACAGAGATTCTGAGAAACATTGTCCTTTGGGATAGGAAAGCACTGCAGAAACATCAGATCAACTTTTTACAGAAAAAACAGCTGAAGGAACCTTGGATCACGGTCATATTGTATATAGAGAAATACGTGCCAGCTTCATATTTTCCTGCTAGCCCAATGTCAAACAAGTCAGGTCTGGTTTGAAACAAACACAGTGTCTGCTGAGATGCTCTGAAGAACTGCTCGGCAATAGGGATGTCTATCAGGGACCTCACACAAATGAGCTCTCCCTCCCCCAGCAAGTTGCCATTAATCCTCCTTCTTTGCTGTCACTGCAGGAGTTACTGCAGCAAAGCTACTCTGAGCCTCTGTTGGGAGTGTGTCTGAGGCAGAGAGGAAAAAAAATCAAAACCCAGGAATATTCCAGGCTACCAACACCAGGTAACTGACATTCAAGGGCAACTCCTCTAAGGACTTCCACAACTAGATTCCAGTCCTCTTCCTACCCCTCTGGTTTCTAAAACAACTTATTTCTCATAATCTCCCATACAATTTTGTTTCCGGGGAAGCAGGACTCTACTATTACCTGCCTTGAACAAATGGGAATTGAGGAGATGAGCAACTTGCTCAAAATCAAGCATCAACCTTGAGTTGGAGGAAGGAATGGAACTCATAGCTCCAGAGTCGCAAATTTTCATCCCAACCCTTAGACCATCATTCTTCTACTTACCATTAGGGATTCAGGGTAGATGGTATGGGTACTTACTTCTTGAATAGAGTAAAACCATGTGGCAGCATACCCTCCTTTCCTCCTGCAGCCTTCTGCAAGCTTATCAGTAGCGACAGGGTTCAATATCAAGCCAGAAAGTTCTGAAAACAGGGGTCCCTGCCTGGACTTTGTGTCCTTCTCAGCGTAACTCCATGTATCCCAGCTACACTGACATAGAGAGCACAATACATTGCACCTTCAGCCAGCAGTGTTTTATTTTCCTGGCTTCTGTGCTGAGGAGGAGTGCATGACGGGAAAATCAGTTTGGCCCCAAGGAGCTAGTTAGTTCTAACTTTCTGAAACCTCCTTATTTTCTTTCTATGCTTATTTAGGTAATCACACTACACTCTAGGGCATAGATTTGGAGTGTGCAATTCAAGCTGTGTTATGTTGTATTATGATGCAATATCATACAGGGTAAATGCTCGCTTCCTCTGGGGTGCTGCGTTTTGAGGCACGCTACTGCCAACACATAAGTTTCCGAAACACAACTAATGACAAAATCGTCAAATCAGGAAGTACTGATTCCAACTCATCTTAGAAAAGGTTAAAAAAAGAAAAAAGAGTGAGGGACAGGGCAGAATTTATAAAGACTGTTGACAGTTTTAAATACAAAGCTTTTTGACAGGCATTTCTTGAACTTCCTTTAAATTTTAATACAGTCGATGCTGAAGATAAAATACAGACTCTTTTCCCTGCCCAGCCTGCTATTTCTGCGTAGTATCCAATTTCAGTATCTCTAACAAAGGCATAATCAGACTCATGATTACAGATGTGGGACATCTACTCCCACCACATTTCAAGTTGAAGCTTTAAGACCCACTTTTCACAGATTACTGCAACTACTTTTATTCTGTGTATAGCTTTCTCCTTTGTTCAAAATCTCCAGTTGTTTATAAATGTTTAACTATAAGTTGATACAAAAAGGCTGGATATTAAGCTATATAAAAATGAAAGTCACAGATAAAAAAGAGCTGCAAAAATTCTAAGATAATAATAATTTAAAAAACCAAACCCTGTGCTCCCAGTTGGCTATTTGCAATTAAACCACTTTAAAATAGGTCTCACTACAGAGAGATTCCTGTTGGGCCTTTTATAACCTTCCTCCCTAGGGATTAATCAGTGGACAGAATCACTGCTGAGATGGGTGGCATGTGTTCCACAATGCCCACGTAGCCAAGCATACAGTGGGTAATTGGCTTCTGTCACATTACTACATTTTAGCTCCAAAACCCCGTGTTGTCCTAATGGGAATAAATGAATGGCTTCTACTGAGAACAAAAACTGCTGCTCACTAAGAAAATTGCTCAAAATTGGACCAGCCTCAATCAACAAATATGGGGAGACACTGAGCTTTAGTTTCACTAATTTCTTTCTATGGTTTAATATAAGGCTGTCACCTATAGTACATTGAAAACATGGTACCTGCAGCTCTCACACAGGAAATTCTGGAATGGGTTGTCTCTCATCCAGAGACCTGTCAATCTCCTGGCTTCTCACTGAAGACTCAGAGACTGAAAATACAGAGGGAAGGTAGGCAGTTAGTAGCAAAGGCAGGCAGCTGTAAGAATAGCCCTAGTACACTCACCAAGCCCTCTACCCTTACCCTTGCCAAAATATACCTGCTGACATGCTGCTTTGCTGATACTGCATTGATACATCACTTTGTGGAAATGAGCTCATTTCTTAACCTGCCACAGATCATATATTTGATAAAATAAAATGCAGCAGAACAGTAGTTTTGGACCAGTCTGGTTCCTGCTGTGTGCAGTATGATTTTCAGATAATTATTGTTGCCTCAGCTATACTGGCTCGATCATCTAGTTTACATCACATGATGCAGGGAAATGATATATCCAGATACTGATCAAAGGTTGAGGACACACAAATGTCTTCCGTGTTACTCTCCTGCTGTTGCTCAGGGACAGAGTAAAAAGATGTAGCCTGTTTCTGTCTATGGCATCTGGCTTGCTTGGCAATCTGATTCAAATGCCTTGAATTTGAAAAACTTTGGCTCTTGAAACAAGTGAATATTGGATTTTAATGAGACTGAAACACACAGAATGAGGAAGTGATAAACTGTATTCTTACTCCTTGGAGGAGCCCACAGGAGTAGCAACAGGAGCGTGAGGATGAGTAAAAAAATGACAGCAACCTAACATCAAGCAATCCAACACCAAATAAGTAGATTACTATCAAACAAAACCTGTACAAGATGCATCTCTCTCCTGGGTGCGATGTCAAAATGGCTGTTTTCTCCATCCAAAGACTGACTGACAGGAGAAGGCAAATCCTGTGTTTTGCCAGCTGTCTGGGCTACTGAGAAATAGAGGCTGCAGATACTTGGCCAAAGGATCGCTTTTATATATGACATCAAAATTTCTAAACTTCATAATATCTATCACAAATCCAACTGGACTAGAATTGCTAAAATATCTCTTTATAACTATGTAAATGCAAATTATGTTGTAAAACATTTACCACCCAACAGTATAGTACAGCCTCTTTGTGTAAAATGAATAGATATGAAAATATCTATATTCATTCTATATGCATATGAAATGAATAGATATGTGAGTAGATATATGACTTGATTACTTTCTTTTCTCTTCCCATGTGAACAGCCAGGGCCAGTCATTTAAGAGAGATCAAATATTATGTTCTTTTTCCGGCAAATGACACAATCTCTCCAAAACACTCCAAGGTTTTGACCAATTCGCTTAATTGCTTTGCCTTATTTTTTCCATCTGTTGAATGGGAATAGTGAAATACTTACTGTAAGTCTCTCATAAAAGTATTTTAAAAATTCAGCATTACATTCAATTCCTCAGATATCTGTGCAACCTCTTTGAAATCAAAGGCTAGTTTCTACTATCCTTTCCATTAGTTTTTCTCATAAATATTGTAATTCTAGATAAGGATGCTCATTTTAATTTGCTAGTTATTTACCATTCACACAGATGAATGGTAAACATAGAGATCATATATATATATGATCCCTATATTTTGATCACCAATGATTAATTATCTCAGAAATTCAAAAGTAATCACAAACCTAAGATTAGAGAAAGCTAGTGATTCTAGTGGAGTACTCTGAAGTCTTTTAGGTGTCTTGCATTACTCATGTTTTGTATATGTAGTCCTTTTGGGGAAGTTTACTGAACTAAATGTGTTAGGTCACAAATCGGACAACACAATCAGTCATTGGCAATCCTGGAGATACCAGACTGAACTGAAGGGAGTTACTATCAGAATGAGCAGAATTTGGTTCAGCATTTCTAGAGAATTTGGAAACTGAAGAATGCTAAATGAGCACTTAATATTACTCATGGTAATAAGAAAGCTTGACAGCCCCAGCTTGGCATATCACTTAAGCATGTGCTCAAAGCTAGGCATGTTCTTTGGGTGTGTTGGTGATTATGGGTCCTGATCAGTTGTTCAGTGCTGTATACGCATGGAGGAAAAATATCCTTCCTGACCCCCCGTGGGCAATCATCTCAGCTCCTGAAGCATGAAATTAGAGTGGCCTTATCTTTGCTTGCATACTGTAACTACAAATGTTATTAGCGATCATAAATTTAACAAGCCCTATTTTAAAATCCATCCACAGCATTATTGCATGACTTTTGAAGATAGTCCTTTTCGAGAACTTACAACTTTTTTCCTTCCATCTTTTAATTTCATTTGAGTGAACTGGGGGAGGAAGGTCACCGTCAAACCTGCTGAAAGGCAAATATTAACAGTAGTGCTTAGCTCCATTTCAGCTACCTTAGAACAAACAGCCACTTCCTGATGTGTAGAAATAATAACATTAAAATAAATACCACTCTGTCCTTCCCTGGGGTCTATGCAAAGACTTCGAACCTTTACACCCTGGGCAAAGGAAACCTCAGCTCCCGAATTATAAAAGGTTCTGGTCTAATTGAAGTTGCCACCTGGCCAACTTTATATCACTTGAACCCATAGCCACGGTTTGCTTGTCTATTTGTTTCTTCTTTTAACGGGAAAGCCCACTGCAGCTCAGCAGAAATGATTAATCACCAGTACAGAGAAATCACCAATACAGGCAAGATAATTGGCTGTATTTGGAAGACAGCAGGAAGAACAAAAGGCCTATCAATGCCTAATATATATCAGCATAACCTTTTTGTTCAGAGAGGGATTCATTGCAAGTATTACTACTGTCTGGAAGGAGAGAAAAGGTAAATGGCAGTGCTGCCTCCCACACATGGAATACCCATCTCTCATGCACAATGAACAACATGTGTTTTTCAGTCCAGATGACTTTGTACTTTAGCTTGAGGAAAAACAACAAAGACACAGTGAAAAGAAACCCTCCATGACCTGGGGTGGGGCGGAGTATATTTCTCACTTGACCTTACTCGAAAGCCTTCCCCTGGCAGATGAGTTCCCACTGCGACTTAAACCACGAACAGCAGATAAACAGATGTTAATAGTGTCTTTGCCGAAACACTGTGCCAGAACTCCTGCTGAAGATGCTACTGGGCTTTATCCTCCCTCCTGTAGGCAGCTGTGCTAAAGGAGGCATTCTGAAAGGATTACAATTTTGCTGGAGGCTTATGAAATAGAAAAAGCAGAGTTATGCGGGAGAAAGCCCTTTACTGAACATCTCTTCAAATAAGCTTACTTAACAGTCAGATGGGAAAAGACTGGTCTCTCTTTTCCTTCTTGCTTCCAAGCCTCTTCCAGGGTGAATACCCTGAGATTTACATTGTACTTGAACCTTCTGCATGGAGGCCACTGTTCACCCTCCCGGTAAGCCCTTCCTTCCATTCTGTTCCTGATCTCCCTGTCTTTGATAACACTGATTTAAGTAAAACCATTCTATCAGAAACCTACCGAAGCAGCTGACAGAGACCACATCGCACTTCACTTCAAGTATTTGCAACAGCAAAAGTAATCCTTGGTGCAAAGTACCTGCAATCAACTGAAATAAAACTAAAAAAAAGAAGAAATGAAAAGGTTCCTCACATGATATCCTCACAGAAACCTCTTGGAGTAGATGCCACGTTGGCCAAGGAATGAAGAAGGGACTTACAGACCCAAACACAGGATGCTTAAACTAATGAGGCCTCCAACAGACACATTTTGTCTGCAGAATAGGCACAGAGGAACTTATATCAACATGTCACCATTACTCAGCCAAAATTTACATTTGTACCTTTGTTTTGAAAAACTGCTCCAGAGCATCAAGGGGAGTTCAATAGCATCTGTACTCAGGAGGTGGAACTATTTTTGTTTCAAGATTTGGGTTCTGGCACATGAGTTCTTAGGTCAAAGAAAAGCATCACAAGTTGTCTTTTTTTAGCTGTATGCATCTGCATGTATCTGTGAATACAGTGAGGACTTGAAAGTTGTTTTCTGGAAAGCTAGATGCAAACACTTTCTTATCCAGCTCAGAGTATAGTGAAGCAAAAGGACTTTATGGGTTTTCTGTGGTCCAAATGGCAGGCTTTGGTGTAAAAATAAGAAGAAAAAGTATTGGTGGGAGAAAGCACAGATGAAAATAAAGAAAAAGGGCAACCTGAAATCTTTTCTAATTTCTATGGGGTTTCTAATTCCTGTGGATTGGAGAAGGTGAAGAGAGTTGAAGAAAATGAGGATGTGCATAAAAATAACATAAAAATTAACTGTTACAGCAGAGAAAGCAGATAAAGTAGAAAAGCAGATACAGAACCTCACTACAGTACTGCTGGATCAACTTCCAGGACAAGCAACATGAAGGAGCCATGAATACATCTAGATTTTTTTATAAGTTGGACTGGGAGTAGAATATGTTCTCCTTTTCAAAAAATAATAGTACATATTTTTTTTTCCGTTTGAGAGAGAATGACTTTCTAATGTGGAGGAAATGCAGGTGCAACAATGGTTCCTAAATGTGTAAAATGAGGTCTCCAGTTGGTAAATGGGTAACAGTTTCTCTTCTCTTATTTTTCCCCTTTGCTGGAGCTTCTGAACATTATTGAAAAATAAATGCATTTCAAGTGTATGGATGCACTTATGTGCGAACTGCTATTGCATCTCTTTTTTTTTCTTTTGCCCTTCCTTATTCCTAATATTACCAAATGATTTTGAGCTGCAAGGCTTTTACATTAATGGAAGCTCCCATTCAGCTGAATTCAAAATCCTCTTTACTATGAATACTGAGTGTATTGGGTTTGTGTGGCAAGGTTTTGGAGGTGAAGGGGCTACAGGGGTGGCTTCTGTAAGAAGCTGCTGGAAGCTTTGCCTATGTCCGATAGAACCAATGCCAGCCAGCTCCAAGATGGACTTGCCCCTGGCCAAGGCCAACCCCACCAGCGACAGTGGTAGCACCTCTGGGATAACAGATTTAAGAAGGGGAAGAAAAAACCTGCACAACAGAAACTGCAGCCAGAGAGAGGAGTGAGAACATGTGAGAGAAACAACCCTGCAGCCCCCCAGGTCAGTGAAGAAGGAGGGGGAGGAGATGCTCCAGGCGCCGGAGCAGAGATTCCCCTGCAGCCCGTGGGGAAGACCACGGTGAGGCAGGCTGTCCCCCTGCAGCCCAGGGAGGTCCACGGGGGAGCAGATCTCCACCTGCAGCCTGTGGAGGACCCTACGCCGGAGCAGGGGGATACCCAAAGGAGGCTGTGACCCCGTGGGAACCCCGCGCTGGAGCAGGCTCCTGGCAGGACCTGTAGCCCCGTGAAGAGAGGAGCCCACGCTGGAGCAGGTTTTCTGGCAGGACTTGTGACCCCGTGGGGGGACCCACGCTGGAACTGTCTCCCATGGGAGGGACCCCATGCTGGAGCAGGGGCAGAGTGCTGCCCCGGAGGAGACGAAGTGGCAGAGACAACGTGTGATGAACTGACTGCAACCCCCATTCCCCGTCCCCCTGTGCCGCTGCGGGGGAGGAGCTAGAAAAAATCGGGAGTGAAGGGAGGGATGGGGGAAAGGTGGTTTAAGATTTGGTTTGATTCGTCATTATCCTGCTCTGGTGTGATTGGTAATAAACTAAATTAATTTCTCCAAGTCGAGTCTGTTTTGCCCACGACGGTAATTGGCAAGTGATCTCCCTGTCCTTATCTCGGCCCATGAGCCTTTCGTCATATTTTTTCTCCATCCGTCCAGCTTAGGAGGGGGAGTGATAGAGTGGCCTTGGTGGGTACCTGGTGTCCCGCCAGGGTCAACCCACCACACTGAGGGACAACACAAGTGACATTAAAACTACCTGGATGGTTTCTTTTATTCAGGCATCAGTTACATTAATATCTGTAAGAAATTACTTCATGTGTTTAAGCACTTAAGAAAGAGGGCTGGGGTCAAGAAGAAAGAGAGATCTGCCAACTGGAAAGAAAAAAATGGGAAGATGCCCACTGCTTTGTGAGAAGCATGATGTCAAAAGAACAGACATCAGGTTGGCGAACCTAAAAACTGTACATCCTTTGTAGTGGTTTCTAAGCTTCACAAAACACCTCTCTGCAAGCTTTCACTCTATATTAAGAGCTTTTTTTAATGCTTTAGTAGGTTTGCATCACACTCTGAGATGACCTGTGTTGTTATGATATTATTATCATTACTATTTTTAATACTAATAATGCGATTTGTCATCCCAATTCAGCACAGAGGCCCCAGGAGGAGAAGTCTCCTCCTCAAAGCGAAGCCAAACAACTGCACCTAGAGACACCGAGAAAGTATCAAAAGCACGCTGTACCCTTGGCTGTTTCGCCCCACTGGAGTTCATTTAATTGGATATTAGGACTGACAACGTTAGCGCGCAGCCTGACAGGCGATGATAGGAGCCCGTCTGTGGCTGGCAAACTGGTCTCATCAGATCAGGAAAGCTGCTGGCCTGATCTCTGGCAGAAGTTCAAAGCGTGAATTAGATCTTGAGGCAACACTTCCGTCCTTGTATGATAAAGTTAGGAAGTGAATATGCCTTTAATTTGGAGATGAGGTATCCAGGCTATGAAGCTGACATCTGGGTTTTGGTCATATATTTATACCCGGTTTTACACAGGAATGGATAGACTATCACCTTCAAAAACTGAATAAGCTGAGAAGTCCGTTTTTTCCTTTTAAAGTTTAAGACAACTGTACATCACTCAACAGTACAAAAATAAAACTCTGACAAAACAAAAATGGCAAAAAAAAGAGCGGAGAAGAGAATTACACCCATAGTATGTGCAATTCCAACTCAACAAAAATACCATCTTACGAGCAAACACTTTCAAGTAGGATATGAAAAAGATAACTTGGAGCTTATGACGCAATTAATCCTGATGCTACATTTACATGCAGGGAAAATGGAGAGGAGATGTTAGGGTAGATTGCAAACCAAATCAAAACCACAGGAACAAATCACATCCCTGTAACCTGAAAAAAAAAAAATCACATTTATTTTAGGCTTAGGTGCATGAGATCAGAAGACAATGTTGCACAGGGCTAGATTATAATTAGCATTTACACACCAGCACACTTTGGTGATGCTGCTGCCTCACAGGTGACCCAAAAGAGGCTGATGCAACTTCCAAGGGGTAAGGAATAGGAATATTTTTCTCCCGTGGCTACAGAAAGGCCTCAGTAGGACAGGACTGCACTGGATGTAGCTTGTGCCCTGACCCCTAAATATCCAACAAAGAGGAGCTTCAACATGAGAGGAGGTATCACTCCATGAAGTGAAGGCAAAGTGGCCTTTCTCTCCCTTTGTCCTTTATAACTTGCAGAAGACACGATACCCTGAGGAAGACTTTCTGCCTGACCCTAGAGCTCCCACCAATAACATACACTGGTCTGTTGCTGTTGCATGGAGTTCTTCTGAGGTTGCCTTGACTGGTCTACAAGCCTACTTTCACAAAGAAGCTGCACCATTTGGCTTTCCACGTGCTTGTCCTTCTCCCTCCCGCTGCAGAAGCTGAGCATCTTTCAAAGCTGGGCCCAGGAAGACACAGCATGTGGGAGGGAAGGAGGAGGGGATCCATCTCTGAGCATTCCCATGACTACACCTCCAGTTGCTTCTTTTCAAAGGCTTTCTTTTTGAGCAAGGAACACAACAAATTCCCTCGCATATACTTGCAGGGCCACCTTGCTTCAGCTTTTATTTCATTTGTTTGTTTCTTCAAAAAAATCGACAATATTATGGGAATGAACATCCAGAGAACAGGAGAAAGTTAAACAGCATCCTGCTATGAAACACTCCGGTTAAGGCAGAGAGCATCTATGCCACTGTATTTTAATCAGGCATTTGGAAGAGAAGTAGCTTTGACAAGATGGTAATTTAGTCCTTTTGACTCCATCACATCAAAGCAAATCTATCTGGAAGTTCTCAGAGGAAACAAAGTTCTGCTGAAAAATGCCAAATTCTTGACCCTGACCTATTTTGTTTGCAACAACAGGGGTGATACAAACTTCTGCCAGAGCAAAGCAGTGTTTCTAGGATCCCAGATAGATTCATCCCTGCTTCTGAGTCACTGGGAACCCTGCCTGGCAATTTCTGTCATCAGCTGGAGAATAAGGGCATTCTCAGTTTGCTTTTTTTTTTTTTTAATTGGCCTTTGACTGGCAAGAACTGTCTGAAAAAAAGAAGACAACGAAAAAAAACCTCACTCCCCAAAGCAACCAAACAAGCCCCTCACAAATATATGGTGAAAGTAAAACCTTCTTTTGTGTGGTGACCTTGATTCTTTCTCTCTCAGTAAAGAAAATATGACTACGCTGTCAATACTGGATGCTACTGATCTGAGATCACTTGGGCTTTATCTACACTGGGGATTTACACACATTTTCCCACTGAGCAGGAAGCAGCAGAGGTAACAACTGTGGTTGCAGTGAGTAAGCTCTGGAGGCAAGACCTATATTTTACTTGTCTTTTCAAATGACTTATCCGCTTCTCAGCTGTTAGAATATTTTTCTCTGGAAAGCGAATGGAGGACAAATCACTGATATTGCTACCTCCACTAAATCCAGGCCAGTCTCTCACTTGGGATAAATTGGTGGAAACACACTGAAAGCAACGAATTAATGTTTATTCACAACCAACCTGAGGATCTGTATTTTCATACATGAATACAAACCCATAGAGAGAGTAAGATGTGGCAACAACTGACACTAGATTGATTTTCTCATTTTCTGAGTTTGGCAGTGTGTTACACATCCCAGGAGCAGATTTGCCACTGGCCTAATACTTCCCTACATATATAATATTTCAGAGGATGCTGCTGAGGTCTCTGCCTTTACTAATTTAAATATTTGCCCATTTCAGAAATCTCAGCTCAGTTTCTCCGGCTTCATTTCCTTACCACTCTATGGCACACGGTGGCTTACTGCAAATGAAAAAAACCAACCCTGCAAACTGGCAGATGCAGAAAAGAGCTATGTTAAATTATTTTTCTTAAAATTGAGATAATCCAGCCACTCATATTTATTGGCTCAAAGTTTTACAGCCCTTGTGATGGCATCTCTCCTCCCTAGAAACCAATAGCTGCCACTGTTTATCTGCAGAGTGCACCTACATGGATGTAGGTGCGTTTCTCCTCTGATAATACTTGTGCTTCTCTGATCATTTCTGAGCAGTCCTGGCTCCTAGACACCACACTGTTACAATGGACTGCAAAAGTACTAATGAAATTAGAGGACACATTCTATGCCATCTGAAAGCTTCCTCACATGAGCTGCCCAAAGGGAAACCTTTTCTTTTCTACTTGCAAATGACATGAATGAGAAAAGAAACAAAGTTGGCCACAGCTACTTGGTGCCTGATTAACAAAGCACACACTGCTCCAGCGTGCTTGAAGTATAATAATTCAATTTAAAGGTATACATTAGAAGCACATGCTACAGCTGATTCTGTGCACTTTTAATTGGCTTAACTACCAGGTTTACAGCGAGGAGGTGGAACTCTTGCTGAGATGTTCACTCAGTACAGAATGACACACCACCACAGACTGTCAGTTATCCAGAATAAATCAGAGTTGTGTATTGCCCTTCTTTCTCAGTTTTGTTTTCTAATCCAAAACATTCCCCTTGCTCTTATATCCATCCCTCCAAGTACTAATGGAAGCAAACTTATACCAGGGGATTTCACAATGTGAACCAAAAGCTTATAAACAAATAAAAAAAAGCACAAAACATTGCTCATTTCTGACATTTACTAACACTTCTGTTCCAAAACTGCACTATTGCTGCACTTTTTAGGAAAAATTTTATCAAGTTTTAAACCTATCATAATTCAGTCACCAATAACAATATCACAGTTTTGCTTGTTATCTCATTAATCTGGTGTTACTCACCCTTCTTCTCATAAAGTGTGCAAGAGTGTTATTATAACCTCACTGTTCTTTTAATTGCTGTTAAAAATCATGGTGATCAGAGTGCTCTCATCATTTTTGGCAGCAGTTTCCAAGCTTTCCACCTGGTTTCACTTCAGGATTCATAATTTCCCTCTGGCTAGCAACCCCCACTGTTGCAGCTGCATTTCTACCAGGGTCACACGCACAGTTGGGGTAAAGCCATCTTACACAAGGAAGTAGCGTTGACTTACAAGTCAGAACTTCCAAGTGCTGACTTGACCAGATCATTAAATCCTCTTTTTTTTCTCCTCACGTTTCTTGTCTATTCAGGAAATTCAAGATAGCAGAATAAGATGGGGGCTCCGCATTCTAAGCGCTTTGCAAGATGCCTTTATTTTTTCTCATAGCAAGAGGCCTCCAGCTGTGGGATGCAATGGAAGTTCCATCAGCTAAGACTTTCAGGACCAACTGGAAGCAAAAGTGGAAAAATGTAGCATCTTGCATTATCTCCTCAGGATTGCAGACTAGGTGATCTAAAAGGTCTTATCCCTCTTCCTAAATCTAGGAATACCAAGTAAATCTTGGTTTCAGGCTTTCTGTGCATCAAGTTCAATATACTTGACGGCTAAGGAAAATATAACACTCAAAAAGCCTCAACCTATTTCTACATTGAACTTAAACTAATAGCACAGCTCATTTAATCTTTAAATTTTACATCTGGAAGCAACACATACAGAGTTTTATGGCTGAACAGAAGTTTCTTAAGTTCTACCATCCTGGACTCTGTGAATGTCTGAATATTTCCTCTGAACTTACAGTGTGTCCTTATGATGTGACCTCTGAACTCCATGGTGTGTAGAGAATCTGAATTCCAATTAATAAGAACATTATAAATGGCAATGTAAATTACTTAGAAATGTTCCAGAGGTTTTTGCAAAAGTAAATTAGAGGTTTTGCTTTTCTCTGAATATCTAGATATAATGGCTTATATGGGAATATGTACCTGGCTTTGGTTTGTAAGTCAAAGAATCCTGAAATTTACAATTATGCTCCTGCAAACAAGGTTTCCTGGTGGATGTAGCAGAGAGATGCTCTCTGAGGCATGGATGCAAGCCAGTTCCCCAGATCTAAATATCGAAGGTTAAGGGAACTCTGTAACCTCAGTATAAATACGTATATGAATATATGTAACAGACATTACAGAGGAGCCCATCCAAATAACAGAACAAACACTCCTTTGAATCATAAGGAACCCAAAATCAAATCCAAACTTTCTAAGACATCCTGTAAGTCAGCAGTTATTTCAAAGGAAGTTGAAGGTGTTCAATAGCTCTGAAAAATCACAGCCCAAATTGTACAAAGCACATAGCAATACAGGTGCTGGTATTATTACTCTCTGCCTCGGGAGTTTTGAGAGAGACAATCCCCAGCGTAGACTGTTTCAGATTCCAGCCAATATTTCAGGTTCCAGCCAGTGCAATCACATTAGTTATGTAAGCCACTTTCCCAAAATGCCTTACTAGTTAATAATTTTGTACTTAAAGATACACATCTTCTGCTGTTTTAAAGTGTTATTAGTGGAATTGAGGGGGCTTCAAGGAGGAAAAGTAGCTTCCAGTATTTTACACATAAAAAATATCAAATAAAATGGAGAAACATTAAAGTTTAATGCTGAACTTTCAACATCATATTTTTCATGATTTAACCCCAGCCTTCTCAATTCAAGTGTTGCCATCAGTTAAAAACTAACCTGAACACTTCTTCCAATCAAAGAATGTGCCTGCAGAGCTCTAATTTTCTGGCAATACCTGAAGGTTGCTACTGTTGTCATAACTTACATCATCTGAATGACTACAATTATTTGTAATGCCATTTCCTTAACAGTCCTCTGTGAGATGACAGTAACAATTCCTAAACCTTCACTGTCATTAGAAGGAATGATTGTCAAGGACACAGAACTGCTCAAGGTTAGAAAAGGAAGAAAGCAGAGGGAATGGCCCCCAGCAAGAAGTTCTCCCCAAATGAGCAAGAAAACAGAAAATTCAGGCTTCTTATTGGAATGATCTTTTTGCTTCTCTGAGTCTTTGGATGAGCCAAGCTCTTGCTAATGACCAAAGGAAAAATAAGGGAATAGTAGCCTCACAACTCAGGTGTGCCAGCAAAGTGCCCATATTCAAGGAAAATAAATACCCACCTACCCATTGACCAAAAGAGGTGGCAGAAGGTAACCAGGCCCAGGGGATTTTTTTCTTTTTCCCCTTATCTTTTCTACCAGATACATCATTATAAACTACCTGACTATCTGAATTTTAACTTTTCATGCCCAGGGATCAAACTACACCCTGTGAGGCTCTGTGTTACGAAGCAATACAAAGGGTAGTAGATTCTACGCAAAGCAATATCTTTTACACATATGTTCACAGATCTATCTGCAGTCACATATCCTAGTTCAGTTTCAGATATCTAGGCTTCTTACCCGAAGGTCTGATTATATTAGCATTTTGCTTCATTATATCCTTTCGCCAGAGTCCCTCATGTTAGCTCATTCTCCTCCCCATTACTCTGTCTGGAGTTAGCTAATTAAATTATTACTTTCATTCGTTGTCACCTACCATCCAGAGCGCATAGTCCCTACTGACCTCACTTGCCAAGTATCCCAGGCTGTGAGCACTTCAGCTCCTGAGAACGTCTCCTCACCTGCATGAAAATACTTAAAAGAATGCTATTTTCTCCTCAACCAGCTAGGCACATATTTGCATTTCTTTGCGTAAGTGGTTATGGGGAAAAAATGAAAGGATGATGGCCAAATTGCCTTTGCTTGAGGATTTGACAGTTGTCCATCTCCCCAGTGTTGTGCCTGTAGCTGTGCATGCCACACCATGTGTTTAATTTAGTGCACTCTTCCTTGCAGTTCTACTACAGTCTGCATGTAGGTTCCCAGTCATGCCAATACTTTCCATGCACCAGCATTTAGTGACACGTTGAAATCAACTGAACTTTCCAGAAATGCAGGAGCCTGAGCTGTCATATATGAACACAGGATTAGGGTTTAAATGGAAATAATTTTGCAACCTTAATTACATGGCACGTTTGGCACAACCATTAATAATGAATGCTTGCTTAGTTAGCCGTAGAAATTATTGTTCAAGCAAGTGGTTTCTGCTACCTCCAAATAAGCTTTTAAAAATCAAATCCATCTTACCTGGTATTTTTTAACTCAAAAATTAACAGACCAAGCCATCAAATGTTTGTATGATGAGGATTTTATCCTTTGCAATGAACAATAATCCAAACAGTTCAATGTATCATAATTCTATGGAAGTCAGAACTAAAGCACTGTTAAGTCAGATTAAAAGTTGACTTGAAAATTACCTTCCTACTCCTATGCAATATGAATGCCATAACTTAAAGCTATAGTTTTTGTTCTTGCTCATTTAAAATCAGAAAACATATATTTATAGATATTTCTAACAAGCATGGTATGCTAAATAGAATACAAAATATGCTAAGTAGTACAGCATGATACAAAATGCTTTACTGAATGCATGGCCTTTCAGTGCATGGATTTTGACCAGCTTTTTTACATACAGACACAACCCATCTTTTCTGCATGATGTGATCGAAGTAGTCATACTGAGGTGAAAAAGTAGAAATATACTAATATTGCTATGTAACTTGAAAGATACATTTCATTATGCAGATGCCTATTTCCTTACAGGCTTTAAAGTTACAGCAAGGTTATCAGAGATCTTTAAACACATAAGTCCTTCATTCAGCTTTTTATATTTCTGGCTTATTTCCTGACTCAGGAGTAGGCTACATTAATTCAGGTACAAATGAAACTGCCAACAGGCTGCTGCACTCCTTATACTCAGCAAATACATACTCTGACTCCAGCTTTTTACTGTTTTGATATTGGTTGCATAACATTAATAAGGCATTTCAGATGTAATAGTCTTTAGGGATTATTACTGAACTTCCCAGGTGGTTATAGCTACTCAGCCTCTGGCTCTGTGACTCCACACAGACTAAGCAGTATTCTGTCGCGTTCCTAGTAGGTATTCATTTACATGGATCACACCACGTATCATTGGGTAAGGAAGACAGCCCACAAAAGCAGGCTTCCTCCTTGTCTCCCATCCTAAGAAAGAGGTTGGGTGCATATGTCTTGCCTTACACCGCCATGAAATCTCTTGTTATCCAGCCTCCTCCCATCCCACTGGGCCATCACAGGAGGGAATCAATTCATAAACTGCTGAAATCAACCTCAGAGGAACTTTTTTTGCACTTGTGCTTAAAGGTAGTCTTGGAGTGGAAGGGGGAAGGTGACTGACTACTCTTTCTCTTAGAGTTCTGTGAGTGCAGGTGTTTCAAAAAATGAAAGCAGATGAATTTATTGCATGGATAGGGTCTAAGTGTCTAACTTTTTAAACAGATGGAGAGTTTGCTCAAGGAATTTCCATGCAAAGCGTCTTCACTTTGTTTTGAACAGTGAGAACTGGATCGTTCCAAATTGTACAATGCTAAATCAGAATTGCTGAATGGCAAATGGCAAAGTCCTCCTCTGAGAGGAAAGGTACTCGGAAATCTTGTTCCAATACACCTCTATTCAAACCTACTTTGAGGTGAAAGGCAGCTTAAATGTAGTCTGATCCATGCTCAAAACATGAAGTTATTGCCTTTTTCACCATCTTTTGCATGGTTTATAAGGCTCATTTACATGACTCCTCTAGAATGAAATGTTTTTAAAAAGTCTCTTGTATTTAAGTATCAATAATTGTTTACTAGAAGCGTTCTTCAATTGGTTCCTCAATTTCAGTGCATTTCTAGTCACTTTGCACACATCTGTGAAAAGTAAATGCATGTTGCCAAAAACTCAGTTAACCATTTTAGCCAGGTCACCTGGAAGTCACACAGCAACAGAATAATCTTAAGGGGGCATTTGTGTATCACTGAGAATGGCCCATGCTTTTATAAAACGATTACAAGCTCCGATTCATGACAGCTGCAAACAAGCTGGGTTCATTTTCTCCCTTTCTCAGCTTGATTCTGCCCATGAGAAAGAATCTCTGTCTTGCATTCTCTTATCTTCAGCTAAAGAAGATGAGATATTTCTCAGGCAGAACAAATAAGAATTAGATCTCTCTGCAAGATGACATGCTGCTGTGTAGCCAGGTTGAGCCCATGCCCCTTCAAAACTTCCTCATGAAAATTCCCTGTTTACTTCAGAGACTCTTTCCTATCTTTGGGCTTTATTTTGACTACAGTCTTCTGGGATTTTTTTGTTGGTGGTGTTAAGAAAGTGGGATAATTTAAGTAACCATATCATGGGCATGTGTCCCTTTCCCTCACCCAAAATTGTTGCTGTAAGTTTCCAAGACTCCAAATATAACCCAAACTAACCTGGTTGTGGCAAAACAGTTTGTATTCTCCGTCTTCCTTAACAGTTTCACAGTGGGTCTTCACACAGACGTATCAACAGGCCAATATATACAGGTAGATACCACAGATACTATAAATTAGATAAACTCTAACCACTGCTGTCAGCCCGGATATGCTACATAAAATAAAATGGAGAAACACATAAAATAAAATGGAGAAAGGGCATCCTGATGCTGATAGGAATTCTTCTGAAAGACATAAGTTCAGCATCAGTACTGTCTGCCTTTAAAGTGGTTTGCAGGTAGCTCAGTCAGAAAAATTTGGAAGTTCTGAGTACTTCTTTGTCAGAAGAAAAGCTGAAAATTATATGGGGAAAAGCTTTCTGGGAAAGTATTTGAAAGCTCATGACCGAAACTGCAGAAATTGATCAATAATGATAATAACATTATAAAATTAACTCACTTTGTTTGGAAGAGGAAAAGTGGCTTGGAAAGATACTGTTGCCGTAGTTCTGTTGTATAAAACCAGATTAAAACAATCCAATGGAACTCACACACTTGTAATTGGCAGAACAAAAAGTGGGAAAAAAGTTGAAGCAAAATCTGTTCAGCGTTTCCCCCCAAATAGACAGAATTTCAGATCTGAGGTTTCTCATGGTACTTTGGTGCTATATACACGGTTCCATCCTATTTAACTTTACACAAACAGCCATCATTCTCCTAAGCAAGAAGGAGTAATGCATGTCATCAGAGATAACTTCCCAGAAAACCAGACAAATCACATTACACCTGCTTCAGAATACTAATTTCTTAATGCTTATGCCTGTGTTTTGAGAAACACAATAGCCTGGATTTTGTACCAAAACTTTAGGGGCCTACTTGTGCTGGGTTCTTCCTCTAATAGTTGGAGATGGACACTCACCTTCAGAGAATGACTTAGCTCACTGAGCTAAGAATTACACCTGGAAGAAATGCCCTCCGGTTAAATGCTTTAGACAAATTGAATGATACCATGTCAAAATGCCACTCTGCTCTGATCCTCAATGTAGATACACAACATGTAGGGCTTTTCTGTGAGTGTGTGCACACATGCTATGAAACATCTTTCTGAAGGTCTTTCCTAGGGACTCCAAGATACATCAGCCCAAGTGGAGAAAGGTATGAGAGGAAAAATCGATATGCACACTTAGATCTTCCCAGTCTTGAGACAGATGCTGAAGTTCTGAAATACCACTCAGAGAAGAGTTTGTTCAACTTCCCCCATGCAACTGAAATGACCTCCACATCAGCAAATGACTCTGAGACAGGACAAGAATAGTCTGCACTCAAGACCAAGGCACAGGGTTGGGGCTCTACAATCACTCAGATCGAACAGCCCCGAGTTACATGACAAAACCAGCATGCTGAGGGAAAACTGCAAAGCAACCTAGACCTTAGCCATATGCTTGGGCTGCTGTAAATTTTACATTTGCCCCCATTCCTTCTTCTCAGACAAACCTCCAGATTTTTTTACTCCAGATTCACACATCATAACAATCAGCAGTAGAAATGTCGATTATCACATTTTAAACAAACTTATCTTTAAGAAAAGTAGATTTTTTTTAAAGTTAAATAACTTTTGGGAATCTTTTGGCACTATTGGCTCAGATTCTTTTGTTAAAGAATACAGATTCAGCAAAGAAAAAAAAAGGCAGGTATCGCAGCAACAAAGCTGGGGAGGGGGTTGCAATTGGAAGGACTACAGAAACTCAATTTCATTTGTTTCTATGATATAAAAATGGGCAATGGGAACAATCAGAATTTAGCACAGCAGGATTCCTCTCCAAAAACTGTTAAAGACAGAAGCACACAAAATCAATGAATTTTCAGTGGCCCATCCATGTGTTAGATAAGCACACAAGAAAACATAAGCCTCATATTCTAATTTGACGAGAGCATATCTGACTGGGGAGATTATACCAAGGGAATGAACGAATAACAGACATCATCCTCCCCATCCTAAAGCTGTACTTGTCCTATATAGCTTGCCTTACAGTGAGCTTAAATCAAATCTACAAACGTTCAGGACATACAAAAGAATAAATCAAACTGGAACCCAGAAAACAATAGCACTGCAGTAATACTACCCAGCTTTCTTCATTTTCTCTAGCTTTAGCTTCTATCAGAGCCTCCTGAGGTGCTCTGCTGTGGTCATTTCTGTTAAGAACTCGTTTTGGAGTTGGGATTCCAGAAAATGAGAAAGATTATTCTTGCATAGGTCTCACGGCACGGCTGGGTGAAAGCTCTGAACAGGATCGCCTCTGTCCATGAAGGACCCAATTCCAATCAGGCAGAGCTCCAAGGCAGCAGGAGACCTAACAGAATCAGGGCGCACCATAGTTGTGCAAGAGGGTTTTGTTCCTGGACAGGTGAAGCTGCGATGATGCCCAGATTGCTCTAGGACAGC
The DNA here is from genome assembly GCF_000737465.1 of Haliaeetus leucocephalus. Classification (NCBI taxonomy): domain Eukaryota; kingdom Metazoa; phylum Chordata; class Aves; order Accipitriformes; family Accipitridae; genus Haliaeetus; species Haliaeetus leucocephalus. Next base: position 14,822,912 of record NW_010972664.1, read on the forward strand.
AGCCAGAGACTGTGCCAATGGGAACACCTGCGGGGTGATACAAGAATATTGAAATGGCAGTGGGAGGGGAAATAAAAAGATGTGGATGCAGCTGGGGCTCTCTTTTAAGCTCAGGAGACCCTTTTCACATGTAGGTGCTTGGAGGCAATTCACAGCCAGTAGTAAGCAGGTGGCAATGAAGAGGTGAGGGTGCTGGGAAGAAGCAGTCAGATCCCAAAGCTGGCAGGAGCAGCTGCTGGAGCTGCAGTGACATTGTAAGACTCTTTCATCACTTTGCCCCAGATCACCTGCCATCACGATCACCTGTTTGCTGCAACCTCCCCATCAGGCCACCTCTTTTGCCCTGGCCAGAGCCTTGTTCTCCTCTTTCTCCTTCTGCTTTATCGATCTGCAGCTACTTCCCTACTTTTTTCATACAAACGATGCCCTTTTGGTGAAGATCTACCTCAGCTACTCCCTAGATCATTCCTCTCCTTCCCTTCCCTCCCTATGAAGCCTCTGCAGTCCACTCTGCAAGTCAAGCACTGTCCTCTTCCCTGAGTTGCTTCTCTTTAACCTTTGGCTGCTCTGAGGCAAAGCACTTTCTCCAGGTTTCTGCAGTACCAGCCATCTGAGGTGAGCAATGTGAGTTGAATGTGGGGAAAAAAAGCTACTTAGTTTTGTGGAAAACATGCTTCTGGCTATTTGATGCAACAAGCAAAACCTTATTTTCTTCTTCATGTACATACAGTCATTCACCGGCCCAGGCACTAAAAAACACATTTACAGCAATTTCACACACTATTTTTTAAATGTTATAAATAGTTCTCTTAAAACACCAATTGATGCAACCAAGTGGGATGGTCTAATAATAGAAGAGAGGGAGAAAGAACAAGAGCAAAAAGTCACATACACAGGTGTATAAACACACACACTTGTACAATGTGAAATCATTCTAAATATAACTTTATGATGCTTTTAAGAGAGGCATTGAAATGGGATGGAGAAAAGGGGAGTGTAGACCACTGTCCTGGTTTCAGCTGGGATAGTTAATTTTCTTCCTAGTAGCTGGTACAGTGCTATGTTTTGGGTTCAGTATGAGAAGAATGTTGGTAACACACTGATGTTTTCAGTTGTTGCTCAGTAGTGTCTGTACTAAGTCAAGGATTTTTCAGCTTCTTGTGCCCAGCCAGCAAGAAGGCTGGAGGGGCAAAGAATTTGGGAGGGGACACAGCCAGGACAGCTGACCCAAACTGGCCAACGGGGTATTCCATACCATGTGACGTCCCATCTAGTTTAGGAACTGGGAAGTGGGGGGCAGGGATTCGCCGCTCGGGGACTGGCTGGGTGTCGGTCGGCGGGTGGTGAGCAATTGCCCTGCGCATCATTTGTACATTCCAATCCTTTTATTACTACTGTTGTCATTTTATTAGTGTTATCATTATCATTATTAGTTTCTTCTTTTCTGTTCTATTAAACCGTTCTTATCTCAACCCAGGAGTTTTACTTCTTTTCCTGATTTTCTCCCCCATCCCACTGGATGGGGGGGAGTGAGTGAGCGGCTGCGCGGTGCTTAGTTGCTGGCTGGGGTTAAACCACGACAGTCAGCAAATGGTGAGCAATTGCATTGTTCATCACTTGTTTTGTATATTCCAATCCTTTTATTAGTATTGTCATTTTATTATTTGGTTATCATTATTAGTTTCTTCCTTTCTGTTCTACTAAACTGTTCTTATCTCAACCCACAAGTTTTACCTTTTTTTTCCCCCGATTTTCTCCCCCATCCCACTGGGTGGGGGGGAGTGAGTGAGCAGCTGCCTGGTGCTTAGTTGCTGGCTGGGGTTAAACCACATGAACCACAGAATGAAGTTCACAACTTCTCTGCCAGCAATGCTGGAACAGCGAAGTGGGAGGTAGCATATACACACATACAACTAGACAGGAGAAAAACTGCAACACCACCAGAGTTTACAGTGAACTATGTTTAAGGTTTTGCAAAGCATCAGCACCAATTCACTGTCAGTCTGCCTCCACGCAGCCTGTCAGTGTACAGAACCAGGGGCAGATATAAGATGGACAGCAGTCCTTAACTTGCAGAGCAAACATACCGCATCCAGGGACCTTTTCTTCCAGATGCCCAGCAGCCAGAAACCCTCTGGCATCCCTCAGTACCTGTTGGCAAGGCTTTTTTTCATATCTAGAAGTGGCCATGATCCTCCATTCACTAACAAAAGCAATATTGCACAACTTCTTACCCTGCTGTGCTGTCCCTCCAAGACAGGCTTTTACTTTCAGTGATAAAAATCTTAACAACCTCCTCACCTCTGCTCCTAGCATCTCTCTCACCCAGGTACTCATTAATTGACGTGATGTCTTTCCACTAATCATCACTCATGTTGGTAATAGGGAACCCTGATTTGTCCCTCCATGTCTGGTACCTCTGTTGGTCCATCTGCCGCCAAAATGCACCATGGCTGCACCGACTGCTCCATTTTGCTTCTTCCCATACAACCTTTCCCACAAACTTCTCTGTTTACTCTTGGCTAGAAAGAGCACGCTCTCTGTTTGGCTGCAGGCTGCCTTAGCATCCAGAGGCCACTGGGAGCCTCAGGCTCTCTCCAAATGCTTTTTCATGATCGACACAAGGGTTTCCTCTTCTGCTCCTCCTTGCATACTCTGTCACTCTCAGTCACAAGTTCACTCTTAGGGACACAGAGACTTCAAATCTGATCTAAACAGGGTTGGCACCAGACTAAAATGCCAGGGTCCCCAACCTCTTACACATGCATTTTTAGTTTATATAAAAAAAACCCCTACCCCTTCAGGCTAGCCAAACCACTCTGCAAGTGAACGTGACTTCCTCTGTCAGTACTGCGAGCTTTGCTCAGCGCTTTTAGCTAGGCCAGATGATGGTTCATTTTCTGTGGCTTGTAACACTCATGAATCAGTACATTTCATTTTCTGAATTCATACCAGACTGGGACCCAGGTGAGTTTAATCTCTTTGGAGAATATTTGGCCTTTATATAAACGTTCAGATTATAAATGAAGTCTTATGAAGCAATTCATTTTTGCATGTAAGCGATCTTAATGCCTCACGGTTACACTGTGTGGTGGCTTTGTAATGAATGTCTAATTTTCCAGAGCACTGGCAAATGTTTTTGATTGCTTTTCTGTAGCTATTTCAGCTGGGTTTTGATAGTTTTCTTTATCTTCCCTATTTATTAGTACTTCTGGTTTGCCCAGAGGCATCTATTGGAAACTCTAAAAAGTCAGGACAAAGGATCCAACCACATATTACTCTGTGAATGAAATTTTTTCCTTGAGCTGGAAATGTTTTGAATTCAGTACAATTTCTAATCACCACCTGGAACAAGAAGCAGCAGTCAACACAATCTAATTATGTGCTGACAATTGTTTGCAGGAAAGTTACAAATACTAATAAAGATTAAGCTGAACCATAAAAAAATATATTACATAAAATTAAATAATGGTGTGCTGCCTTTAAGGGCTAAGGTAGTATTTTTGTTCAAAATAAACATAAATGCTATCAAGAACATTCTGCAAAAACTAGTAACAAACACATAAACCCATCATGAAAAAATCAAATTAAACTAAGAACTCTTATAGGAGGGGGCCTATATGCTCTGAGGGCATCTTCAATGCATTTCAAACACTTACAGAACTAGTTATTAACTTAAATCCTGTCCAAACCATGAGCGACTGAACTGAGAGAATTATCTACAGCAACTAATTAATAGCAGTAAGTTTCTCTGTTTGTGAACTGTCCTTAAAACATTATTCACAGTATATGAATCATCATTTAATCATTTAGAAACACATTTTATGCATTGTATCAGCCTATGGAATGCTTGCAAATTATTTGCTGTTCGTAATTTGTTGTCTGCACTGCAAATTTCAAGATAGTCAAATATTACAAAATACAACAATATTCTTCTCAAAAGTTTTGCAGTCCATTCTGTATGATTTAAAATAAAATTAGATTACTTCTATGTACTAGTTAAAAAAAAAATTGAAAATTTTCATGCTGTAAGTTGATTGCAGTTGCTGTCAGAATACTATTCAAAGACAAGCACACACCCAGATAGAGATAATTCATGTATTAAGTGTCTGACTTTCAAGCTACATGGAAAGAAAGCCTGTGCTTATCCTTGCATCGAGATAGTAACGTAACTGTTGTTCCAAACCATGTACCATATAACTGAAAATCAGTAAAAATATAGATATATTTACAGGGATTTTCCTGGAGAAGTAAGCACTAAAGACTGAAAATTGCACACTGGAGGCTTAAAAACAGAAGAGTCATGAGGAAGCCATCGTGATGCAAGAGAGACAGCTCCTTGAGTTCAGAAAGTGTTGGAGAAAGAGGATTACAGGTCTCTGGATGAAAGAGCTGGCTGTTGCCATTGAGTTCAGGGGAAGCTGTGTATTGTAAATAATTGGACCACTCCCTGCACCCCTCCTTTGCCAAAACACCACTTGAAGCATCCAGTTCTCCTCTATGGATAAGACAGTTCCTGGAGTTCTAGTCACATCATCTGTCCTAAACTGAATCCAACATTTCCATAACCAGCTGGTCACCTAACTCATGGAAGGAAACCCAAACTAGGAGAGAGGGCAGCTGCAAAGCCTGTGAACCTTCTTAAAGACTACCCTGAACACTGAAATGATTGAGTCTTTGCATAAGTTTTATAGCTCTGCTCCTAGATTTCTTCCTTTCATTTTGACTTTTTTTTCCTGGTAACTCTAAAGTGTGGAAAAAAAAAAACAACAGAGAGAGAAGTAGCTGGGACAGGACTCAGCACAAATATTCATGGAAAAATACCTTCAAACAAACGTGTCCAAGGCATCCTCTATCCGAGGACGTGCTGGTCCAATCATCTATGTGAAGGTGTGATCATAAGAAGCCAAAGAGATAACAGGCACCTTCAAAGAGAATTTCAAGTTTCTATCTGACTGGACCACTAGCTGGATACATTTTTCCATTAGTTGCCTGCTCACCACAGAAGAAGCTCTTGTCTCACTGAAATTAATAAAAATTACTGATGTCAGTTAAGCCAGAATTTCACTCCAGTGACTTATCAGCATATGTGAATATTCTCTGTCTTGTCCAGCTCCAAGAGGGTGGGTGAGAGAAGTATTGTAAGAAACCAAAAGCAGCTTGAAATTCAAGGTTCTTTGGATGTCATTAAAAATTCACAAATCAGTCTATTTTCCCAGAAAAATGGAACAGATGTCAAGCAAAAAGAGAATCCTTTGCTGAGAAAACATAGCTTAACTTTCAAAAATGTAGCAATGAAACAGAAAAAAAAAAACCAACCAAACCCAACCCTAATCTTAAAGTCTGCAAAGCAACATATATAAATTTTGTAAAGCATTGTGTTAGATGAAACCACAATTAAAATGTTACCCATTCTAGCAATTTCCAGATATTATTGGAAGAATTCCAGTTGATGCAACTGGATTTTACATCAGGTTCCCAGTAACTGTGGTATATTAATTTTGACCATGAGGCAGTTCCCTGTGTCACAGTTGAGATGCATTATTTGGGCAGTTTCTGAAAGAATGAACATTTATTATTTGGATCACATTAATTCTATCAGCAAAATAGATCAGATTTATTTTTTTTTTAAGTCAAAATGGCACTTCTGCTGCACATTCAGTTCTTTTAAAAAGAACCTCTAGAACTGTGCTTAAAAGGAAAAATGTAATGAGTGCTACACACGGGTCCTTGAAATATACCTCAATACACTGTTCTTAATCATGCTATCACAAAATTCTTTTGATAGGCGATTATAAGGGATAGGTAATCTTAGAGCTATGCTTAGGAGGGAAAATGTGACTTGGCTGCCTGGAACATGAAAGAATGCTACAAATTAGATCTAGTCAAGTAGTACAAAAAGTCATTCATTAACATATGCACAAAAAGAAAGTACCAAGTTAGCGCTATCATTATTCAAGGAGGTCAAAATTAGTCCTTCATGTACATTCAGTTCATCAGCAATTTATTTGCAAGAACTTTTGTGAATCCTAAAAAACCCAGAATTTTACCACCAGTAATTATCTTGAAAAACTTTATGAAATGTGCATTTTTATTCAATACTCAGCCTTTCTTATTTTATTTTTTCCAAGGAGTAAGTATTCTGTGCTAGCAACTGAACAATCCCACAATGCTAGTGATGGCCAATGGCTAGCAATGTAAAATAAAGTCCTAATTCTTACCCACTATTATCTGTCTTTGCCTCAGTGGTCACCAGACATCATCCATAATACAAGCAGGTAATTCAGATATAATATATGAAGGCAGGTTTGTTTGACTAAAATTCTTAGACACTATTTGTGTGACTAGGAGATAAGAATTAGCACACTGGATTAAACTATTGATTCATCTAATTGATATCCCAGTTCCACAAGGCATCAAAATGATTCTCAATAATTGAGAAAAGATTACTACAGCTGAAGTTTTGCAGCTAACTGGACAGCTTGTGCCTTGGTGTGCAAGTGATTTTCCACCCTGAAATTTTTTTTGTTCTGCCTAATACAAACATGGAAGCTGTCATGATCCATAAATCTTTTGTCTTTAAAGAAATCTACTAAATAAATGCAAATGGATTTTGAAAATAACAAATCATATGGATAAAGCACAATCAATTTTTTAACAGCAGGCAAACACCAACAGATTCAAAAGGTAAATTAATGAGATAAAAGTGGCTACAATGAGAATATGTTATTTACATTATATGGGTCTACTGAAATGACAATGGCCTACTCATCAGCAAGGAATAACTCAGGAACAGAGATTCGAGACAACAAAGGTTGAGAAACATAGATTGACAGACAAAAAAGCAGTTCTAAATCAAACTGAATTTGAATTAAAAAGGGAAAAGAAGGAAAGTAGTGGAACAGGAGACAAAAAGGGTAGTTATGCATTCATTGTATGTCAGTCAATATTGTTAATTTGCTTACTAACTGGATAAGAGGAAAAGCAGAATCCTCAGACTATAATCTCCTCTTATAAAACATGATAAATTTATTTCACAAGGAGGGAGGGGAGACTTCTAAAGAGAAAACAGGCAGGAAGAGTCAGTCCTACCAATATTTGGCTTGGAGTAAGCCTCCAGACCCAGGAAAAGGAATATACAGAACTGGACAGTTTTACTCCACAGCTTAGATGCCAGCTAAGCCACCAAAGCCTTCCATGCATGGATCATCCCCTCTGCCTTGAGTGGCGGTGTGGGTGGATTAGACGGATCAAATAAATATGCATGGTCTACAGGCAAATAAGTAGTACAGAGGTGCTCTAGTTTTCCTGTGTTATCTTCACCTTTGTAAAAATGTTGCTCTAAGACTTTGCTTTCCTTAGGATAATACGATCAGGATGCTCACGATACTGAAGAGTCATGTCAGTCAAGATTGATGCTAAAGGTGATCTTGCAGTCAGCAGAGAAAAGGATAAGAGATGCTAGCAGTGTATCCATTAACACAGTTCCTCAGACTTCTGTTGGAGCAGGTTATTTTCTGGCAAAGGCAAAACCTCATGGACATAGGACACCACTCACATCAGGGCAGCTCCAGCACCGATGACTCTACCCAGTAGCATGGCCAGCCATAATGAGACCCAGATACCATGGAGGAGTATCTAAGTCATCTTTGTGAGGAAACTCAGGAAGGAAACCCTGAAGCTCACCAAAGAACTATACAAGTGACGTGTGCTTGGGGGAGAGTAAGGTCATCCTTCCATCTTCTGAAAATGAAAAGATAGTTGAAAAACCTGTGCAAGGCAAGCACTGAAGGAAGAAAAAACCCAACAAAACCTCTATAAAGTTTTTCAGTAGGTTTTCCTGCATGAGGAAGTGATCAGATTGGCTATTAGCATGGGGCCCATTTCATCTAGAATTTATTTGCCAAGAAGGATATTGAGGCTGCATTATTCCACCTCGGTATTTTTTTGAGCTGTGGGTGTTCTACATAATTAACAAAGACAAATATCATCTTTTACCAAGGTTTATTCCCATCTAGGCAATTGGATTTAGTCCATAACAGAGAAAATCAAATACAGGATTAGGAAATGCTATTTTTTCTCAAACACAAGCTTGTCAACATATGGAATTTGTGTAGAAATATATTTAAATGGATTTTTGTAGGGTGTTTGAACAAGGAATGGTATTTTTTTTTTTTTGGTCAAATGTATTACTTCTCAGAGCAAGTAGCTAATAAAGTTGGCAGAAGACACGGAGTGTGCAAGCAGTCATTGAACTGTGTAATAAAGACACCTTGGCGTCTACCACACCTTTCTCAATGTTACTTTATTCCAGGGTCTTTTAAAGGCACTGAGAATTGCACCTTTCAATAGCTGGACACTGACTTGTGATATTTCTGAGAGGTAGTCAAAGGGACAGGGCCTCTCATAATGATGCCAGTTGATTTTCATACAACTGGCATTGCCTATGGTTGAAGTCAGATGTTCACCAAAACTGGAAATACATGTGGATTTGGAAAAGAACATCATAAACACGTGCAGGACTTTGATGTCCATACTCTGCATATGGACAGATTATGAAATTTGTCTTACCACAACATTACTAAACCCTGGAAGCATTTAAAATTTGTAAGTACCCCAGTCTTATCTTAAAGGGCATTGGCTGCCTAAGACTCTGTTTCTGGGCATACCCAGATCTGCTATTGCCTTTTGGCCTGCCTCACACACAGTCCTGATGAAGATACAAAAATTAAGATGTTCTTTTCTGCTTATATCTCCCAAGCTTCCCAGAGCATTTATTGGACTAGCATCTGATGAAAGGCAGATGTGATAGCCATTTTTATATCCTACTGTGTGCCACAACCTAGCATTATAGGAGGATGTGGGATACATCTATTCCTCCCCTTCTGCATGAACCCATTACAACACATTAGCTAGTGCTAAAATCTTGACAGTGCCTGCTGTTGGGTGGAAGCGCTTTTTTGCTCCTTGTTGAAATGGATTGAAAAAAAAAAAAAAAAAGAGAGTTTTACAATTTATGGGGCTGCATATGATTTTTTAGCTTTAAATACAGAATCCTTTTTCTAGTCAACTAGTAAAAGACTTAACTGCTCTAACCACAAGACAGTTCCGCACATTGTTTCTGCAGTCATTCAGCATTTTGTTCTGCACGGTGGCACGGTTTTCATGCCAGCCACGGATGGATTCTACCCTTTATCCAGACTTCCGTAACACCTGGTGGGTCGGAGACTCTCCCAGGAGGAGGTGAGAGCTAAGTTTGAATTTGATCAAAATCAAGAGGCAGGGAAGCAAGTTTAACTCTCCAGGTCCTGTGCAAGTTTGCTCACAAAAAAGCTAAGGAATAAATGGGATTGGAAAGAGGTGTGGGCAGCACCATCTGTTCCTGGTTTTAAATGAACAAGAGAGATTCCCTGCTGTAAGCTCCAAGGAAACGATGCAAGGGTCTACTTTACAGAGGTGATTTCATTTCGTCACTCTTAATGGAGAAAGGATCCCATTTGGCTCTGCACAATTCAAACCCCAGCCCTATCTCAGAATTCTCCATCACTTCAGCCTAGGTGCCTCCCCGGCAGAGCGTGCTGAATTCAGCGTGGTAGCGCCTGTGTCCCATTGCGAGACACGTACCTCTCCCGGCACAAAAGAAGAGCCGTAGTGCCTCACACAGTTCTGCCCTGTTCAGCACTGGGCCCTGCAGCGCTTGGCACAGCCGTGCCCTCTGCACCTTCTGGGATGCCACTCAAAATATTTGCTTTTCGGGAGCCATTGACTCAGGTCGTTCCCACCGAGAAACCTGCTGCACAGCACGCAGTTAGCAGCCGGCTAACAGCGCTGAGTTGTAATTATACGCAGCCCCCGCCGGAGCTCTGTGGGAAGTCTGTCTATCCGTCACCCAGTAACGGGAGGAGGGAGGACTCGCCTTTTCTCATTGAAGTGACACTAATTGACGTGCCCATCCATACCACTGGTTGCAGGACCGAGTTGCCGATTAGGCAGTTAGGAATGCTTGTGTTTTGTTTGTTTCAGACGTTCCCTTGTCGATGTAAACATCTGCTGCCCTCAGTTATGACAGCAGAAAAGCGGCTGTTACAAACCCAACCACGTAAATTGTGAACAGTTAAGCTATCTGTGCCTCTAACCAGTTGCAAAGTAACAGCGAGAGCTGCAGCAGATTTCTTACTATCATATGCCAACTACTGCTCAGCTGTACACGTCCCATGTTTCCCTCTGCCCACTTCGAGAGGATGAAGAGATAAAGAGAACAGTCTGCCCCCAACGACAGCAGTGATAACACTCATTATTATACCCACAATGCTGAAAAATGAAGGTTTTCATAGGGAGCTGCTGCATGCCACATAAATTAGTTACTCACTATTCGCCAATCCTGTTAGTTAACAAATGCTCAGCATTTCATTAGTTCCCTTGACAGCTGCTCCAGGGAAAAAGTTTCCTTTGAGGGTGACACAATGAAGCTGGCGTTTCTGCTCATTCCGCTATATGCTACCAAAGGGCTTACAACCCCCCAAACTCCTGCCAGAATAAGTTTGAAATCCCTGGCTTTTGTCTGAAGAGAGTGAAATACTCCACAGAGAGGGTCAGGAATTGTTACCCTCTGTCATTAGCATTCCTTATGTATCAGCAGCAAGCAGGTTCCCCAGAAGTCAGAGCACATTTTACTGTATACCAAGGTATCATTGTAAATTTTATTTAAGTTGCAGCTAATAAAAGGAACAAGCACAGCTTCCAAGAGGGAGGAGAGGGAGCTCAACTTTCACACATGACACTACACTAAATTTTTAAAAACAAGACAGTCTGCTCCCTCTCCTGATATCTAATGTGCAGCACAGAAGCATAAAGCAGGGGCTAGTCCAAACTACTTGCATAATCTGATATTAACTAGTAGATTTCCATGTTGGGTTGTCTCTTACAAATCCATTATTTTTCACTACACTTTTCATTTTGTGCCTCTAGGACTTGAAGAATCAGATAAACTACCTTCTTACGTGTTTCACTACATTTCCCCCTTCAATAGCTTTCTTTTAATTTCTTTATGGTTCCTTGATAAGTAAAAGAAACTTTAATCTTATTAAAACCTTAAAAGCTTTCCATTTTTACAGTAATGCTTCCCTTTATTTATCTGAAATTATATTCTATCTTCAGTCAAATGTCATTAGAAACATAGTTACGATGAACATCCTTTTGAGCTGAACTAATGATGAGAAACTTCCTTCATATACACCTTTAACCTGCTGGTATTCAGATCAGCAGCCCTACTGATATAGGTAGGCTTAGAAAATACATTAATTTTTCTATTCAAGAGAAGATCCTCCCAATATTCTAGGCTTCCTCTTTCATGTTACAATTACAGTATCTGCTTGTTTTAAAGGACCATCTTCCATATTTGGCCTCTTTCAGCAATATAGCAAGAGAGAGAAAAGGTGTGTATTTGCTGAGGGTAAAGGAGTTATACATATGCTGTACACTCTTACCTATAGGCCTGATATAAATCTTTCTGGAGCCAGTATGAGACTTTCAGTTGTCTGGATGGCAGCTGCATTAATGGTAACCCAAAAACCCCAGCCTTTAATAACAGCTGATGTCACTACCAGGGCTGAAGCTGTATGTATTTTTTTTTTTTACTATATGAGACAATAGATGTTTCAACCAGTCTTTTTTCTCTATATCAAGCTATGACTCAATGACCCAGCTTAAAAAGTTATCTTGTATCAGCAGAATGAGGGTAGCTGTCTGTGCTCACTTATGTGGCAGTCATGAGATCAATTTGACTTAGCTAAAATTTTTCAAGGCCTGAATTAAAAACAGAGCTGTTACACAAGTTATTAGATAAAATCACAATCACATACTAGATTATGTGAAAGAAAGATCATCAGCCTTATATTGATTTTCCTCCATCCTTCTGCATGAACATGACCAAAGGGAAAACAAAGAGATGGGGAAAGGACAAGTAGACTGGTCACTGAAGATGACCTAAGAGTGTGCTAAAGACAGGATCTTTGAAGGCTTGCAGAGAAAAAGTTAAACTCATGCAGGCTATAAGTAGAGCTAAATTTTAAAATTTTAAAGTACTATTTCTGGAGATTCAGATGACATACCCCTTTTTTAAAATTAATGATTAACAAAAAGATGGGGAAGATTGACAACACTGTAGAGAGAAAGTTCTCTTTCCTAATGCTGTAGACTATGCCTATACAGCAAAATGGAGTTGTGGTTGCAACACAGTGCAGCACTGTCATGTTAACTTTATTCTTACTATTGAAACATAATGAAAGCAAGTGGTTAAGGACAGATGACTTGAATTCTTGTACCAAAATCTTAGATTTCTGCCTCCAGTGTTAATGCTACCTGCGTTAGCTAAAGTAAAGCAATTCTGCCTTGGCAAAATGGAAACTGAACAGCACTAGGTTTGTGTAGTTTTTTGATGATAGCAGCAGACACAGTGAAAAGGTGCAAGGAAGATGCTCAGAGTTAGTTCTTAGAAGATTTTTTGCTCATGTTCATACCATAAGGGCCAGTAACACTGGCATGAAAATGGTACTGTCCAGTTGGTAGCATTCTCATTGGTGATGTGCTTCTGGTTTGTTTTTAGATTATGATCAAACATATTCAAATGGGTAAAGCTTAATTGAGAGACACAGTCAAAGAGGGTAAGGAAATCATAAAAATATGGGAAGTCAGCACCTACATACAGGTATATATTAAGTTTCACTAAGAACACAAAAACCAGTAATAATAATCATCATCATCATCTTAAACAGGAAACAAAGGGATGACCAAAATGGATGAACTATACAGAGAAGGGGACGGTGATGAACCGAAGCATAAGAAGGATATAAAAAAGTATCCACCAACAAAACTGGAGTGCTTAAGTGGCTGTCAATGAAATTCAGAAAATTATGTTCAGCAAGTGGAATTCTTTACCTTCCTTCATGGTGAATGCTTCGGAGTTCTTATGTTGGCTGATACCAATGACACAAACTACCTGATGAAGCCATTACAAAGTGGAAGATCTTGCTGGGGACATTGATTAAGAGGGAGGTCACCTGCGTGACTTTGAAATGAGAGAAACTCCAAAGGAAAGCAAGAGGAAAGATTGGATATCTGGAAATAAACTGCAAGGACTGGTATTGTTTTGTAAGAAGGCTGGAAGGGTGGCCTTATAGCTGTGTGCAAATATGAAAATGAGGCAAAAGGCACAGAAGAAGAGCAACACACTGTTTTCCCTCTATACTGGGTTAGGATAAGCAGTACTGGACTTACATTTCTAGCAAGTGAGGTTTAGGTAAATGAGGACAGTGGGGATATGGAGGTTGTGGTGTGTCCCTCAGAAGACTTCTAAAGAAGAGATGAGACAAAAAACCTCACAGGAATACTTCCTCCTTGGGCAAGGAGATGGACTAAACTTTCTGAGATCCCCTCAGCTCCATTTGTAGAACATAGAGTCAAGGAGTACCTGGAGAACAGGATCCTCAAGGTTTGCACTCTATACCAGTCACGCAATTCACATATGCAAACTGGATGTAACCTGAAAATAAGGAGACTCCTGCTGTCAATATGTTCTTGAACAACTGCAAAGCTTCTGTACAAACTTCCACAGAAGATGTTACATCCAGCAAAATCCTCTCAATCTCACTGCTGACGGCTGGGTTAATAGTTAGAGGAAACATTTTTGGCTCTGCAACACAACTGCTGTATGTTCGTGAAGAAGTCAGTTTATCTGTCGGTATCTGTGAAATGAGGAATGTGCCTTTTACCTCATTCATACAATAGACAGAGAGGGTTATGAAACTTATTCCAGTTCCTAAGTAGTCTGAGATCATTAGACGGATGGCAAAACACACATGCAAGGTGTCATTGTTCTGCATGCAAAAGCACGTGGGCATTGTTGGAAGACTAATCTTTAGTATGGACACAGCTATGTGAATGGCTTACACGTAAAAAACCCAAACTGTAGAACTTGCAATATTGATGCAACGCTGCATACGGGTTTCCTGTGCTTAGGACTTTATTTTCATGAATATGTAAATTTCATTAACCACTATTCAGACCATAGCACTTTGGGGGTGGGGAGGGGAGAGAGGGGAGGGAGAGAGGAGCACCACATGGAAACCTTCCAGCTGCCCTGCAGCGTGCACAGAGAGGTGAGATGAGGTCGGTGATTATTTACACAAGAAGAAAAAATGGAGGAAATACTGGATCAGCAGGTGATTAAAGAACACAAAGAAAAACAGGATAACAGCACTAGAACCATTGTACGTGTGTCAATAGCAAATTATGCCTGCGGAGAAAAAGCCAAAACATTTTTCCTGAATTAAACCCAACCGGAGTGAGGTTTACATTGAACAGTGAAATCTGTTCTTTTCAAAGAAGGTTTTAAAACAATAACTTCACGTGCAAATCAAGAAAGGGTCTCCTCCCTTGCTTGGTCAAGCTATTACTGTAATGCTGTTTTCCTGAATTCAGGATTAAAATTCCTTTTATCTTTGCCCAGATCTCATCTGCAGTACATTTAACAGAATCAGACATTAGAAGTGACTCACTAACAATTAGGCTTCTGCTTCTGAACAGAGAACTCTTTGAACATGCATGCAGCAAGGAATGTTTTGGGGATGCTCTTTCTTGTGAGATGAAATTTAAAAAGAAAAATGCTTCTCCAAAGGAAAATGCAAGAAAATCATTCAGGTGGTGGAAAAAGATGTTTAAACTTCAACTGTACAGAGGGAAGATGATGTTCTCTGCAGAATGACAAAAGCAGCAGCCTTGCAAAATTAGATTGGGACAGTGAATTGTATGCAACCTAATTATATTAACAATATTACAAAAATCCAGAAGCATAACAGCTGTTTCATATCTGAGCTGTGGTAAACAGAACCTCAGCAATCTCTGCCTGAACCATGCAAACACCAGACAAAATTCAAAGCTGTTTCAGATGTTTGTATGGTAAATACACCAAGAAAGCAAAAAACATGGATCCATTTGGCCACTCTTCCCTACCTCATTTAACATACAGTAAAAAAGAAATGCTTATGCCCTTTCTCTGATGTTCCGCTTCTCATGAACAAAAATATCTCCACTTGCACCCAGAGCACTGTGCCGATGCCAGCCGCAGGCACATACGATGAATAGGGGCTACTAGCCCCTAGCCTGGGATTTAAAGTAGCAGGGAGTGCAGAGCCAGCCTGCACCAGCCTGACTGGGACAGCATGTCTCCTGCAAGCCAGTGCTGCTACCGGGATTACCTACGTGGTTACCCAGCCATACTGGGAGAAGTCGTGGCACAGCAGTGCTTCTGAATGTTCACCAAAAGACTCAAAAGTTCACCATGCTGAGAATAAAGATTTGCTTAAACAAAGTTTCCAAATCTTCCATGGAAAAAACATGAGCCCCCCTCTCCTCCTCCAGCCTCCTGTTAAATAGAAAATTACAAGGGAATTATGCGTCGAAGTATTTCAGCTCCCCAGCTTCCTAAGGGTAACACTCAAGGGCTTCCAGGCTCTCCGTTGCCTGCCAGTATGGGTGAACAAGAGCCAGAAGTGTGGGAGCAGTGGTGGGGGCCAGAACTCCCCGGCTTGGGTTTGGGTGCGACCGAGCTTGCAAGGCAGCACGCTGCCAGACGCCGAGCTTGGAGGGGAAGAAGCCTCCCCAGCTCTCCCAAGGGAGCTCCATTCCCTGATTGACCTGCCTTACCCACCTCCAGAAATTTAGATGATTACAGACACCCAGAAATGATTACACAGAGCTCCTATGCTGAATTGCTACAACTGCTCACGGAAGAATCATTTTTTGTTACTGAGGTTACTGATTTGATCCTATGCATTTTTTTAACTACAGGGAAAAATAGAAGGCCCGTGATTAATAAAAGAGGATTCAGTATTATGATATTCTCTTTCCTTTTTGAATTTTATGTATACCCATCGTCCAACTGAACATCTACTCACCTTTCCAACTGTATTGAAAAAGCTTCTTTTTCTTTACTGATTTATATACATCAAATCCCCTGCCCTGCTTCTTTACTCCTCTGGTTTTCCCACTTCCCATCAGTCTGATCTTCCTTGAGCTCTTTGGAAAGAAAAGAGCTTGTCTTTCACAAATATATTATGATGCCTAATAAATAGTTTTATTCCTTTTCCATAGCTGTTGGTAAATACAGTGCCCAACTGAAAATTACGCTGGTTTTAAGTTTTCCACTGACTAATTTTTACGACTTGCAAAAGCAATTTTATTCTTGATTAAATGGAGTGTGCTTAAGTATAGTTAAGATGCAATCACCTAAGACGGGCTGACTGATTAGGTGAGAAAAAATCAGGAGAGGAGGGGCTGGCTCACCTTGAATCTTTTTTTTTTTCTTTTCTATTAAGAATACTTTCAATAACCTGACTTTTCACAGAAATCAGAGATCAGAAAATAGAAAACAACCCTTACTCAACATAAACCCCAGTCCAGATTTCTAGTAAACGTGACAGGTAGTTTAAGAAGTTTAAGTCTCAATTTTATGCACAGAACAAGTGTTCTTGAACAAAGTTTCCAATCCACAAAAACTGGCAGTTCCACTATCCCTTTGTGGTAACAGCCTTGAGCTTACCTACAATTAATATAAATCAGGTACATTCTTAATGCTTTTTCCCAGGCATCATTCATTCCTTATCGTACATTACTTGCTCCCTTGGGACTCTTTAGGTTCAGCCCCATGCCCTAGTCCTGTTGCATGCCAGGAATAGAAGCTGACTAGCAGTGATCACTGCAAATTACTATTCCTCAGCAACAGCCTGCTCTTAAACTGGCCTGAGCACTCTCCTAACCTCGGGAGATGTCAGAGAGCAGTACTGGAGTCCTGGACACAGCAGATGTTGTGAGGCCCACACTAAAGCTTCCTCAGGTGGAAAGAAACTGAACACCTTTGTGTGTATCACTACCATGAAAGAGGAAGGACATCCATGCACAGAAAGCAAATGCTTATAGCATGTTCGCAAAGCCACAGAAACTGGTGAACATGAATGAAAAAAACCTCACCCTACGTATATTATAGCCACTTACTAGCAAGATTAGACCCAAAGCTTTTCCTCTCCTCCAGTACTTTACTGATAAACTCAGGCAGCCACTTCACACACTCGGGGTTGGAGATCCAATTCTACAAGATCCTACACCACTAGGTTACATGCCGAGTTGATAAGCTGGATATTCATCTTTCTCTTTACATTCCAAAACATCTGGGGAAGGCAATTTCCAGCCAAGGGTCTCCTTTCCCAATCTTACACAAATTTTCTATCCCCCAAACCACCTAGAACTAATTTTAACTACTCATAGCTGCCTCTGTTTCATGTCGGGCAGGTGATACCACATATGGTGATGACTTCCCAAACAGGATGACAAAGTCAATAGTTTGGAGGTCTATTGAAATAACAACTCCTGCCCTTCTCATCTATTGACTTTCTCCTATTGCTTTGGAAATGCTACTATGTCTTAAGCATGGCCCATGACAACCATCACCTGCCCAGACAGTAACCAGAGGCTGTCAGTGACTACTGCAGTACCTGGGTAAGTTCTAAATAAATTGCTAAACCATGGCAAGACAGAATGCTCCTTACTGCCAGGCAGCACAGCATTGAATCTGTCTGAAGCTTCTTCACACAGTAAACCCTACATGCTACAGTTTGATGTAATGTGATTTCACACTTCATGCAATGGCATAACTGAGATTAAAATACGCAGTTCCCAACTGGCTCTTGCTTATGAGAAGAAACAATCACCCTGGAGTGATGACTAGTTTTGGGTCAACCATTCCCACTCACGTCTCTGAGGGATGTTATGGTATAATTGCTGTAACACACTCATAAGACTGTTGCAACTCTATGAGTAGAAAGAAGTGTTGCTTTTGCAGGGCTAAAAGAGACTCGTCCTACGTAGAAAAGGTGCAGAACTTAAAATGCACTTAAGCAATAAGCACACATACTCAAGCAGGTCAGAGGCTCTGTGATGTAAGGAGAAATTAATGCCCACCAGAAAGTTTTCCTATTAATAAATATATATTTTAAAAAATCAAAAGTCTGCTCCAGCTTAGACAAATATTTGTGGTGTTTCCAGACTGAACGGCTGGCTTATATATTGACATTGTTCCAGAGACATTTTAGTGCCATTATTTGTAAACATTTCTGAACAAATTTGCGAAGTGCTGAATAGAAGTAAATGATTAGTATATTACCCAAAGCATCTTCATGGCAAAAAGAAAATGCACAGTCTTTCCTCTACCACTGTTTCATGTGGTCTCAGGGTTTGCCTAGAGACTGCAGGAAAGTAATGTCTTCTGACTTCTGCATGCCCCTCAGGACATCTGTTGTGCTACAGACAAGAGGTGCTTTTGCTGGTGAGCATTTTCAGTGTCAAATCATTGATACAGCCAGACAGTTGATAGTGCAGCACTTTGAAAGCCCATTCCTTCCCATCCCTTAAAATATGCATTAATTAGTGATTATTAGTATTAGTTACAGGACATTACAGACTGTTATCATTTTAGGTGGTGGTTAGTACCAACGTTACATTCTTTCTGTTTTGTTCTTTTTAATTATTACTGTTAGAGTTTCAGAGCTGGATGGTGCCCCCTGTAAAAGGCTGTCAGAAGCAGGGGAGCTGCCCGGGGCAGCGGAGCTGAGGGCAGCTTCCTCGGCTCCAAACACCCTGTCAGTCTCATTGGTCTGGATTGGGGTTGACATGTACAAGGGGAAAGGGGGCTGTTTACTCCTCCTTTAAGTTTCTCTCTGGATACTTGCTTGTAAGCATTTCTCTAACTCCCACCCACTGAGCAGGATTTATCCATATGTTATACGGTTGTGCAGATTCAAGGAAGAAACTTTACTCCTCCATCTAACCTGCATGGCTGAGCTAGGCACGAGACGTATGAGCCCTAAGTTAACTGGTTATTAAGAAGAACTCAAAATGTTCCCTTTTCCAGAGTGAATACCGGGCAGTGTGAACTGTACAATGAGACTTATTTGTACAAAGCCTGGTATAACTGTACCACAGTGACTCACATCTGCTGGGAGCTCTGCTGGTAAGTAACAGAACCGTACCATCAGACACAGGAGTGCACCTTACAGGCACAGACTATGTCCTGTACTGGTGCCTGCTGTTTACTTTAAATAGAAACCAGTTTTCTTCATGCAGTTTACAGATCACACCTAAAATAAGATTCCCATTTCACATCTAAAGTACGTTTCTAGATGCTTTCCTGAATCTCTTAAAAACAATTACATATGTAATTTTGAAATAGCCACAATTCCAGAACAGGAAAGTGAAGGCATCACAAAATTAGACTTGCTTCTATCCCACAGCATCAGTTAAGGTGAGTAGCACACAAGACAACTTGTAACTTTACTGTTCTAGCTTTCCATACGCTTCTCTACATGGCCAAAAACTTGTCACTAACCTGACTTTTTTTTTAAAATTCTTGGCTGTATGTGAGTTTAATAAGTAATGTAAGTTGGGCATGCAGGTGACCTTGAGCCAAGTTCCTCGGAGAGAAGCTGTAGCAGTGGTATATAGGAAGAAAAATTGTTCTCGGTCTAGAAGAAGGTACAAATAATTTACAAGAAAATGGGGCATTTGGAGCCACTGTGAACGGGACCAGCTGTGATTGATCCAGTAGGATCCAGCTAATCCAGTATCTTATTAGCAATGACAAGAATTTACAGAAATATCAAAAAACTTATCATCACTAAAACCAAATGACCTGTGGAAGCAGAAAGATTAATCAATAAGACTGATTCCCAAATAAGTCACTGGCTTTTTATGTGGGTTCTCTTTCATCTTTCTGCCCATTTGAGTTCCTGATAAATTAAAATTGTGACATCAAAAGATACATCTCATACCTGCAGTGACCAGAGGTGTCCCAGCGCTCTCCTGAATTTAGCTGCTCTTTCAAGGTCCCTGAAGAAAAAAAGAGAAAAAAATTTCTAAAAATTAACTGGAGCATGATTCTGAAAAAAGCCTGAGTGGTTGGGCTCAGGGCACCCCACACAGTCTATGATGGGAGGAGGAAAAGAGGTGCCTTTTTATATGACCTCTTCAACAGTCCTTCCTTCAGCAGTCAAGGATAGTCAGCAACATCATTAAGAAGTAGTAAGACAGTAGAGCAACATCACAAGCAGTGTCAAGTATTTTCCATGCCAGTCCACAAAATAAGCATAGGACCAACTTTAGTCCAAAATTCATTGTGTTGTAGCTATGTCACAGGCCATTCAGACAGCATTTTCAGAACAGTAAAATTTCTTGCTTGATCTTCTCCATTAGTGCTATGCGGTCAGATAAGAGTCCAAGATCTAGACTGAATATAACAACTGGGCTAACAGCAGCCAAGGACTATGTTTCAGAGTGCTATGCGAGACTTCCTGGCTTTTAACCAAGATCATCTTAATCCATGGGGTTAGAGAAACTCAGTATTTTCCATCTGGTTACCAGTTCTCCCTGACAGATCTTACTTGTGGTTGCAGTATTGATGATACATCACACATTTGCACCATGACATCCCAATGGTGGTCACTTAAATCACTGTTAGGTCTCACAGAAAATAATTTCTCTCTGAGTGGGGCACTGACATTTCCTTGTTAAAGACTCTCACCCTTAGGGGAGTTTCTATCACCAGAGCTATTAACAGTGATCTGGATCTAAATACTGTACTGTATTATCTGCATCCAGATGGCATAAAAATGGAAATTTCTATAAGATTCAGTCTTGACCTTTGGATGAAAACCATTCTTTCCCTAGTTACTGCCCGAGGTACTCTGAGGTGTTTCTTTTCAAGCATAAAAGCAAAATGGTGATTTATGATTAACATAAGAGAAAAATAGCTTGCCTGCAAGTTTATGACAGGGTGAGTCTATTTCGATGCCATTATTCTAATAAATCACGATGTTGCTCCCTACTCATCCTTTCATGGGTAACATATCTGGGTGTTGCTCCTGCACGCATGTTTCATTCTCCTCTCCCTAATTTTTTCTTTATATATATATATATATATATGTGTGTATAAAGCGTATTTCATATGAAACACTCTATACATTCTACAGTTCTAAAATGCACATGCAGTAGTAAAGCAAACCCCTTTATGGTTAAAATATTTTATCTTTGATTTAGGGGTAAAGCTTCTGTTGCATATTTAGAACAATTTGCTAAGAAAGTCAAACTCATCCTTTTTTGAAATGACAGCACAAAGCATACGTGTCACTTTGTTACTACTTCAATACTCTTTTTTAAGGGCTAACCAGTAGCACAGGTTTTACAGCAGTTCTCTGCACAGGGTAAAACTGGCAAGGACCTCTTATGAATGCAGGTATGCCTTTCTTGTAACCCCCAGTCTTGCTGTCTCAGGCTGTGTTTTAATTTCCCTGGTGGGCTGAGTTGCAAGTGAATTTGGCTTGAAGGAGTGACTAGGAGAATATAAATATGAATAAGGTCGTATTCTTTTGGTAAGTGGAGCCATCTGTTGCCACATCTAGAAAAATACGTGTTTGTATGGAATTCTGTTGATGATGTTACAAAACATAGTCTCATCCACTTCATTTGGTGACATGCAATGCTATAATTCAAGTTTAATACACACATTGTCTGGATTGGATTTGGAGTGGGGATAGGAATTTTTGGGAGGGGAAAAGGGGATTCTTGCATATTGCTGCACATCATGAGCTTGTTCCAGCTCCCACTGAAATTTCTACAAGTCTTGTCATAAGTTCCAGCAGCTGTACTTCAGTCAATATTAGGGTACAAAATTGCATTCCATTACAAGGAAAACTCCTATCATATGTATGCAACCGGAGTTTTCCTTGCAAGAAGACTATAGGCCAGTCTTATGCTGAGGTTGTCACTGTTGTAGCTATATCAAAGTTACGCATATGCCATTAGTCATATCTGCAGGCACCATACAAGGCTCAGCATGCACCACTGTACAATAGGAGTCAAATTCTGAAGCTCTTGCTCAAGATAAATCTTTTAACAAATCCAATGCATTTGTTGGGTAAGGTAACCATCTGGTTTTTAGAATTTATCCTTAGCAAAATAATGAAGCATATGCTAAAATCCCAAAACCTGTTCTTATAGTTAAATATTTAATTTTGCCTTGTTGGATAGAACATGCATGCTTTAAGATGTTGTTGAAGTCACAGACCTGGAGACAGAGATCATCTGACTAAAGAAAAGTAACATGGTTTCATTACTGCAGATACCTTGCACGGGTAACTGTATATGAAGTCTTAATAACAACCACCGTTATGAAATCACTTTTTTTTTTCTTTTGCAGCCATAACAAGTGTCCATTTACTAAAGGAAATTCAAATGTATAAAAATATGGCCTGTTATATTTGAACTACTTCCATCGTATGATGGTTCATGCTTGTTGTTTTCTATCCATTTTATTTATTTAGGTCCAAGCCAGTTGTAACTCAGTTAATTTTCTCACTACTGAATTTTCCCAAACATCATCTTCCAGTTGATATCATCGTGACTCTATGACTGTGATTATCTAGCAGTAAAAAACAAATTTTGATTAACCATTGTAGACAAGAGAAACAAATTCAAATGTAAGTTGTTTTCTGACATCCCTTCATTTTATTGAAGAGAAGCATGTGAATTCAACTAATGTATTTAGTCCATTTATCTAATGAATGTGATTCTCAAAGATTATTTGATATATGTGATAATACATAATCAATATAGCCTGCAAGAGCCAGTCAAAGCTCTATACAACACAATCCAGGAGGTCACAGGGATATGCAAGTGTTCATTTGATTTGGTTTAGCTTTTAACGATGTACATCAGCACATCAGCACAGAGTTATCTTGAAGCTGACTTCACCAGAAAATGTTGGGTTTGGAGCACAGAAAATAACATCGATGACTTCTGTTGGATTCAGGAGTTGCTGTGTTTAAGTAAAAGTTGGTTTAATTAGAAAGCTGGATAAGAAATTGAAACAAGCCACATCCTTACTAGGAACAACATCTAATATTTAGTACACAACTTTTCAAAAACCTAGATGCAACAGAGTTTGAAAAGATTGAAAGAAATTCTTGTCTCCTTTTTTAGAAATAAGGGAAGATGGCATTAAGAGAGCTTATACCAACTCTTTCAATCTCATATGGAGAGTTAATAACAAATCTGAAGATTTACTATCAAACTCAAGACTATGTTATCTACTAAGTGATTCTTGCAAGAGCTAGCTGATTCTTCTCAGCAGGGCTACAGTTTTACAATGGGTTACTTAGCTGACCTGTTTAAACACATCAGCTTTGTTCCTTTCCTCTTCTTTATTTTCATGACACCATTTTAGAGCCTCACCCTTCTTCACTGATCAAAAAAAAAAGTGCCTTTTGTGAAGCCAAATTTTTGGTAAAACAGAAATTTGTCAGACATGAAGTACCTGCCAGATTACAAATCCAGACAACACGTTCTGCTGGACCGTATTAAATAAAGACATTTGCCAAAAAGGTGGAGTAGACTGATGTAGTGTCAACCTCATTAATGTTGGGGTAGCACTGAAAATGGATATCATCATGTTCAACCTTGTATTAGCAGCATCCATTATTCAATAAATTATTAAATTAATGGACAGATGGTAACAATGGGCGTGTGTCCTCATTAATTAATTAATGAGAAGGAACTCAACTCATGGTCATCTTATGTCTATAGATTTAATAATTTATAGAATAATAATTTATTGATTCCCCACTATTTCTACAGGAGATAGAATTCTATTTCAATAACCATCCATTCTAGTCGGAAGCTGTTATTACCAGGCACTCCGGTGGCTATACATGCACTAATTGCGAGATGGAATAATCCTTCTGCAACTCCATTCTAAATGCTGGGACTGGAACACATTACAAAAAAAAAAAAAAAAAACCACCAAAAACCACCCAATACAGAAATAGCCTTACAGCAGCACAGTCACAAAATTGACCTCTAAAGAAATGAATGGATGAAGGGAGTAAATGGTGTTATGTTTCATTAGTTTGAACAGAACTCATTTGGCTCTTGTTGATTAATTGAGCTTTTCTAATTGAATAAAGTGCAGATTTTTAAAAAATATATTTTTGATAGGCATTATCGAAAGTGGAATAAAAGCTCTTTTCTAATTAAAAATATTCTTTTTATATTCAATCCTGTGGCTTACATAGCAATATATTTTGATATGGCATCAAATACGCAAATTGGGAAATATTCAGCGCAATTATTCATATATAATAGCCATTTTCCTACTTCTGAATTTTATTATTCAAGTTATGATAAGTTCTCAGAAGACAAATGACACCTCTCCAATCTTTCACTTTACAGAGAAATCTGAAAAGCTAGTTAAAATTTATGATGTTTTTGATTTAATTATACATTTTGGCTGAACTATTTTGGGGTGTATAAAGTGATAAGATTTTGCTGGTTGCCAGTTTCAGGCTACTCGTATGAATCTGTAGCAACAAGATGGGCTGCAGAAGTGAATGAAAAAGTTGGTTTTCTGTCCAAAGATACAGTACTTCCAGAAATAACATTCAAAGCATGTCTCTGAATTGAAGCTTCCTCAGAAAGAGGATCCCAACTCATTCTGAAAGTTTCAAAAACAAAAAACCCATTCCTCCAAAGAAGGAAGAAAGGACGGGTCAGGGCTATATAATATTTGGGGGACAGGTGTAGGACTAACAAGGGAAGAGAAGAACGGCACAGCTAAGGGATACTGAATGAGACATTCTAGTTTAGACTGACCCTTCCTATTCTTCCCCTTGAGGTGGTTAATGAATACTTTGGTGGATTTTATAACAAATTTAGGTCCTGGCCTGAATAATTTGGAGCGGTCCATCAACAGGCAGACTTAGGTGTTAAGCAATGCAGGCCAGTTAGAAAGCAGGCAGCGATAGAAGCAGCCTTATTATGTTTCTCTTCACTGCAACTCATTTCTGAACAACAAATGCTGCTACAGCTGAAGTAAACTACAGAAAACTCCACAAATAGAGCAGTTAAAAGCTCAGCAGTTAAAAGCTCAACAGTAAAACCGAAACTCTCCAGAAGCATGGAAGGCAAGTGAAAAAGATTTAAACGTTACTTCTCTCTTTGTCTGCAAGTCGTGGGTGAAAACAGAAAAGAAAAGGGAGTGGTGTTATTTCTGACAACAGTTGACTCTGAAGCACTTGATAATTTTAATAGTTTTCAGTTAACTTGGCAGAAGAAGCTATATTGAAACTGTATTACAGAAATTTGAAGAGAACTGCGTTCCATGTAAAAGGAAAGGTGAGAGAGATACATGTTTTTAAATGGAAAATACAAAAAGTACAGAAGCCTATCCTGCAATTTTGCAGGTTTTAACTGAGCTCTTTATGAGAAACTCAGTTGCTGTTGGGATGGATCTGAAATAAAAAACCTCAGACGTGCTGGAAGACCCAGAATCAGGTTTTGGCACAGCCAACTGAAATTAGGTTTGTAATAGCAGCCATTTAAAGTGAACTGAAGTTTCTGTATTAGTCTAGTCACAGTGCTCTGACACAATGTTTTGACACTGTCACAATGATGGAGAACTCAAAATAGTACAGGGAAAACATCCTAAGGAAGAAAGACATTGAGAGCTTTTGCCAAAAAACCTCTCTCCCACAGCCTATGAATGGTGATCAGTGGCAAACAAGAGAAGCCAAGGCAATACTACACATTTAGGAGAAAAAAACCCCACCCCACCATACAACTGCAATAAATAATAAAGCTTTTCAACTGGTCGAGAAATAGCACAGTATGCAAACAATGGACCAAGTGGATGAGGTAGCTGAAGACTTACATAACAGCTGTTCACAGGAGCAAAGAAAATGGTTCAGTAGAAGAATAACCAATAAGGCCCTTGTTAATTTTAAATCAAGAACCATTTCCAATGTAATTTATGTGGCAAATGAAAAAGTGTTTGTAAAAGCTACAGGTAAGAAGGAATGAGCATGTAGGAGAGGGAGATGATTTTACCTCCATGAATCAGTAGGTGAACAAAGCAGAAGGGTGTATAAGAAGCACCATCCCACTCCCCTAGACAAAACCAGAAGTGAATATATCCAATATTTGGCTAAACAGTATCATGTCTTCCGTCTCAGCAGGGGAGTTAAGCATTGCCTGGAAGGCTACCCAAAACCCATGAGAATTTTAAGGTCCTATTTCCCATAACTGGGAAGCCCTCTTCAGAACAGAGGAGGAAATGCCCAGCTTTCCAGGTCTCTAGGAGAATTCATTTATATTGAAAGTCCCAAATAAGTGGAAAAGTAATTAAAAATTTGATCACACAGTGGCTTGATAGTTTCCCCCTCAGACTTCATTAACAATTTTAATGTTTTTTACTTAGTAGGTTTGATTCTATTGAGAGGCAGCTAACTTTTATTGAATGGTATACTGAAGAAAACATGCTAAGTTTAGAAGGATATGAAATGAATTTGCAAGGATTTTGTGTTAAGCAAAACACTGGTAGCACCAGGGAAAAAAACAACAAAACCAAACTGAAAAAAAAAAAAAGAACAAAAGTAGGTGTAGATTTGTTGCTAGTGTTGATTGAGAAAAAAACTCAACACCCACCCACCCCCATAGCTCCCAACTCCTCCATCCTCTAAGAAAAAAAAACCAAAAACAAACAGCAAAACTAAGCAACAGCCAAAAAGAAAAAAAATGCTCAACCAGCTACCCAAATAAACAGTTCAAGAGTTTCCCTGGAGTAATATTGTCCCTCTCTGCAAAGAGGTAGATGTTACAGATAAAGAAATAATTGTGCATCTCAGATCTACTTTCACTATTATTGCTACAACTTATCTCCACAACATCTTACCACGGCACACAGTTTAATGAGCATGAATTTATGCAGAATGAAGGTTTAGACATGTCACCGCAGCTATCCACTATTACCCATCTGAAGTATTGACAGAAAACAGTTTCAAAATGTATGAGAGTTTCGTAAAAAGACTGCAGAAAGCAAACTCTACCATATATTTAGGTCACACAATTGCAGAGAAATAATAAAGGGCAGGTTGGCCTCTGCTGACATTCTCTTCCCCAAAATGGCTTGTGTTAGATGTTCACATCACAGTCCCTAAAGATATGAAACAGAAAATACCTAGAAAAAAATCCCAGTTGGATTTGGGGTCCCAGAAATGACCACAGCTTTCTCAGCAATATTATAAAGAGCAATGGTCAGGAACAGAAGTGGAAGTAAAAGAGAAGCCTGTGGGAGTTGTGAGATTTTCATCCCAGCCCTACAGTAGCAAAAAGACATTTTTTCCAAATTCCAATGACAGACGAAAATGGACAAAGAGCAGACTTGTCCTAGGCAAACAGCAACCACAGCAGGCTGGGCCAGCTGAATCCCAGGACACAGCAGACCCTAAAAGAATAGTGTTAATGCTTCTTGACAGTACCATAAGTAGGATTTTAAGAGAGACTCACAAGCCTGCAAAAGCACACAGAATCCCAGAAAATAATCAAACTTTCATCATGCGTTTGACAAATACAGAGGTTACAAGCATTAGAAATTCTGTATCATGTTGTGTTTGGCTAGGAAAGGAAAACTCACATTTTTAGGAACATGCTAGTTAGAAAGATTGATGTGCAGACCCGGGTGACACCACAACGTATGGTGAGAAAGCTGATCTGAATTAAGCTGGCTTCTGTGAGAGGCACCACTAGAGCTTTGGGCTCCATTTCAGGAAAATATAGTACTTCAATTTTCTTCTGGTGAAGAAACCACTTAAAGACATGCTTAATAATAAGTGACTAGTCCTAACTACTTCAAATGAACTTAAAGCAAAATTTAAATAATTTCTGGCTTAAGAATAGAAAAAAACCACTGTCAAAAATCTTGATATGTGCAGAGCATCAGACATGTTCAAGTAGCAGAGTAACAGCACCTCAGTTTTTCTTTTCTCTTGGTGTCTTGCTCCCTTTAACAGCTGTTAATGTACACAGTAATTGCTAGAGGCAATTATTTTGACTTCTTTCTCCTTTTTCTCTTTTTTTGTTGTTGTTGTTCTGAGCATCCATATCACTATTGGACACACAAATTTAGAGTTTTAAGGAAAAAGAAACATGCTCAGAACTGTTTAAAGGACATTTAAATTAGGTTTAAGTGTGTAATACTCTAATCCTTACCAAATTAAAACCTTGTTACTTAAAGCTGTTAGCAATAACATGAAATAAAGTTACACAAGTTATGAAATACTCAGAAAGTTTTTTTAAGGAAAAAAGCTATTATAAAAAGCAAATGAATTAACTTTCCTTGTAAGTAGTGGTGTACATCCTGTATTATTAAGTATGCAATTACTGTGTAATGTGGCACAGCTGTAAAATATTTAAACTGTTTTTCACTAATTTTAGTTTGGCAAAACCGCAAGATTTCTGATAATTCTAGCATTGTTAACATGACAGGGTAATTCTCCAACAGACGTTTGGAAAGGACCATCATACAATTATCAGAAAGTTTTCTTTTCTTCATGAAGAGAAGGGTAAAATTTCCAAAAGTGCTAGTTAGAAATATAAATCCTACTTTGAAAGACAGGTTAGCTCCTAGTAAGGTTATACTGATGCTCAGAAGCTTATTTAATGACCAACAAATTCACTTAACATTTTCTCTCAACTCCATCGCCATGTTTCAGTGGTCAACCCCTTCTGCATGTCTCGAGTAACAGTTTCTACAGCGGATTCATCAGAGAAGCTCATGCACGCAAACCTCAGCTGCTCCTGTGAGCTCCTCCATTTGAGCACCAACTCGACTTTCAGTCTTGGTTTAAGTCAAGAAGCCATTGAACAAAGTAGTGTACACTCCTTCTCTAACTATATGGGGCATTGACCTTCAGCAGAGGAGGGTCAACAAGAGGCTGGAGGGCAGTAATGACTTAAACAGCCACAGCAAGGTTTACCCTAAGTGTCTGCACTGCTTTCTCCATGCCACAATTGCTTTACCAGCAAAAGAATGCCAATAGATGTTCGTAGTGTGGATGCCAGTTTAGTGACCAGTCCATGTATCACAGTGGAGTTCTCCCCAGCAGAATGAAATAAATTGCCCTGATTTTGCCAGTGTGAAGTTACTTACATCATTTTATTTTAAGTTAACACTTTTGCTACCACCAGTGTATGAGCGGAGGAGAGGTGATTCTCCTCCCTCTTGGTAGGTACCACTATTCCAGAAGAATGGTGCAGTGCTAATATTGCTAAACCGGGATGAAGGGCTATAACGTCTGTTCTGTGAGTGTAAACAGGAGGAACAAGCTCTTGCTGAACACCAAACCACCCTCTCCATGCAAGGGCATACACACTGGGTACAAGAAAGGCTCATCTCAGGTCATTTTGAACACTGGTCCTTAGTTACTTTGTACAGAGTTGAACGAGGGAATCTCTCCACCAGCTGCACTGAATACACTGCGAGAGCCGCTTCTCAGACAAAATCTAGCAGAAGACATGGACAACCTTTGCTAAACAAGAAATGTTTTTAAGTGAAATTCTTAAAGCAGAGGTGGCAAATAACTGAAAGTTCACTAGCAATTTTGTTTGAATATCTCAGCAGTATAATCCAGCTCCTAGTTCGAAAAAGCAAGCTGTGCAACAAAGACAACGCACCATTATTTTGCTCTGATTGTACAAGCACACGTAACACCATAAATTTCAGCCAGTACTGATCTTTTCCAAGGTTAATGATTTCTTCTATTTTTTTCTGTTACAATGACAATACTTACAGTATAGGTCTAATTTCTGCCTGAAACCTGACTTTTTTTCCCTAAAAAAAACAGGTGAGGGAGAAAGAAATGGGTCTAATTCCCTGAACTCTAGCTGTATTCGGTTCCCAATCAGAATTTAGCTTAAGAGTTTAGACTGTAAAGATTATAAAGGCAACCAACATGAGTATAAACCTCAGAGATGTATAGTGGAGCTCACTCTGAACTAGAAGCACAAAGCTCCGCAGATAAGCAAACTACCTGCGAGCAAAATGAGGTGTTCCTACATGAGCTGCCTGGTACAGAGCGGACATGCTTCATATAAGTGCTACAAAAGGAAGGCAAGAGGGGAAACAAATCACATATTGCTCATCAGTGGCCCCTCCAGAAGCCTGGGGAACATTCATACACTTTGAAGGGATTCATATTTAGTCACTCAAGAAAAGACACAGTAGCCACCGTGTAATAACCTGAAGATGGAGGAAGAAGACTTTTCACAGGGAGGACCAGAACATGTCAGGAACATAACAAAGGTGATGAGAGCTGTGAAAAGTATCTAAGAGACTTCTTGTAAAGTACAGAACACCTCGGAGATAAAAATCTCTAAGTAGAATTTGAACCTCTTTTAGTTTCTCTGCGTCTATAATATACAAAATCTGAAAAGAAAACTCTTTCTTCTCATACTCTGGATATGTCATGTAATTGATGGCTGGTGGTGACATCTAGTCAGAATCAGTGAATTAAGCAGAGAATCTTCCTACTCACACAGCAGGTCAACAGCACTGTCAACAGTTCAGGCCACTCCAGGCTGAAAAAATACAAAGATCTCCAGCCATTTTAAAGACACAAAG
Source organism: Haliaeetus leucocephalus (assembly GCF_000737465.1). Classification (NCBI taxonomy): domain Eukaryota; kingdom Metazoa; phylum Chordata; class Aves; order Accipitriformes; family Accipitridae; genus Haliaeetus; species Haliaeetus leucocephalus. The sequence goes on from NW_010972664.1 coordinate 14,853,465, forward strand.
AATAAGTAATTTTTTTTTTAATTCAAAAAGAAAGAGGAGGTTTTGGTCAAAATCCCATTCTCTCCCCCTACAAACCAAATGTATCCTCCGTTTGCTACCTACAACACAAACAATATTTATGTAACATAAATCCTGGCTGACTAAGACACACAACCAGATGCAACATACCATGACACGCTATTGCCAAAACGTGGAAAAGGCCTGTGTATAGAAAATCATGATTAGGGAAAATGAGTCACCTGAGGGAAGCCACCCACAGAACGGTTTAAGACAGGCATTTGATGACTGCTGAAATCTCTCCACAAATAATTGTGAAGGATTAGCTACAGAATTGTCATTCTGTTTGCAGGTAAACATTTTAGGTTTTGGAGATACTAGGACTTGCACAATATATTATTATCCCAGCAATATAATTATTACATTCAAATGACGTATTGCTGTTACTGGGAAATATGATTTAGAGTCAATACAGTTTATAGCTATACATTCAGTCTGGAAACAAGTAAGCAATTGAGCCTTTGTTAAGGGGTAGGGACACAAAGACTATGAGTAAAGCTGTGAGATTTGTTTTGGATGGGTATTTCTCAATGCATATTTGCACAGACTGTTTATAAAATCCTATTTTATTTATATATATGTATGTGTGCATATACACACACACACACGGTAGCATCAAGAGCAACTGAATGATTGAGAAAAAACTATGAAGAAATAGCTCTAAAATCCTTGAGGAAAGCCAGTCTTTACTCAGAGATCCCATTCAAGCTCCATACCTTCACTTTCCATTCTCCAGGGATTTATCTGAACTCCAGTTACCTGCAGGCTCACACAAGAAGGTGAGCAGCAGATGGCCAAATTTCCAAATCATGATTTAGCCATCCATTCCACCCCATTTCTTCCTCTTCAATATCCACCTTGCCCATCCTTCTGGCTCTGTCACTTTGAAGAGACCTCAAAGATACAAAGCTACCAAGGTTTAAGAATTATCCCTTCACTACTCTACTCATGGAGATATGGTGCTTTAAGCTGACTTACACCAGCTAGTGCAAAACTCTTTTACTTTGTATGAAAAAGGAAGAATATAAAAACGCTAGTGACTGCTTCTTGGACCATGTGCACTATGTCCTCAGAATGTGTTTACCTGATTTTTGATGATGGAAACAGTTCACATCATTAACGCAAGATGCTGCAATTAGTTACAGAGAGGAAGAGAGACTGTAGATTGGGTATTTCCAGGTCTGAGATTCCCTTGGACTACTACCTCCAAAAAAGGGGAGGGGAGGGGTGTGGAGTTGAGGTAGGATTTTGCTGTCCCTCTTGTTAATCTTGTTAATGGGACCACTGTTCAAATAACTTGAAAATTGCTGCTGGTAGTTTGCAGTGGGTATTCAAGTGTGATACTTCTTTTTTCATAAAAAATTAAGCTTGCAGTGGAGAAAGACATCAAAACACAGAGTGCTGGACAGAGTTTACTAGGGAAATAGTATCTGTCCTACTCATCAGTGGTTGGAGAATGATGAAGACAGGATCCTGAGGTCATCAGACTGCTGGCCTTATAAAATACAGCCTCTGACAGCATTACAAGCAAAATAACAGCCGAAAGAACTTTGATAATTTTATCTTTTGCTGCCTCTAACTCATACCAGAATATACAGAGAGCCAAAACCAAACACATGACCAGTGGGAAAGTCAGAGAATATGTTGGCTCTGAGCAGATGACTATACTTTTTATGGTGTGGCAGAGACACTTCCCCACTCTTAGACAAGCTGCTGGATGCTCAGAGAAACCTAGTCATAAAGAGAGACAACTCACTGCTAAGAAGAAATGTTTATTAAGCACATCCCAGCCCTTGCATGAAAGAGACACCAACAAAATCAACCCTAAGTGTTCCACTATCAGTTCAATAAAGTTCTTTTATTCCTTCCAAACAATCTTTCCATACTCACACATTGTTTCCCATCTCAGTCTTATTCAGAACACACCACGTGCTTCTTCACACACTCTTGTACCTATAATTGGCATGCTCTCAGGTTCCTAGTCTTTTCTTGGAGCAGAGGTTAATCTTCCTTAGAGGCTTGGCTTTCATTCCTGTTTAATTTTGCTCAAGAAAGTTCTTCTGCATTTCACAAAAGTGTTACATGAAACTGCTTTGCAAATCAAGTGGTGATGCTCAGAGCACATTACCTTTGACCTACAGAAAAATCTCCAGGAATACTTAAAAATTTAAAAAAAAACCCACCTCATCTACTTTTGCTTTTTAGGCCAGTAGTTTTCAAAATGTCAAAACTTATTGCTTATTGCTACAGAAGCACAGGAAATATGATACATAATGTGCATAGGTAAAGCCTTATTGATTTTTGCAGACGTAAATTGATGCAGCATTACAAGCAGCTTCTTTTGTAGCTCATTTCCCTACATATATGCATAGTATAAAAACCCAGCTTATGAATGTAATGTTCATAAACGTCAGTGGTTCATTTAATGAGCGGGTGGCTCTTGCTCTGGTCTGTGGATCCTGGGGAAATACACATTAACCTTTTTGAAATTGAATAAGGCAGGACTAGATACTAGTTTAAATACAAACCAGGGCTAAATTCCTAAATTCAGCTTGTTCCTGAAGGTATTGAGTGCTAGCTGGATAAACCAAGTTCTCATATTTTGATTCATGCTGGAGATTATGGTCGTCAGATTTGAGTGATTGGCAGCACAGAGTATCAAAAGAGCACGAGTACGGAGCAAGGTGAAGGCATGTTACCTAATTAAACCCCTGAGCATTGTGTAGCAAGGATGTCGCCAAACAGCCAGACCAGGCTGGCCAAGAGGGAAATGCCATGTAGTGTAAGAAAACAAAGTGGCTTTCTCATCTGCTGCAGACAGGGTCTGCTTCTGGAGTGGTATTAATGGAACAGCAGAGGAGCAGACCTGAGCCAATTGGATACTATTTATGGAGCTGAATGGGACACATCAAGCCACTATGGATCAGTTCTCTGGGCTGCTTGGAGGCTTAGAACTTTCCCTTCACCTTCCACTTCCACAAGGAGGGAGGCTGCACCACTCTTTTAGTACGTAATAAAAGCGGAGATACTGCCATGCCAAACACATCCAAAGGCCTTAGCTGAGGTGATTACTATAGCCAGCCTTTCACCCTTGCCTGCACTTAAAGAGTCTCAATGTGTGCAAGTTTAGCTATTAAACTGATAACTTGTAAAAGGGTAGCTTATAAAATTTTATAATAGAACATGGAAGACACTTCTCTATATATTTGCATTCAACATGATCTACTACAAACATAGCTTTTACAAATCTTTTAAATCTATATAAAACCACATCAAACCTCTTACAAATATATCACCTTTACCCCTCTAATACATAGATAAGAGTTTAAAGAACATAACATCCAGATAAACTGATGTAGAAACAGCTGACTGGTAAGTTCACACGTGGTTTCTTGAATTCTTTGTGCTGGCAGGGGGAATCCCTGGCTATCTGATAGAGGATAGAGAGAGATGAGGTTGGAGCTCACAAGGCACAAGCTCACAGGTTTCTATTCTCTTTCACTAGGAAAAACATTAGTATCATATTGGGTGTCTGAAAGATTTTCACTAACAGAGTGTAAAACCTGCAGATACAATCATGTTTGAACCTGAGATGTATTTTGGCACTGGAATATAGCCAGTGAATTTAGGAGTATGTGTTAAGGGAGTTATGCAAAATAATTTCTCATGGGCAACAGTTCATCTGTGGAGGAAATGCAATGTAGACAAGCAAAATTCAAGCATCTTATTTTCCTCTTTCTGTATCTGCAGTGCTACACAGTAGAGAGGGAATGCATGGATATGAAATGACGAGGTGAGATGAGAAATAAATAAAATTGCTAGTGCTTCTGGGGAACAGCCCTCCTCCCACCCCTACAAAGCAGAAGTGGTCCCAAACTCCATTTGAACTAAATCACATGAGATTCATTATTCCATATGAAGCACAAACCATGTGCTAGCACTAAATCATTTCTATGAAATCTGGAATATATAATTCATTCTAGATGGCCTTCTCCCCTGGAGATTTTTACTTCATTAATGAAAAACAAAACTCTTGTTAAAAAAAAAAAAAAAATTACACTGTTCAGCACTTCCACTTAAAAAATGCCTTGGTCTTAAAGAAGGCAGCCTCATCAGTTTAATGACGTTTGTTGATTACTTTCCATTAAAACGGACAAAATATATGGCGTTGTAAGTGGCAATTTAACCTTTGAATTAAAATACACCTTCCTTTTTTCCCCCCCCCGTCTCAGTCTCTCTATTCCCTCCCCTTTTAGATATTTATTACTCACCTCCTTTCTGCTCTGCTCTGAAAGCTTTTACCAAGGAATAATCTGATGAAAAGCAAAGCCTGGTTTCATCCAAACAGGAAGAAGCCCAGGAGCGCGAGGGGACCGATGACAAACGGTCCCATTGCCTCACCTCTCTGTCTCATGTGCACGCACAGTTATCAGAAGGGAAGACCATCACAACAGTTTCTAAACTAAAGAGAGGATATTCACCTTGCGTTTTGGACCTCTGCTTCTTCTGTAGACCAGTTGTCCTTATGGCAACCATTTCCATCAGAGACAAGCAGCTCGGTACTGCTCTCTGCTGCTTACTGCAGCTTTTGCAGCAGCAGATTTAAAACTGTCATTGTGGAGAGAGAAATCCGGGAGGTGTGGGGAAAGAAACGGAAGAGGATGATTACTTCAAGTGCTTCATTCTACGGTTAAATTCAATTCCAGCCCACTTCCCATTCTCTCCTTCTCCCACACTTGTTTTCTGAACTGTCTCCCCTTTGCATTTTACAGAGGGAAAAAATCCTTTATTTTTTCCAAATTTGGTGCCTGATCTCGTACGATATTGAAACTATCTTGCATTCACCTTTTCAAAGAAGAATGCATGCTATAAAGAACACACTAGGCATTATTTGCCACTTCCACACATTAGCACACCGCAGCTGACTGCAACTAAGTCAAGGTGTTGTTTTTAAAGCCAATGAAAATACTAGGGGAATGGAATGGTGGGAGGGGGACGGGACATTTCCCTGAAGAGCAGGGAACATTTGTAAACAGAGCTGGAAAACACAGCTGGCTCCTTCCTGCTTCTTAGCGTGTTTTAGCTAAATGACCTGGGGCTCTGTCAGCCACTGTGGTCTAAGAAGATACTAGAGAAGCTGCATTCAGTCTTGCAGTAGGTCTGCAAATGCAACCGGACAACTGCCAGTACACAGCAGGGATACAAAGGGAGATAATGGGAATAGCACAAAGCTCTCAGTCTCGTCTTATCTGCTACTCAGAAAACTACCACAGCAGAACTGGCAAAGTTGCTCAGCTCCACTTCAAAAGTCTCAAAACAACCTATCTTGTCTGCAGCAGTGGTTAAGACAGCACATCATATACAGCCATAAAGAGCAAAAGAATGGAAGCTAGTGCCTTGCCTACTAATGGAGGTCTGTGGCTTCAGCAGGCACCAGTAGAAAACATTGATCAAATGCCCTGGCCCGGCTACCACTGAAGCAGACAGTTCTGCTGTTAAAAGATTTACAGCTATTAACGGCACACAAGAGTACAATATGCTGGAAACTGTTATTGAGTGAACATGTGAGAAGAGGTTTTGAAAATGAGGCATATGCATATCGAGCCTAATATGCTTTAATAGCAAGTGTCAGAAAATGTCAAGAAGGTTGCCGAATATTGCAGATCATCCTCTTCCTCTAGTCATATCCACTCTGAAGTGTTCATATCAATGGTTTCAGAATTGCCTCAGCTGGAATAGGAAGGCAGACCCAATCACACGGTCGTCCGAACACCCCCTCCCCGGTGTGCTTCCAAAGGAGCCTGCTCTTGTTAGCCAGGGAGCTGCAGGCAACTAAGTCATCAGAGAAACTGCTGTCTCTAACAGGAGGCTAAAAACTCGGGCAGGGAGGATCATCCTGAAGCAACCGGACTTAAGAGCTCTAGTTTCAGATGCAGCCCTTTGACCTGTGTAAAGTCCTTGCCTGTGAAATGGGGATATCATCTTTTCCTCTTTCTTCTGCTCAGAACATACAACCTCATTAAAGCAGGAATCACACAAGAACACACAAGTTAATTACAACAGGAATCACACAACTGTGCAACACTTGCCACCACATATGGCTTGCTGGTTGCAGTCAGTCTGCTGAGACTTCCAGATCTGAGTAAAATGTGAACAGCAAGCAACAGTAAACTGAGAAATGCTCCTTCCCTAACTGACTGCATTCTTTAAGGAAGGGAAACAACAAAAACAGTACCACTACATTTTAGGCTGAGAGCCTGTGATGTCAAGGATTTAAGACTCAGTAAATACTTTGTAAGAAGTACTGGATTTATATGTTTATCACGCAAGGGTGATGCAACAACAATGGACTAGGACAGATTGGATTTTTTCAGGTGGTTTTGCATTTTGCTCTGATGCAGGTTTCAGCTCAAGTACCTGAGACACTTCCACTTTGTTCTGGGGGAGCGCGATTAGTCTCATATGCCAATTTTGAATTCTACTTCCAGCTTTCTGGTTGTTATCACAAGTGGCTACGAGATGTGCTTTCTGGAGGTTAATGCATACAGCCTAGTCAATTCAGTTCCTCTTGACATGCAATTTTTATCCCTTCAGTTCTTAGGAAATAAAGAGGATCTTGTTACTGTTTTAATTTTGCACCTAGTATCAACATTGGTATTTCCACACCTGCAACAAGAACAAAATAACGCCAAGAAAATTAAGACATGCTGCAAAGGGACAACTGTTTGGCTTTAATTTATACATGCAAGTTTTATCATCACTCTAATTGGAAACTTAAATAATATCTGAAAGCCATCAAACATGGTTCCTATTACGCAGCAATGGCTAACCTTTCTGAGAACAGAGGCACCGTTCAGTATCTCAGTCAGAGTGGTCAGATCCTGGTGTCCCACCATCCACACCTGAATATGAAAAATTACTCGTCGCCTTAGAATTCACAGCACTAAAAGCCAGAGGAAGTTGAGCATGACTCTACCAGGGGCAGGTGCTTAAATAAGTCAGATGTCTCATCAGGGCTTGCATGGGAGGAAAATGCAGGAGAAAATTTTAAGCCATTAATTTTATTTGCAGCATAACTACACAGACCTCCGGACAAAGCAGTTTTGTGGAATCTGGGACTGGTAAAGCTGGGCTGAAGGGGAGATTAATCTGAAATAGTTTGGAGATCACCAGCTCCCCTGTGGGAACGTTCACCCAGATGGAAGCAGACATGCAGTGGCAGGGCCAACAATGAAAATTATTAGAGAGAGTGATTCATTTCCTCTTTTTCCTTTTTAGTACCATCTGGCAGCGTGAATACAAGACTGGAAGCAAAAAATGCGGTTGTGTTCAGCCTGACAAAAGCTGCCTAACAAGGACTGTTTTCAGCGAGACAGAGAGCTGTAAGCATGTATCTAGCACTGACTTTATAACTGCTAGGAACCCCCCGATTTGTTCCTGTCAAGCAGCCCATATGGCACCCTGGTGAGTGTCTTTAAACAGCAACCCATTGAATGATTAAAGACTTGTGAAACAGTCCACATATTCTGTGGGGTTTGTATAAACTGCATCCATTTATTTCTAATGCATTACAAATAGTCCGGTTGTTCAGCATCAAAAACTCTATGTTTACAGGAGAAGCAAAACTCAAAAAGGAAACCAAGTGTCCCACCGACAACTCTTAGAACCACATCCAAATGTTTGCAGAGACTGGTCTTTACTCCCGTCTGTAATGCTGGCCCCACACAAGCCATCTCACTCTCCTAAAGCTGCATGTGCACCCGTACATGGGAACTGTGATGCCCCCTTCTTTTGTAAAGCCCTTCAGGATCTGCAGGTGTAAGCTGGATGCTGGATCCACAAGGCAACAAGAACAAAGGCCTCTCCTCATGGAAAAGTCCACGTTGGCCTAAATTTCCCACGTCAGGTGAACTGGGCTCTGTGCATTCCCCTGTTGTTCTGGCAGAAATCAGATTTAAAGCACTCTCACAGTGCTTCATTGCTTCACAACCATTACTCACCTAGGCTGTTTCCCAAACACATATGTGCAAAAGGATATGTTAGCTTTCAAGGAAGTGATCCCTTTCTCGTTCCAAAAGAGGAGGGGAAAAGGGGTTGTTGCGGGAGCTGAGCCCTCCACACCCCGCTGCCAGGGCTTTGCAGGACCAGGGCTCTGGGAGTTCACAGGGAGCCTAGTGACTTTCCCATTTAATCAGCTACAAGTTTTCATCCATTCAGTCCTGTTTGAAGGCTGTTAGAAAGAAAGGACTAGCCCTAGAGCCCTTCGTTACTAGGAAGAAAGCATCGGCAGAGAATATGCTTTTCACCTCATGCAGTTTTCACATTAGATTCTGGTTTGGACTAACCGCCTGCTCTCCACCACTAACCTGTTACATCATAAGCCAGCAAACCTTTAAAGTACTGCCCTCTTGAGAAAGTCTTCATTTCCTACAGTAGACATCCTAAAATAATACCCAATATGACACACGCTACCAGCCCAGGGAGGAAGAATTTGCTTTGCCCTTGACTAGCTGCCGGAACAGAGGAAGCTGCTTGCAGCAGCCCTGAAGCACTAAACCAGTAGGAGGAACCTCAGAAAACACACAAACAGATCTTCACAGCTCCCTGTAGGTGTTAGATACACAAAGGAATTCACTAATACTAATAGAATACATGTTATCTTTCAATTATTTCAACCGTCAGGCTCTTTAGGAAGGTTTTCATAAAAGTTTCAAAGCATCCCAAACAAAACACCAGATTTAAATTTCCGCCACACCAAAACTTCAAGGGTCTTTAAAACAGTTCTAAACTTTGCAGATGACTACGGCTCTGTTCTAACACAAATACTTAGGCTGTTAAATGACACAGATGTACTTACCTATTGCATCATTTACAAAGCAAAGCACTTAAAACCCAAGCAGTGAATATTAAAGGACATAATAAATTTTACATTGCCTACATAACAAACATACATTATTCATATATTATTCACATTTACATAAAAGGAATGCATTTTTCATCATTACAGAATAACCTTAACTCTGACCTGTGGATTTTCTCAATATATTTGTTGTACTACTTTTAGTTTTTAAATATTTTATATTAAGTGTTACATGGGAAATACTATCATTCGTTAACTTTATCAACTGACAATTTTAATTAGTTTTTCCAGAGAATAGCATTGAACATACAGTTTCATAAAGTGTGTAACAGTGTTGATTTATGGAAAAATTATGCATCTTGATTTACATTTGGGAATGATTAAAGTATTATTAATGTGTAGATACATCTTTTAAGTTTGCATTGGGATTACAGTTGAAGGTTAGTTATGAAAATAAGCTTTTCATCCTTCAAAACTCCTGACTCTGCATTTGAGCTATCAGTCAGTTGTAAAGGGATCCTTAATATTCTTTCCAATCTGCAACTGGATCAGATAACTGTATGGTCAAACACAAAGGGTCCTTTCAGTTGCTTACAGTTGCTACTTAAAGCAGACCCACTGGACTCAATATCTGGATCAGGATTAAGATTGATGCGGTAAGATAAAATTTGTTTCTCAGTAACCATAGGAAAGCAGGATAGAAAGGGTTCTCCTTGGTCATCTCTCTTCATGCTTACAGGAGTACAAAATATTTGCATATTGACTACATCATGCAGATGCTATAGAGTTGATGAAGTTGTTAAGTATTCATCTGTTTAATTCTCATTGCTTCTGCTGCTTAAGTATTTCAACACACTAGTATCATTTGGCTATTTCACTGCTTCTAATACAGATTGGATGACGCACAAAATTTGCACACAAATCAACATTCATCTCTTAATTACTTGAAATGCTTTATTGTGCTAATGAGATAAAAAGAACCTACTAAGTTAAATATGCATCAAAACGCTTAGAGGATTATGGTCACAGTTCCCCTCTTACTTCCTGGAAACAAATGCAGAACCATACAAACTGACTATCAATGCTTGAGGCCAAAACCCAAGATTTAAATTCGTCTGTACTTTTGGTAAATCAAGCTCTAGATTCAGACTCTGTTGAGATAGTACATCATCCCCTAACATTTACCAGCCTTATTTCAACACAGCACCTACAGCAGTAGCTGCTCTTAGTGCAATGCTTGTAATAACATGTGGTTTCTGGCAGTGGATTTTTTTCTGGCACTCTGTCACATAAGTCTTTTAAAAAAGTCAGTCCATACTGAAGCCATAACTCCCTTTTTGATTCCCATTTGTCACTGTCAGCTGGTGGGAAATATGAGCGTAAGACAGGAAGTTGAAGAGGAAATTAGGAAAAAAAATCAATTAAAGGACAGCAAGAATGCTTTGAATGAAAGGTGTAAAAAGATGCAAGTCAATACAAGAGAAACCTATCAATTTCCTTATTGTGACTATATTAGAAAACTGTAGCTTCTGCTTGCCAAAAGCATGAAATCAGTCATTCTTTCCTTCATCGTTATAGATTATGGTGACATGACTTAGGTACAGTATGAGGAGAGATCTAATTATCAACTGATGAATCATGCTATACAATTTTAGTTGTAATCAGTCATGTTCTAAATGGAATCCAAGTTACATGCTGGTAATTATCCACTGTGGATGGAAAGATGTGATGATTTATTTTTCAAACTGGCAGTGCCATCTGATACGTTCACAAAAAGGCTACAAAAAGAAGTAACTGTCTAACAAAATATTTACACAGCGTGAAAAATACCTACATTTCTATAGGTATCACAGCCCCAGATCTCACTCCTGAATGGTAATGGTCAGCCCAGACTCCACCATTTCATACATGAATCTAGACTGTCTTTCCCCAGTATATCCCTTCACATTTTACATTGAATTTAATCTGCAATTTTATTGCCCAGTCTTTCAGTCTTGCAAAATCCTTCAGCAGTTCTTTAGTTTACCATTGTCCTGACAAACCTTTGTATCATCACCACTGCTCATCCCCTTTTCTATGTCTTCTCAATAGACAGCCATGCAGAACTCCACTGACCATTTTCTGCTGGACTCCATTCCCATCTTTAACTGACTATTTAACCATGATAATTTATCTTACCCAATGCCAGCCTACTTTCCTTAAAAGGCTTTGTCAAAAGCCCCTTAAAAATTAGGGTAGGCTATATTAATAAATTAATTCTTATGCATGTTTGCTAGTCCCTTCAAAGGAGGCCAAGACTCTTATAAAGCAGAACTTCCCTTTAAAGAAGTCATGATGACTCCTAGCAAGTAGGTCATGTTTTTCCATGTTTATATGCATCATTTATAGTTTCCACTAATTAGCCTGGGAAAATTATCAAGCTTAGAGGCCCCCCACGCTGCTGTAAAGACTGGTTGTCATATTCGTTATTCTTCAATCACCAAAGAAATTTAAGCCTTCCCAGTACTGTTAGTAACTCAGCTAGTTAATCTGGCAGTTACCTTACATTGCTGATACCAGCTGATTCTAGTAACATTAGTGATTGTTTTGTCTGTTTTACCCTTAACCTTTGCTATGGTCGCTTCAAACTTAGTTCAATCCTCCAATGATCCTCCTAACCCGAGCCCCCATACAGGGTTCTGACATCTGAATCAAACCTGGGTTCTACAAAGCCATCAAAGGGAAAATGTTCCAAAGAGAATAGAGCACTACTAAAAATATTAAGTTTAAATACTGTAGTTAGATTATGCAACCTGGTATAGCCTCCTCATTTGTTTGCTGTACTCAAGATTTGTGCTACCACAGATAAATACTGGGTGGCATTTGTCAAGTTAACCTCTACCTACCAGCAGATAGTGGTAGAACGACCCCAAACACCTTGGGTCTTCCATACGCTGTAATGTTTGTTTAAAGACCTTTCTTGTGAGCTTAGGGTCTCTGGATTTTGACCTTGGTAGTGTATGTTGAGTTGCACTCTGGAGCCCTTCTGGAGCAAAGCAACTGGATTTGCCAAGGAAACTTAGCCACAAATAGAAACCAATTTACCAGCAAGGCAGCCTGCAGGAACAGACTGGAGAGAAGAGGCTTTGTCAGCTCAAGCACAGCTCTCAACAGAAGCATAAACGTATGCTTCAGACACCTCTATTAGGCTGAATCCTGCCAATGGGGATGTTTCTCTCCTTCCAAGACTATAAAGAGAGTCTATTTGGCTCAGTGCCTAACTTCTAGTGATTATTATTAGGAGAGATGAATTCTAGCTTTTGTGATTCAGATTCTCCTTCATAGAACACAGGGATCAGAGTCCTGCCCTGTACCTCGGGGGGGGAACACATTAAATATTTTGAAACATTCTGATACAGCACTTGGATGCAACTCTCAAAATTAATGCCTTCCAGGGAACTCAGAGAGAATTCAGAGCAATTAGTTTTGTTAATTGCTGTATTTTGGAATTTTGTGCACATTTCAAGAAGTTTCTCCTTCAGCTCAGCTGAAGACTATTTTAACTTACCTAACCCAGCTTAGACAAGGACTTTGCTCTCCAAGCTAGGCTGAAAATGCTGTGAAAATAGACTGTTTGGGTACTCTGGTATTTTATACCAATTGTACACCATTTTACACTAGACGTTCATAAAGAATGTGTGACAAAATGTAACGACAGTTTTTCCATTAGTGGAGAAGTTTAAGTTTTAGTTGGAGGTTCAGGCTGGTTTTTATTTTATCAAATCAATTTGATCTTCTATAACAAATACAAAGTTAATATAGAGTTTATAAAATAGGTATTATTATTTATCTAATGGCCCATAACAACTTCCATAGAGAATTTATATTTCACAGATCATTGACTTGATAGATTGTGACAGCTCTTCTGAAGATGTTCTGGTCTACTGGGTCATTACAGATAGCATGCACAGATAGTAAATCTATGTCCTAAATATCCGAGTAACATTTTGCTCAAAACAGTTAAGTGAATGGGATCAAAGTCAGTTTAAAATATTTATTTTATTTTTAAAAGGCAAACCAGCATGAGGCACATTACAGACTATTTGCTAGCAAAAGCCTGAAAAAGTCATGTTGCGAATTATACAAGTGTTTTTATGTATGCACAGCTGAAACAAGCAGACATGTCACAAAAGTTATAGGAAGAAATAGGCCCTGTCTCGAAGAACTTGCACTTAAACCCTTACCCCACAAAGGTTTTCCTTGTTGGTTTACTACACAGTAATGTATTATCTGTCTGGATTCTGATTACCACCAGATATCTAGTCCCAGCCCTCAAGGCCACATACAACCTTCCTTCTGTGAATTGTCCATTGCTTTCACAGAAATTGTTTGCACAGGCACCTATTTCTCCCTGCATGATTTCATACTAGTTCGAGGAAGCAGAGGAATCCTTCAGCAAACAAGAAGGAAAACATTGAGAAGAAAGATTGTAGTAATCTGTAATCATGAAACATCACTCTAGACAATGCGTAAATTTTGATGATTCTGTTAGTGTCTTGTTAAAATGAAGATAAACATTATTGATGCCCTATTAGGATTTAGAAATCGGCTGAAACAAGGCTTTTTTTTTTTCCTTTTCAACTTCATGTTAAAATAAATTAAAGAATTCCTCCAGCTGCTATCCCATCTTGTCAAAGGTGAACAATCTAAACTAGAAGCTGTTTACTAAAATAAGACATAATGAAAACACTGAGATCTTGAATTATAGTGCCAAGAATAGCACCACTCAGCCAGTGGCTTAAATGCCACAAACTCAGTTGATACTCACAGATCAGATATACAGCAACAACCTACAACAGAAGCATGCAAGCAAAACAAAGTAACGTTTTGATTTAAGTAGGCTTAGATTCACGAGAGCAGAGATTTCACAGTTGGCCTAGGACTGCTACTGATCTCTTTGGAACAGCTCTCCAGCAGCCACTCCTGAAGAGTAAATCACTCTAGAAGCAGCTGACCAACCTCTTCTCACCAAAGTTTTAAAAGAGGCTGATTCTGAACCAGCTGCTGTTTGGGAGTAGAGGAAGGCTAGAGGAACAGGAACCCTGTTAATAACAAAAATGGCAGCAGAGAGGAATGGATATCATAGGCTGATATATAACGAACAGCACAGGAATGGGAAGGTCAGTTCTTTAGCAGTAGAGGAGAGCATCTCTTCTGTATGAGGACAGTTACTATCTCTCTTAATGAAGCCCTGCTATGGCAGAATAGAATAGAATAGAGTAGTCAGTATTTTTAAGTTTATGTTGGCAAGTTACCAGCTAACTTAAAATTAGTTCCAATTAAAGTCATCAGTAAACATCTGATGAAGAAGCCGAGGTACCTATGATTCTGTTGTGGTTTAACCCCAGCCAGCAACTAAGCACCACGCAGCTGCTCACTCACTCCCCCCCCACTCAGTGGGATGGGGGAGAAAATCGGGAGAAGAAGCAAAACCCGCGGGTTGAGCTAAGAACGGTTTAATAGAACAGAAAAGAAGAAACTAATAATGATAATGATAACACTAATAAAATGACAACAGTAGTAATAAAAGGATTGAAATGTACAAATGATGCGCAGGGCAATTGCTCACCACCTGCCGACCGACACCCAGCCAGTTCCCGAGCAGCGAATCCCTGCCCCCCACTTCCCAGTTCCTAAACTGGATGGGACGTCCCATGGTATGGAATACACTGTTGGCCAGTTTGGGTCAGGTGCCCTGGCTGGGCATGAGAAGCTGAAAAATCCTTGACTCTAGTCTAAACACTACTGAGCAACAACTGAAAACATCAGTGTGTTATCAACATTCTTCGCATACTGAACTCAAAACATAGCACTGTACCAGCTACTAGGAAGACAGTTAACTCTATCCCAGCTGAAACCAGGACAGATTCACATCCAGACCTTTGGTAGCAACAACCATCTGACAAAAATCCATATTTTACATAAGATTTGGTGCTGTGACCAGCACACTTCTTTCCCTGTCTGCATTTTAAAAAGCAGAGCTGAACACCAGTCATCTCCATGCAGGCAATACATGCTGGCAATACAGTAGCTTGCATGTAGACCTGAGCAGACAGAGGTGCTTCCTAGAGCCCTAAGGGAAACAGTGAGCTCTTGAGAAATAAGACTTCCTCCTTGCCTTTTCCCCCACAGTTTCTCATGGTTTAGCCCTCAGAAGGCTGCACACTGTGAGCTGACCTTCGCTACTATCCTCTTGGCGTTCTGGCTGGCGCAGGGTCCGTCTTCAACTGCTGCCTTTCTACAGAGTTTGCACTCTGGTATAAGGTATTTCACACTGAGGTCCCATAGTGCTCAGTTTTTGGAAGAGGAAAATGATGTACAAATTTCAAGCTGTCCATTTGAATTTACTGCTGAGAAGTTGGCTAAGTCCCTCTTCTTGTGTAGGATAGTTCTATTTTTTACATTAAAAAGCAAACATCATGCTCTTACTAATCAGTAATATGGGTCACTAAGCTTTATCACACAGATGGAAAACAACAATATCAACCAATCCTTAGTTTTACTTTATTTTTGGTATTGTCAATCATGCTTTGATACCATATTACATTTTATTTGAGGCAACATATTCACAGACAGGACTTAGGGAGGTAGAAAGACCAGATGAAACAAGTTCTTGGAACTGTTACTAACTTAAAAATACCAGATTTTAGCTGTCTCTTCCTTTCCTCCTTTTTTGAAAATAATGAAATAAGGATGCACCAAACTTTCATATTAGAAGTAGAGACAGACAGAGTAGAAAGTACTTCCTTCCTCTGCATTCTTTTAGATAGGATAATAGATAATAGTCTGAGGTGTTAAAATGGCTGATTGGCTTAAAGCTAGTTTTCTGCATGCTTCCCCAAAATCCCACCTGTGTCATCTCTCCCACTCCTGGCAGAGATCCAGGACTACTGCTTATTTTCCTGGGCCACTGAGCTGAATCTTACATTTCCTGGTAGAAAGGCCAGTCAGTGCTTACTTTGGGAAGCAGCTGAACCCAGTTGCCACATTTCCCTGCAGATGTATAAGGCTGGACCCGGTGACCTGCCTTTTGCTGAACAGAGCCTGAAGCACGCGGCATTTTGCAAAAATAAACTGAGTAGTCCCATTGTAGCCACTTGGGACAATATGCCAACAGGGAGCTGATTCGTTTACAGAAGTTGATTTATACAACAGGTTTTGTCCTGGTTTCTAAGTGCTCCACGGCTGGACGTCATGTTTCTGAAATGTGCTTATTACTCAGAATTTATTTTATACAAAAGCGGCTGCATAGCTTGTGGGTTGGTAACTGACTATTGACCTTCATGATTAGCTTGAAAGAGTGCTCTTCGGGAAAAGCGATTGCTCATGTAGGCTATGGATTGGATGCTCGAAATCTAAAAAATGCCAAAAGCTAACAGGCTTCCAGTTGCTCCGCAGAGGTGAGCGGGACACCAAACAACAGACAGGTCTACAAAATTCTAGAAAAAAATCCCAGTAAGGACAATGCTATCCTTTAATAAATTCACGGCTCCCTGCTGGATTAAAGCAGAGATCCAATTCATCAAAGCCACGGGGTTTTTTTCTGTTTACAACCAGAAAAATCAAATTTAATTTTATTATTGCATCCACAAAGTAAATACCTCTATGTGCATCATTGCTGTGTGAAGGGTGAGATAACCAGATCCTGACTGTTCTCATTTTACTGTCTCTGTGATTAATCTACAACTGGGATTTTTCCACAATCTCAGCTGCATAGTGCATTTCCATACACTATCTTGACAAATTTTGCTAGAGCCAGGTTTCTAACCTGACATTTTTGGAGCAACAAAGTTCTGGACACGTTATCAGCACGTATCCCACATACGTCATTCCTTCCCTTGCCTGTCGGTGCGATCGGATCGGTGACTGCACCACTTTCCCTCCCTGCTGCCATCCGTGTTTCCATGAAGGGCCTCGTCCCTGGCGTAACAGTGTCACTAGCAGGCCAGAGCTGAGGAGGACAGCAGGATGACCGACATTTCCTCTATTTTTCTGTAGCTCTTTCTGGCGATATTAACGGATTAACACCTTTTCCCTGGCACCACATATAGCTGCTGTATCAGTTATGTTTAAGCACCTCTGAAAACCTTTTCCCTTTCTTCCTAAATCAACTATAGGAAAAGCAAAAGAATTGCTTTGCCTACAGATACATTTTTAACATAAAAAGGTAATCTCATTTTTCAAGACCACTCCAATTCACAAAATGTCGCTTTTAGACATGTCTCCCCACAACAAATAAGAAGCTAAAAAACAACTGAAATGCACTTTTTTTCTATTCTTATTTTATTTAATAACACTTGTCCCTGTCAAGATTCCCTATATCCACTTTTGAGGCTTTCCTCCCTAGGCAGAAAACCTGTTACAGCATTTATAAGACAGGAAGATGAATATTTGTTAGATATGCAGACAAGTCAATTAAATTCATTACTTCAGCCTCCCCCAAAATTCTTTAAGCAGTGGTCCTCTTATCTCTGCAAGTTGCCACTAGACTTGCTTTGAACAAACATCTGTCCCTTCCTCATAAGAAAAATGGGTGATTTAATATTTGATTAGCAAGTACTATTTCACAGTTGTCCATGTTTTTAAATGGAAACAATACTGTGAATTTCAGTATTGATTTCAAGAAGCTTTGTGCTGTATTATTCTAGAATTCATACTGTATATCTCACACTTGCAAGAATTCATTATCTCTAGGGAAAGGGCAAGTAAAGCCCTGTATTTGGGAGAAAAGAATACAGAAGACAGGATTAAATGGCCCTCATTTTTTTTTTTCTCTGATAACATCAGCTTTATTTTGGAAACAGATTCTAGCACCAATTATGTTTTTTAAGCATCTTAATAATAAAGACAAACTCCATGCTCACTGTCTGAACATATGCAACACCTAAAAGCTTGTCAGAATGAGAAGGAAATAAATTTGATTGCTAAACAATACCATTGCTTTATTTTACTCTGGTTTTATGTTTCGGAGAAGGAAGATTTCAGAAGAACAACACATAATAAAATCTACTTACAACAATCACTTTTTTTTTGTGAATTTCTAACTATTTTTTCCTTTTAAATTTGCCCCAAACATTTTGTCTTTGCACGGAGTTTGACATTGTAAGGCTGTAAAAAGCAAAGAAGGACACAAGAGGGGAAGACGGGATTTTTTTTTATTTTTTTTTTTAAGAGAAAAAGATCTGCAGGACTGGTCAGTGCAGGTTATTGTTATCAAAAGCTTTCCCTTTTGAAAACTGCTTACAGAGAGTGTTGATGCACATAGCTTCATTAATCGCTGTTGTGTTGCCAGAACAGCACCTAGAGAAGGAAAGCTCTGTGGCAGAGACGGAAAGCCATGCAAAAAGGTGCTGGAGAACCACTGGCATGAAAGAGAGCACTTCATATGAAAATAAATGATGTTCTGCATGGTTTGAAGGATCGTCTTCTGGCTCAGGCACCAGGCTAGGACTCGGAAGATCTTGGTTTGGTCTCTAGTTTTGTCATAGTCCCTCTCTGACCTTGAGCTAGGGAGTGTGTCAGTTAAATTCAGCCTTTCTATCAGAGAGTAATAGTGCTATGCTCAACGGTATTTCATCCATTTCGACTGCAAGCTTTCTAAGGCAGGAACTGTCTCCCACTGTGTGGTTGTACAGTGGCTTTAGTGCACTTGGGCTTCTCAGCTGGGGCCTTTACGCTCTAGTAACAAGCATAAAGCTGATTTAGGAGATGGGTTTTTTATTGTAGCTGTCAGTTGTGCTTGATTAGCTCAGAACAGAATTTGAGATTCTGCTAATCTGCTAATGGAATGTGAAATGTAGAATACTACAGTATGCTCAGGAATGTAGGAAATAGATACCTGAAATAAACTACTTGAAAAGGAGATTGTAGGGAGGTGGGTGTTGGTCTCTTTTCCCAAGCAACAAGAGATGGGAAGAGAGGAAACAGCCTCAAGTTGTGCCAGGAGAGGTTTAGACTGGATATTAGGAAAAATTTCTTCACTGAAAGGATTGTCAAACATTGGAACAGGCTGCCCAGGGAAGTGGTTGAGTGACCATCCCCGGACGTATTTAAAAGACATGTAGACATGGTGCTTAAGGACATGGTTTAGTGGTGGAGTTGGCAGTGTTAGGTTTACAGTTGAACTCAATAATCTCAAGGGTCTTTTGCAACCTAAATGGTTCTATGATTCCATTATTCTATATTCACCTTTCTTTTGTCTAGTTTAAAATCTGGTTTACCCTTGTGGCAACTCAGTGAACCTCCAGAAGTATCTGAAGCCCTTCCTGAGACTGCAGCCCAGAAAACCAGCAGGTTTACCACAACAATGTAGATGCTAAAAAGAGTAAAATGAACAGTGTTCTGCTTGTTGGACTTAAATCTCTGTGATGGGTAGTATCCATTCCAACTGATTACAGCTCACTTCTCATAAGCTGTTGGGAAAAAGATTGTCTTCCCTCACAGGGAAGGCTGTGGGACTGTGAGGAAGACCATGGCTAAGAGGAAGGCTCCCTGCCCACGCAGTCGGGTGCAGCCTTCTGCACTGGAGGGAGAAGGTTCCTGCCACAGAGAGCAGATGGAGCCTGCTGGGGTTGTGGGGACCCTTTTGGAGTGGGATATGTGAGAGCAAGCCAAGAGTGAGAAAAGAAAGCCTGAAGGGAATCCGAGGCAGACACAGAGAATAGGAGGCTGCTGAAATAACCTGGGAGCTGACAGCCAGGTGGCTGGGGCGTCAAAAGGAAGGTCACCCTTGGGATCCAGAAGAGGTTGTACAGAGTTTTTGCAACCTGAAAGTTACTGAGCATTGCTATATTGGGAATCAATCTGAAAGAAAGACTCACTCCACTGGGACAGAAAAATAGTATGGGGCAGTTTTGTTTACAAACCTCTTATTTCAATTTGGTTTTACGCTGAGCTTCTCCTGTACTGAAGAGAGTTCAGAGTTATAATGCCAGATGTCTACAATGTACAATCCTGCTAAACCCTGTATTTTGAGATTCAAAGCCCTTTCCACTGTTTAGGGTGCTCACTTCAAAGAAATGATCCAAATAAGCACACTGATCCACCATAAAGCGCCCCCCCCCCCCCCACTCAGGG
>NW_010972664.1:14873506-14912628 GCF_000737465.1 Haliaeetus leucocephalus
CCAAAACGCCCCCCCCCCCCCCCCCAACTCAGGGACCCATGAATCATAGAATCATAGAATCATGAAGAGCTGTTGTGTCAAAATTATGATGAAGGTAAACATTTGGAAGAAGACATGCCACAGGAAATAGAATTGAATTACTAACCCTTGGGTGCCCACGGACTCCACAGTGTACAGGACCTAGTTGCAGGGAACTAGGGGACATTCAGTCTGACCTCATAATAAAAGTTATTCAAGACATTTTGATGTTTTGTTTTGTTTAAAAAAAAGTTTGTAGAGTTAGATCACCATTTGGAAAAGCAGTAATATCACCGAATGAGCCAACTGTATCAGATACAGAGAGCTAAATCATCTGTTCATAAATTCAGGTAAAATTATCACTATTGAAACCACAAATGGCATTCACCTTCCTCTATTATTGGAAACATTGTAAAGCTTTATTTTTTAGCTTTTTAGTCAGTTACTTATCTGGGGTTTGGGAGCCACACAATTAATTGAGAGGATTTGAACCTATGTCTTGCATCTCCCAGGAGTGTGCCCACAACCATTATTCTGAGGTGGTTTCCTCTTGTTTCCTGCTGTTACTTTGCCAATTTGTGTAAAATACTTAAAAAGTCATTGAGAGGGAAAGAAAGAACCAGGTGGTAAGAACAACAGCTTTCACAAGTCTAAAGGATGGGACACGTATCTGTAAGGATACTCAGCTCTAGAAGCTTGTGGAAAGCTAGCGCAATCACCTGAAAGGTGAGCACTTTGCATTCTGATTCCTTGTAGACTGAAGTCGGTGCAGTGATTAAACCTCAAAAAACTTAATTGAAAGGAGAATATCAACACCACCTTTTTCAAAGGGCTCCAAATTTTGCATTTCTTACATTAAAAAAAAACCCACTCAAATTTAGGAGGAAAAACTAGATATTGCTACTGGAAACAATAGCATCATGAAGAGTAAAATCCAGTAAAGGGCAAGACTTACGAGGAGCGGCTGAGGTCACTCGCTTGTTCAGCTTGGAGAAAAGACCGAAGGGTGACCTCATCGCAGTCTACAACTTCTTCAAGGGGGCAGCAGAGGGGGAGGTGCTCATGTCCTCTATCTGGTGACCAGCGATAGGGCATGAGGAAAGGGGATGAAGCTGCATCGGGGGAAGTTCAGATTGGACGTGAGGAAAAGGTTCTTCGCTGAGAGGGTGGTCAGTCACCAGAACAGGCTCCCCAGGGAAGTGGTCCTGGCACCAAGCCTGTCAGAGTTCAAGGAGCACCTGGACGATGCTCCTAGTCATAGGGTTTAGTTTTAGGTAGTTCTGCAAGGAGCAGGGAATTGGACTCGATGATCCTTATAGGTCCCTTCCAACTCAAGATATTTTGTGATTCTATGATCTATAGTTTCTTTAAAATTTTATGTTCAATAGTTCACGACTTCATGCTACACAATTACTTCTACTAATTACATTCATCTTATTAATAAGAAGATTTAAATTATTTCCAGATCCCTGTAATAAGTGGGTTGTTTGTCTTAGCAGATGAACTACTGGATAAGACAGAAGGATCAATATTTCAATTCTTCACAGTATCAATATCAAAACAAGATTAAACCTTTTGGACACAATTATTCTGGCTTTAGAAGATTCTATAGAACAGAAAGATTCTGTAGAGATGTGATCTGGAATTAAAGAACCATAGGGTATTACAGACAACTCATTATCAGGAAAGCTTTTCACCTGAAGATTTCCATGCAACAGAATATAAAAACATATGATTAACTTCAAACAATACATCACAAATTATGATCTAATTCAGTTGAAAGAGTTTTGGTGTTTGGTTTTTTTTTTAATTCTTTGTGACTATTACAACAGATGGGGGAGGGAGAAGGAAATCATAGAAATTACAAACGCCAAATGATAATTTGTGTAATGTAATGTAACACAATGTAAATGTGGCTTTACGTAACACAGACTCACGAGAAAAAGCGACAGTGTTTTTCAGACATCCTATGGAGCATCTAATTGAGCTACTTTCACTCAATTTCTTTAAAAAAAAAGTCTGTTGGAATGTTAGAAATAAATTTTACAGAAATTATCCCTTGGAGCGTGGAAATTATCATAGATTGCCCTTTGTAGTTCAATTCTCAGGACACAATAATCCTCCCTTTCCATGAGCAAGACGCTAGGCAGAAATGATTACATAAAATATCTGGGTTTATGTCAAAGTCTTAAAAAGACAATGAAGACAGACATGAACAGCAGTTTCTGCTTCAGTCAAAATTATTGATAAGAGAACTGGCTTGAGGCTATCAGACCATGAAAATGGTAGAAAAATTGTTCCCTTTCTGGTCAACTCTGGTGACCACAATATCTTCTGGAGAGAGTAGAAACGAATAGTCAGTTGCCAACACAGAAACACTGGTCTGGCAAATGGATTTGATGACATTACAGTGTGACCACAGCCCCATGAAGTAAACTTATCCTTCATCCTTTAAATTACATTCCTGTAGACTGAAGGATCTATATCATATAGACTATCAGGAGGACCAGATGCTTCCTTATGCTAGTCTGCACAAGAAGATTAACTAAATCTACCTGAACTCTATGCAGTTTCTTTCTGTCTTAGGATGACATTCTTCAATAATCAGGAAGAATTAAAGAACTTCTATTAATATAAAAAAAGTCAGCTGGATGCAACTTAGAAGAAATTGCTTTATCAAAAATAGTCTTTTAAAGACAATTTCAAGTATGGTTACCAGTCTTAAGAGAGTTTCAGAAAGGGACCATCTTATCCCAAACTACTGCGACTACAACTGTATGCTGCTCTGAAATACAATCTAGTGGAACTTGACTCTCTCCAATAAAAGTCATAAAAGCACATAAAAGCATAGCTCACACTTACTTCTTGGGGATCTACACTATTTTTGCAATGACGTGCTCTGGATGAGAACTAGTGATATTCCAACCATTCATAATGCTCTTGCTTTTACTTTTACAGAAAGATGCAAGGAACTCATGCTAGTGCCTAGAAGAGCCTCTGCACAGGTCTGTAGAAAATACACGTGAATTTTTTAGCTTGGATTTTTTAAGCAACAAAATTAAACAACAACAAAAAAGTCATTTTAATGTATAAAAATTCAACACTCACATGATAAAATTTAATTTAAAATATTTCTATTACCCTCAGGAAGACTGGGAACAATTTGTTTTTCCAGTACCAGATATCCAGCATGTATTTTGTTTAGATAGATGCACATATCAAATAACTGTTTTATTAAAGAAATAAGCCATCTGTTAGTGGCTGGCAACACAAAGGAACCATAACTGCATAATAAAAAAATCCTGCAAAAAAATTACAGATCTGAATCAGTAATACAAACACAAGATACACACAAAACTGTCGCAGAATAAAATAGAGCAACAAGTTTGCTAAATGTACACTCCTTGTTTGAACAGACTAACAGCAAAGCCCTGGTTCAGTGTAGGGTCGTCCCTCAACATCAGCTGGCAGAGGGCTGGAGATCCCCACACTGCCTCTGGAAAGGTATGTGAGACAAATTGGACCACTGGTCTGCCTCACTGAAAAAGTTCCTTTTCTCCCCAGACTCCTTTACACATCAGATAACTTTCAGGTTTTGAAGCTCATAATTCTCCAATTATTACAACTAGTCAGAAAAATATTTACAACATAATTTTATCAAATTATGTATTTTTGGCTCTAAATCATATTTTTTTGCCCGAAATGCTAAACAAATCTTAAAATTATCAGATACTTTTCACAGAAAGTGAGAAGAGAACAAACAGACACACTGCAAATGCAGTCTTACTAATAACAGTGAATATTTCTAAGCAAGCAGGATACCTCCTTCCCTTTCAGCAGTAGTACCACGATGCATAATGCTTTTCAGGAAGACACTGTAATGAACCAGCTTTTCTTCTCATTAAGGCAACAAAAAAGAGTTCACAGGGATACCCAAGAAAGTCAAGGGGAATTTACTAAATGGCACAGAATTCCTCACATGTTAAAACATGTACATTAACAATCATGCAGGGGCTCCCATCTGGAGCTTTGAAGAACCTTTCAGGACTTAAAGTGCGGGCATATATTTTTTGCTCCTAACTGAACTTACGGGAAATAAACTCTTCACGATTTTTTTATATTAAATAATTTAAAAAAAAAAAAACCCAAAACACCACCAAACAAACCAACAACTCAACTACAAAGCAATTTCCACACACTCTGCAGAAAATGCCACTGAAACACAGTGCTCACTCCTGGACATTTCTTCCCAACCATAGCAAGGAACATCACTCACTAAGTGTGCTAACAAACTCAATTGATTTAGTGGCATGCTGTGGCTGCACAGATGGGTGCATTTTACTCTCATTTGGCACACAGCTGATAGGCCTTTTGCTTGGCCTGGCCTTCCGCTTGTGCCAAGATGCACACCAGTCTACAGAGGCAAATTCACAAATGTGGAGGCATCAGAGCCCCTCTAAAATGCCAACAGCACAGCTCTGAAAAACCTGGCATTAAAGGACATCATCAGAAACCCAGCCTCCGTGCAGCCTGTCCAGCTTGTCCCTCCCCTGCACAGACTTAATTTACAGGAGGCACTTTGTTCCCAAAATACCAGGATTCATGGAAAATTCCCTTCCAACTCCACAAGGCAAGGTATTAGGGATGGACAAGAACCAATTTCTGTAATGCTACTTGACACATAGATGGTAGGTATGGCTCTCTAACTGTAGAGCAGCCAGGCAGCTGCAACTTGAGATCCCAGCACCAGGAATGGCTGTGAAGTTTTACCAGAACGGCAAACATCCCGCGGGGCTGCCTGGGAGGTCAGTGCTGTTGGAAGCCAGAGATCTCCTCCAGGGGAAACTGCCTGATGCTTAGATAAAACCATCTTCCTTCCTGAAATCCAGCCAAGACGTTTATCAGCTTCCTGCTCCTCACATTGCTCTTTTACAAACCCAAACTCTACTGTTTAGGATTTCTGCTCCCACGGTCCAAGAAAAATAATCAGGAACATGACACATTTTGAGTCAGCATTTGCAGAAAGCAAAAGAGAGAACCTCGCTCCCCATTGAACAATAATCCAGAGAAAAATTAATAGAAACTACAAAGAAAAGTTAGGTAATTTAAAGACTCAAAACGTTAACATGTCCTTTGTAACATATCTGTCACATAAGCAAATGATAATGTCAAGCTGCTCAGTAGTGACAGCTTTTGTTGTTTTTATTCACTATCTACAGATTTGATAGGATGTTTAATTACCGCCTATTTTCTTTAATTAAATGCTACTCTGAAAAAAAAATGGCGGTTCTTGGAAAAATACTGTTTGGTAGAAACCTCTCTATCTGTTTCAATGACGCTCCCATCAGGAAGGCTCTGCAGGCCTAAAGCAAACTTTGTAGTAAAATTAAACAAAGCAAAACACATACAAACAAACCCCAACCCCAACTACCAAGACAGAGCTCAGAGCACTCACTGAGTAGGCCATTTTCCTGACTTCGGACCATGGACTTGGCTCTAAGTACTGCACCCCGAGCCACTGGGTACTCCTTGACACTTTGCTCTCTCCTTCTCATCCCACTTTTGAACAAATGTGGTAGCCTCATTCTTTTACCTCTGCAGAACTGAATTGCTTTCAACCAACCTCCAACTAACTACAGCAAACTGTAGCGCTCTGCGTATTTTTGGACTGTGCCAATATCCAAATCTATTGAAACTGGAAATGTATTCAAAAGAAGAAATCTGCATGGGTCATTCACTAAAAATGTAGGAAGAAGAAGCAAAAAACCCCCATTGGTTTTGCTATTATTTTATGCCTATATAGCCAGTTAATCCTTCCAAACTTACATACATTGACTTCACAATGCTGTATAGTGCACCTTTTCTTTTTTGTGAAACCCTAACACACATGAAATGGAAAGTAAGTTTTGTAGGACCTGGCTTAAAGCTCTGAGCTTTCCTACTGTTTGGGAAGAAGCACAACTGTCAGGACGCAGCAACGTATTTTACTTTGCCTTTTAAAAAGAAAGCAGACACAGCAAGAGATAATTAAAGTAACTTTCACAGCCAGAATATTGTTAAAATGTTTGAATAACATTTGTATTGAACTGCTAGATTTCTAGCAGTGCAAATTCATATCTGGCATGCCAAGAAAAAAAGAAGTAACGGCAATGTCAGGAAAATCTTTTAAAATATTGTCTCGCTCCTAAGCCTGGAGAAGTATCTTCTGTGAGAAAAGAGGGAAGAAACACTCAATGACTAGTTCTGGATGCCACAAACTCTTTACAGAGAATGCCAGTGAAGTTCAGATTAGTGCCCATTTAGATCCTTTTTTTTGTATGCAACATACTAGGGACCGTATGGAGAGCACATCTCTCTTGCATAGGTTACAAACAGCCGTCAGTAATGACATTTGGTTCCCTCCCACCTGCTCTAGTTTCTAAACATGACCCTCTGATGAAAGACTGGCCTCCAGCAGCAATTCTCTGAGCCATGTCTTTCCTTCACAGCCTTCAATTTATATTCAAGTCGTGAACATGACACTGCTTTTGTTAGCTTTTGATTTTCATCTTCTGTTTTGTGCATTAGTCCCCGTAACAAAAATTGTCATTGCAATAGGTGCTATAGAAATCAGTAAAATTAATAAATAGTTGGTATAATATCTAAATACTCTCCCCTATCAGGATGAGTACGTTGCTGAATTTGTGCTATGTAGAACAGCTGACAGTGGAAATAGTTATAATAGATCACTTTGACAACTTTAGATTTACATAATGGATTCATCCACTTTGTAGATTGGGTATGTGTACATTCTCTCTGCATGCAAAACACGCCTATTACCTTTAAAATATTTGCTTTGAATGGTATCTGCTGCTGTGTAAAGTATATTTGTTTACAGTCTAAAGCTTTAAACATGTATTTTTAAGAGACGTGTATTAGCATGTTTATGTTATGTGCAAACAAAGTAAATTTATGTACCTGCACCAGATGCACCTGTTTAGTGATTTTGTCACATGTTTTCATTTAATTCACACAAGCTGACTTTTTCTTAATTCACAGAAGCTTTTTCTTTGATACTCTCAGCCCTTTTTCAGATTTAGAAAACATCATTAGTAGCAAACAAAGACACTGCAGAACTGCGCCTAAAAAGCTGATACCTTTTCCAGTCTGCTCACAACAGATCACAAATGTATTTATTGCCCCAAAAAAATATCTAGGATTAGTTCATTCTAGTTCCAGTCCAATTCCGTGGATACAAAGAGCGAAAAAGCAGCAGAAGAGGCCGAAAAGGGCCATGTATCAAACATGAGATAATCCCCTCCACAAACACAGACATTGTGAAGGAGGCCATGCTGCTGCCTTCTGAGATCTTCTCATTTGGGAGGACACGCAGGGCCGGGCTGCAGCAGCCAGGGCTGTGTAGGTCTGCTCGGTGTTGAGACCAACAGGGAAATTCAATACCACTGAATTTCTAGATATGAGTGGTGCATAACTTTAGAAAGGGGCTTGCACACCTTCCCAGCAGGACACGCAGCTCTGAAGAAGCCCAGTTCGAGTAGGATGGGGGTCTTAAAAGAATATTTCTGTTTTAACATCACCTAAACTGAATCCCAGCGCAGGGACAGCCTGCCAAGTGACCACTCAAGGTGGGGTACACGATCCCCAGGCAGTGCTCTTCAGCCTTGCAGGATGGGCAGCTCCAGAGCAAGCCCACCAGGCAGACTCTCCCAGGTCCAGGTCCATGGGATTTCAGCACACAGCTCCAAGACAGTTCAGTGAGCCTTTGGACCATCTCTAACATTCTCCCACAAATGTCTTTGTTGATGGGATTTTGTCAGATTTGCTGCAGTTACAGGGCCTGGAGAACATACCTTGCTGTACGCTTTGGAAACACGAGCATCTGTCTCTGACAAAATAATGTGAATTTTCAGTCCATGGGAAGTTCTTAAAAGTGAAATTTCCTGTAAACTAGAAATTCTACTTTTTGGCCAGGAATAATATTGTATCATTTATTACACATGAATATCGCTGAGGAGTTAAAGTAATTTCTCTATATCTACTACTACTATGGGCCTCTATTTCTGACAAGACAAAAGTATTTTTTCCTTGGAAAACTGAAGGACTTTATAATACTACTGGATGATCTAAGCATCTGACTATCTTTCATACATTTTTCCCATTGGTACTTCAAAAAGGTGGAAGAATGCTACCATCCGCATATCCCACATTAAGAACAAGTTGCTCAAGGTAAAACAGGAAGGCTGTCACAAAGAAAGCAACTGAAGACGGGCAGTTTTGAAGTCAAATGGTTTAGATCGAGACATTTAAACTCTATGTTGTATCACCTTAAACATACTGAATTACAGGTATGAGATCGTGTATGAATTGTTGTTGCATTCTTTGGTTTGAGGAATGTGATTAATTTGCAAGTTAGCAGAGATACTTTAAGATAATTAGAGGCTCAGATAACCCTTAGTTTGAATATATTAGCACTTTTTTTTGCAGGGTGGAATATATTGCCATCATTGAACTAAACCACAAGCAATGTCTGCCAGCCATAAGTGTAGTTACTAGCTCTAAACAGTTGCTGTAATTTATTTGATTTTATAAAGTAAGTTTGTAAATAAAATCAAACCTGCAATTAGCCATTTTATCATTCACTAATATTTTAAAAAAAAAAAAAAAAAAGAGTGAAACACAATAAATGTTTATACACCTTCCCAGCTGTCAAGGTAAATCTTCCAGCCCCATTAACGCAAGTTGTTTCTCCTTATCACATGGCTACCTCGACTTCTGCTGCACTCTCACACAAATACTTACGTATAGAAACATACATACATCATCAGTCAAGGATGAATTGCAAGTTCACATTTTTCTTAACCAAATTCTGGTTGTAATCATATTTCTCAGTATCCAGGCAGCTTCTTAAAGTGATCCTAATTCTGCTTTGGTGGCATTCATGAAATAAATGCTTCATAATTACCCTTTCAGTGTGATTCTATGGGGCCACATGGCTGTAAATGAGAAACTAACCACGTAAAGTTAAAAAGAATAAAATCCAAATGCACAACAAATTTAGCAGCACATTTTCTGACCTCTCAAAAATGCTAGGGGATGGCTGTGCTCTTAACTGCAAACCAGCAGTGAGTGCTTTCTTTGTTCATTCTCCCATTTCTTCTAATTGGGATGTGCATTTTTCATGCCTAATGCTCTCAGGTAATTATTCACTCTTGTCCTGGTTTCAGCTGGGATAGAGTTAATTGTCTTCCTAGTAGCTGGTACAGTGCTGTGTTTTTGAGTTAGGTATGAGAAGAATGTTGATAACACTGATGTTTTCAGTTGTTGCTAAGTAATGCTTAGTCTAAAGTCAAGGATTTTTCAGCTTCTGATGCCCAGCCAGCAAGAAGGCTGGAGGGGAACAAGAAGTTAGGAGGGGACACAGCCAGGGCAGCTGACCCAAAGTGGCCAATGGAGTATTCCATACCATGTGATGTCATGCCCAGTATATAAACATTAGGGGATTAGGGGTGGAGGGATCATCACTCAGGGACTAACTGGGCATCAGTCTGCAGGTGGTGAGCAATTGTATTGTTCATCACTTATATATTCCAATCCTTTTATTATTACTATTGTCATTTTAGTAGTGTTATCATTATTAGTCTCTTCTTTTCTGCTCTATTAAACTGTTCTTATCTCAACCCACGAGTTTTACTTCTCTTCCCGATTCTCTCCCCCATCCCACTGGGTGGGGGGAGTGAGTGAGTGGCTGCGTGGTGCTTAGTTGCTGGCTGGGGTTAAACCATGACAACTCTCCAAATACCTACCAGTTGGCATATTTCCCCAACAGAGTGCTGCTGTTTGGTCTTGTCCCATTTCATCAAAACAGATCTTAGTCAAAACCTGTTAAGATCAGCAGGCCGTGCCATCTTTTGACTTCCTTAAGCACATTGCACTTGCTGTATGATGGAGAGTCTTTGAGCAACAGGGAGACCCAACAAATGACTCATTGTTTCAAATTCCTTGTAAAACTTAAAAAAAAAAAAAAAATCCTATAAAGGTGATGATTTTTATCACCTTTGCTCTGATACTTACAGTCAATGGCAAGTCCTGAGCTGGATATTTGTAACTAAACCCAAAAGTTACGCTTCAGGACTGCAAAAGAGCTTATGTTTTCTTGAATGGACTTCTTCCTTAGGAATCGATTGCCTTGCTCTTTTATTTCTTTTTCACCTTTGTCATGGTTTAACCCCAGCTGGCAACTAGGCACCACACAGCCGCTCACTCACTCCCCCCCAGTGGGATGGGGGAAAGAATCAGAAGGGTAAAAGTGAGAAAACTCATGGGTTGAGATAAAGACAGTTTAATAGGTAAAGCAAGAGCCACGTGCACAAGCAAAGTGAAATAAGGAATTCATTCACTACTTCCCATGGGCAGGCAGGTGTTCAGCCGTCTCCAGGAAAGCAGGGCTCCATCACACGTAACAGTGACTTGGGAAGACAAACGCCATCACTCCAAATGTGCCTTCCCTTCCTTCTCCTTCCCCCAGCTTTATATGCTGAGCATGACGTTCTATGGTCTGGAATTTCCCTTTGGTCAGTCGGGGTCAGCTGTCCCAGCTGTGTCTCCTCCCAACTTCTTGTGCCCCCCCAGCCTCCTCACGGTGGGGTGGGGTGAGAAGCAGAAAAGGCTTTCACTCTGTGTAGGTTCTGCTCAGCAACAACAAAAACATCCCTCTGTGATCAGCACTGTTTTGGTCACAAATCCAAAACACAGCACCATAGCAGCTACTATGAAGAAAATTCAGTCAATCCTAGCCAAAACCAGCACAACCCTACAAAGTGTGATTCCTGGAATTGGTGGGAAGAGTAACTACAGCAACTAACAAGACTTGAGCTTTCAGAAGGTAAAAGAGGGTTGGCTGCTCCTCCACTGTGCTAAAATTTTACATCACTTTAAAGAGTAAGAACAAAACAGGAAAAGAAAAGATGGTGGGGGGTGTGGGGAAATCAAGGCATGAGCGGCAAAGTAATCAAACCACTTAACTGAGAAGTGATGAGGATGTTTTAGGAAAGTGACATTGCTGAATCCCATCTTCCATTCTAGACCTTACGCTTTTATATTCAGATTACTGCTCACAGCAAGCTGTCTTGGCTCCCGGGCTTTCCCTTTGTCTCTGCTATGATTATTACGACAGATATACCTTCTATCCATTCCTACTCTCTGCTGTGCTGTCTCCCTCATGCACTTGCTGTTTCTCTTTCTGCCTCTCATTATTTGCTCAGGCTTTCAACCTTTCTGTGACAGCATTCACAGAACAAAAGGTTGCCATTACATTTATCCCTATTTATCCTCCTTTGATGCTGAATTGAATTTTGTTCTGCTAGCGTGAAGAAAGCTAGATTTGTCATCATCTTCATCATCTCTATTTTACTTAAATCACCCTGAACACAACTGTAATTTATTTCTTAGATTTATAAAAATCCTTTATGACCAAAAACTTTTCACCAAACCCTTCCCCTATTATTTATCTAGTGAAAAAATTGAGGTAAATGCAGACATGTTTGTATCCAAAATGCCTATAGGCATTTTTCTCTTGTACCTTGAGAGCCCCCTAGGAGGTACAGAATGGCCAATTAGCCAGCTGTGTATACACGTAAGGAAGAAAAGAAGTTCACATAATAAAACTAAATTATCATCATGTTTTGTTTCTTTTCTTACTTTTCATAGAAATGCTAAAACATCCGTAGGTAGGAATCAGTCTCACTTAAAGTCAAATTGCTCAGAAAAAGCATCAAATGGCTGAAGAGGGATCAGCTTATATGCCACTTTTGCCAGTCCATCACCGTATCAACGCCAGCTCCCAAAGCCATTAACCATCACTGTATTTTAGATGGTTGGGCTGCAAGGTCTCTGCAGATTGGCACTAAATGAGAAATGTGTGTTGCAAAGATACTGCAAATGCAACAGAGCTAGATGTGTTCCTGACTTCACATGAAGTTGATTCAGTGAACAGAAACTCTGAAATCTTCCAGAGTGTGGCGTTGACATATATTTATCTGTACTTCTAATTTCTCATGAAATCAGAGAAGAACGTATCTCAGAATGCTCCAGTCCCATCAGTGCCATCCATATTATACTCTCTTCACAATATGCATTCACATAACTTTAACAAAATGGTAGTTAATTATGACTCACCATGCCTCCGGAGCAATAAACTAGTGTTTACTCCATTTTATAGAAAAGTATATGGAGACTAAGCTAAATCAGTCCAAAATCATCACTGGTAAGAATCCAAAATTCTACAGGGCTTATGACATTGACTATCACGCATATGCACATACGCTGAGAAGGTAGGTGCTACCAAGCTCACAGGGGAATTACACAATGGCATCGCCAAAACTCCTGTCACCAATGTGACAAGGAGAAAGACTATATTCTCCCAATGGCAGCCCTCATACTGGGGCTGGAGTAACTATCACCTTCCCAAATGAACTACCAAATCCAACTGGATGAGCAGGAGTTCACAAGCAAACCATGAAAAACTATAATGAAGAGTTCACAGAGAAGACAAACTGCATATACTTTGAACTGCATGTGACAGAGATGCCACCACAGTCAGGATGATCTTCCTTGTGCCATTGTTCAGCCTCCCCATGAACACAGAGACAGCAGAAGGTGCAGAAGATGCTACACTAAGCTGGTCACTGTTGCTTCCATTCTGAGAAAGCTATATATTTGATTGTGGAAAAAAGGCTTCTCTCTACTAGAAAGGACTAGGTACCAGCTACTCAAAGTTTACATTCAAAGACGGTGTCACCAATTAATTCTCTGTGCTCTACTTCCCTTTTCTTGGCAGTGAAAAATGAGAGCCCAGCACATGCTGTTTGCCAGCATTAAGCAGCTTTTCAAAAACAAGCTTCAGGCTTGGATATGTCAAAGAGACAATGCTAATAGCACAGGATCAATGACTTCCTTGTGACTCAGGGTAGAGGTCAAATCTATACACTTTTTGACCTCTCTGCAAATTTTGACACAGCCACTGATTGCTGATGATCTGCTAACAGACTCCACTAGCACAGGCAATGTATGACTGCTATCACTTCAATTATGCATCTCAAACAGGACCTTAAATGTAGACAGCAGATGCTATTTTTCCCCCAGAGCCATATAGGTACTACATTCAAAGATCAATGCAGGCGCCCTCCCTCCATTTCAGATTGCTGGAAGTGATCTCCTGAAGAAACAATGCAAGACCCCAATCCTTACATTGCTTGCTACACGCCTCTTCTCTAAAGGGAAATATATTTGAATAACATACAGCTCAGAGAAAAGTTTAGGCTGAGCCCTGCATTTTGCTTCTGTTAAGACTAAAGGAAAAGACTTCTTTATCATTGCAGAGGTGAGAGTGTTTTCAAATTAGGCCAGTCGCAGGCCTGCTGTGTGGACATCAGAGCAGGGATTCAATGTACTCATAGTACATTAGGAGGCATCATGTTAGGCATCACCTAACAAACCAGGTCTCTCTAATATCTCAGAAACTAGGGAGCTGCAGTAAACAGCGCTCTCTGCAAAAGAACTGGCAAGAAGTTTGAGGATCCTGTTCAGTTTTTCAATATTACGAGACATGTAGCAGAGAAGCTTTCTCTCATTCTTTGATCAGAGGAGAACAACTGTAGTGTGGTTAATTGGGTTGGGCTGTAGTTTATCCGATTTCCTACTTTGACTTTATACAATGTGCTTCTATAAATCCTTGGCATATAAATTGAAAATCCAATCTTGGAGCAAACCAACAACCTTATTCGACACACAAAGAAACCGTTCACAAAATGGAATGTCCTTTTCTCCGCTTCTACTAAACAACAACCCCACACTATATCCTACAGAAAATCCTCAGATTTTGTCCAAACTTATCCTTCTTTAAAGCTGGAAGCCAGCCCCGTCTCATACTCTAAAGATCTACACATTCTGATGAATGTAATAAACCAGCAGAATTTGAAATGGCTGTGCTTGTTTTATGAATGTACTAAAGGCAATGTATCATCTCATTATACCAGTGAAGAAATGTAATGACAACAAAGAATCTTCTCCTCACATTTAACTGCTGTTTTGGCTCCAATCTGGCAGTATTCATGTGTTTTATTCTATAGAAATAGTAACTTCTATGGGCATATCAGTGTTTTGTTGGATCACAACCTCAAAATATTAGGTAACAGACACAACAGGTATGAAGGATTATTCATAGATTCAGATGATATGGCTGAACATGGGTTTCATGTTTTATGCAAGCCTGAATTATATACATCCAAAGGGAGCTGTTCAATTTAGAGACTCGCAAAGCTCAATTTAAAAATTATATCATAATTTTTGAATTAACAGAAAAGTGAAACCATAACACCTGTAATTTATTGCCTAGCTAAACCTATTAAATATGTAGTATAGTTAAACCGGGAAAGAATAAAAGAGCCTTTGAACAAGAAAGCTTATTATAAAAACCAGGTCTCAGTTCAGAGTGGACTTCCACACTCTAGCTATAAACCCTTAAAAATAGCACTCAAAAAGAGGAATAATATCACACCAGTATTTCTTTCATGCATCCTCACAGCCCCTGTCATTGTACCTCACCCTTAAGATAGAGTGGGGTCAGTAGCATCTTACCTGTTGCACAATAGCCACCTACATATAGGAACCTAACAGAGGTATAAGGCATTTAAACATTTTGCCATTAAATTACTAAGTTGAAAGAATTTTTCTTTCTGGTAGTATGTATGTTTTGCGGCAGTACTCTGAAGCTGCGGCTTTGGACCGCAACCCTATCATAACATCAGAGAACAAGCAACGGTTGCGTAGTATTTTTGAACTTCAGGCACCACTACCAAGTGAGAATCCTTAAGAAAACAGCCCCTCATTACACAGCAAGTAGAAAATCACCTGCTGACAGGCACTAATCCAGTCAAAGCTTTTAGTTGTATAATAAACTTTATTCAAGTGAATTAGGAAAGTGTATGGCTAAAATGGTTGAGGCACTTAAATACTTTGACAGGTAGGCATTGTGAGAGCTAAGAAACTACATTTACTTTTTCTTTTCTCATAAACAAGAGAAAGAAGGAAAAAAAGAGAGACAGAGGCAATAGCTGAGACTACCAAGACCACTAAATGCTACTTTCAACAGGCCATAATATAATACCTTATTACATCAGCATTAAAAAAAGGCAAACTTTAGAGCTGTTAACATGTTAAATCTATCTGTTGCAAAAGAAGATATGCAAATACCAGAACAACACAATGTTTGTAAAGCCCTACAAAATGTTCAGTTCAGAATGGCATGAAGAACAGAACAAGATCTTTGTTCGTGGGGTTGACGTTTACATTTTCCTTCTTCAAAGTATAGAGTTATTTTTAAGTTAAGATAGAGAAAACAGTATCCTTCCCCCCACCCTTCTGTACAAACAAGTATATGCTAATAGCCCAGGCTCAGAGAGTTGCGCAATTCCCGTCTGTCGGCAGTTAATTCAAAACATGTACCTCAGCAGACAGTGTTTTCTGGCCACCTGCCTTTTATCAGAGATGTTTGTAGTACTTTTGGTGCACTGTGTGATATTATAAGTAAATGAAACATAACGTGAATGAAAGTGAGGTAAAAGTAGTATTAAAAGAGAGACAGACATTCCTGAGGACAGGACAGATGCTATTCATTTTGTAAGGGGACCCCTGATGTGAAATGGAGGCAAAGGCAACCAGGAGATTGCAGTACAGGGAAGACAAAGGAACTGGAAATATTATTGCTGACTCCTCAACCATTGAAGCTCTTTTTCTACCATCTTTTTGACCGCAATCATAATTAAGAAAAAAGTCGCTCCATGCTGAAAGAATAAGAGCCAAGAACAACAACAAATCTGAAACCGTGTTCTTCAGTCCCCTACATCAGTCTAAAGCTAACCATAAACAACAGACATCAAACATTCATTTGACACTCTCTTTACAGTATGACACTTAAAATAGGTTCCCAAAAGCCAGTGAAGGTCTTTGGTCATGAAAGAGCATTACCGAGACACAGGATGGACTACTTGTATGGTAGACGCTCCATTATTCACCTGCCAGGAAGGGAAAATCTGAGCATAGCTGGCCTTGCAGATTAGGCGGCTGGCAGAAGCACTGTGCCCAAAATACACTGGTGCCAAGCAGCTATCTGTGAGAGGTATTATTTTTTAGGACCTCTAAGGACATTTCTGTACTCTTGGCAGATCACAATGTGAGTCACTACTTGCCTCTAGGGGTAACCTATAAATGCCCGATATGTTCTTTATGAATATTTACTGATTCAGAGTTAAGTATTTATGCCCCAGTCATATTCTTGTACAGCAGGCTTTCTGTGCTTACTCCCCTGTTCTTCGTTAGCAGTGCTTGAATCGAGGTGAGGTAGAGATTAGCCACACCGATAGGAAGTTTGCACACCTCTGCATGCCATGGACACTCACTGAAGCCATAGTCAAGGAGTGAGTGCTAAAGAATTTGTCATACCTTCATTTATTTCAGAAGCTTTTATGGCTGCAACTTACTTTTCCCAATCACGAAACTCAGATGGCTCTGTTGAAAACGTCAGCATGGGTACATTTTCCAAACACGGACTAAGTTTTCAGCAGCAAAACTTGGCACAGATGAAAGATAACTAATAAAATTCAGTTCAGGTATGCTCTGCAACTTGTAAAATTTTTGACTGGTTCCTCACCTCTCTGGAAAATTTCTGAGGATCTGCAGATCCAATATTGTTTAAAAGTTTGTGCTCTTTTAGGTGCTAAATCCAGGGAGTTTTCCAAGCAATCCATGTAACAATACAGACAGGAAACTCAACATCCTATTTAACTTAATGAGTTTATATAGACTTGGGTCTGATGTCCAACTTAACTAATACAGAGACTATGATCATTGCCCTTTATATTCTTGAAAGAAAAGCTTGGTGAGTGGATGCTTTACAGTATTCTACACATCATTTTCCAGGTCTGCCAATAAGTCAGATTCCTCCTTCAATCTGTGAAGTTCCATGTCAATGCATGCACCTAACAAAACCAGGAAACAAAAAAGTCCTCCCTGACCTCAGCTACTTAAAGATACTGTTAATGTGTATGTAAGAATGAAACCCACACTTCTGCAGCACCTTAGTAACAGATACAGCAATCACCAGGTAATCTTTTCT
Organism: Haliaeetus leucocephalus; assembly: GCF_000737465.1. Lineage (NCBI taxonomy): Eukaryota > Metazoa > Chordata > Aves > Accipitriformes > Accipitridae > Haliaeetus > Haliaeetus leucocephalus. The sequence goes on from NW_010972664.1 coordinate 14,890,695, forward strand.
GAGGTTTTGAAATGCCCTTTTTTAAGGTCTCTGAAAGCAGGCAGCTTTGCAGAACTGAATAACCAGAACTGTCTGCATGTTTGCTATGCAAGAAGTATAGGTTTAAGTGATGTGACCTGACTTCCAGAAGAGAGGAGGAACATTTTTTTAATCAGAATTCTTACTAAAGTACATGACACAGTCTTCAAGCTCAAATGAAAGAACCATATGAGAAATAGGTGACTTCTATTATCCTTTTTATTACGTAATGAGAGTTCATTAGGTAACAGAAATAGGAGAATAAGAAAAAAAACAAAGAACAGTTACCTAAAACTGAGTTGAGAGCTTCTCAAGAAAGATAATGCTGTGCTGTACTGGATGAGACATAGCAAAGCTGGTCTCACAAAATCTAGTGGAGCTGCTTACTGTCTGCTTGAGACTGATATATGACAAACTCAGAAACAGTTCTGGATGCCAGACTTTGGGGCACTAGCATGCTTCTGATCTGTTAGCTCTACAGATGCATGGGGAAAAAGCACAAGAGTTTTCCATCAGCCCTAAACTAGCCTTTATCTGAACTTACCTAAAAATGCTTGCACAGGTGTTAACACAAGCTGACATTTAGTGCCTGCAAATACACAAGAAGCTGTGTCTACAGGGAGCTGGTTTCTAGGCCTGTTCCAGTGCTGGATCAGAGAGATCCTAATTTCAAAAGCAGTCCCATATTTCTTTTCTTCCTAGTTGTATTTCTCAATGGAAAAGGAAAAAAAACCCCAACAAACAACAAAAAAATTCTCAACATCAGTCACTCTTGTTAAAGTATGGTATCAAGCCTGCAATTGGCATAAAATCACCCAGTTTCTCTTAAGTGAAACAACTCTGATTTACAGTACTGTAGATCTGGATCATCCTTTTGAAAATAAAATCTGTTTATGAAATGCATGTTTAAATCCCATCCTGTTGTCTTCCACTGAGTGATTAATTACCATAATCTGTGTGCTAAGTGATGTGCAAACTATGAGGATAGACATGCTCCCTGCTCTAGACATTGTTCTATAATATCTTATCAGATGCTTTAATGCTGAAAGCAGTGTCATTAGTAACTTGCTTCTCTTCATCTGTTTTCAGGTTGAATAATGCCTTCTTTGCAAATACACCAATTTAGGTGCATTTCCTTTGCAAGTAATGCTAATCACTTACACCAGCTCTCCCTGCTGTATTAATCTTTGATTTACTAGAGTTTTTCGAAGCTGAAGAACAAGGTCTGGAGAAGCAAAAAATGCAATTTTGCTTGTTTAACACATACTCTCATCATATAGCTTCTACCAACGCTACATCCAACAAGGCAAATTAAAAGCCTAGGTCGAATTAATTTCATTTTTGTTGACTTTCCCTTGTAAAATACCCTCACTTCTCATATGAAATCAGCTGACACTGTTGGCTTCACAAAATTTAAATCTTTGCATTCAAAAGCACAGCTTTTTCTCTTCTTTGTTACCTGCCTTTGTATCTCTTCAGCTCCCCATGCAGCCTTACACACTGACCGAAGGGTATAAAGAGTGCCTGGAATGAGATTTTTACCTCAGCGAGGATAAGCTGTAGATAGGAGTTTGTAACTTGTTCTTAGACACATCTCCAAAAGAGTCCTCCAGTAAGCGTGACATGTCTCACACACAGCTGCTGTCTTCTTTTGCTTGGGACCCCTCAGCGATTCCTGACCCTCCCTCTCCTTTTCACAAAATTGAAAGGGGAAACATATGTTTGGATATAGTCCCCCTCCAATTTTAGACAGTTTCTCATAGCAAATAACATTTTTCTCACCAGCAGACAGGGCTACTCTGAATTTTGTGCTTTCTGCTGTATTTTGCCTCTTAAAGACACCAAAGGCCAGCACTTCATGTCTCACAGCTTTGTTCAGTTCCAGTGGCTTTAATAGAGCCATGCTAATGTATTCCAGCTGAGGACATGTACCAGCGGCTTTTTTCATGGAAAGGGAAATGTCTCCAGCTGGCCAAATAAAATAGAATCACATTTTCTATTCAAATCTGTATTTTACTCCAGTAAATAATAACAAGCCTACACCTTGTAATTCTATTCATACTTCCAGTGCTATGGAGGAGGAGGACCAATACAGCTTTCAGTACCTATGGATTCATTACACATGACCAGCATATCTCAGTGAAATCCCCAGCAGATCAAAGCAGACATTAATGTAATCTCTAACAGAAACAGGCAAATGATTGACAGACTTGCTAACTGCTATCCAGTTTCAAAACTTTTAAATATGTCAGAGATTTGTTTTTATGCTGTGAGATTCTTCCCAAAGGGTGCTATATTCAGTAAGTTGAAAAATTATACACCACTTAATCAAGTTTACTTGGACCTTTCTTACTTTTATTTTATGGACAAAAGAACCTTAAGTTCTGAGGTATGAAGGCAGGAGATTGCCCACCATCAGTAGCTGTTCTGTTGCACACCCCAGCCCCAGGCTTATTACATACAGGTGAAGGATAGAAGTCTGGTTGCATCATAAATCACCACCGCTCTCTTTCTTATTTCTTGCCATCATAGACAATTGCCTGGTACTTTCCAAACAGGTGGGGCGAGGAATCAAAACCCAAGCCCCCACCTAAAAAGAAAAACAACCCACCCTGCACAAAACCCCTCTAAGCATAAGAAAGAAAAGAGATAAAAAGGTAGCACACTACTAAAAGTCACATACTACTAAAAAGAGATCCCCCTGTGTATTTATGTTTTGGTACACTGTATTTTAAAAGCTACTGATATGATAGCTTGAGATGCAGTATATTACTGCACTCAAGAGAGAAGAACATTCCATAGCCACAGACATACTCTGGAAGAAAAGTCTGGAGCAGAGAGGTCTTCTGTCCTTGCATGTAATCTTCACAGGATGTGCACAGGCAGGGAGACCCTGTCCCTTGGAGACGCACCAGCCATGCTTGTGTCATAACTTGTGATTCAAACTTATGGAAAAGATCGTCATAGACAAAGTCCTGTGTTAGTGGAGAACATGAGGGTTTCTCTTAAGACTGCCAACTCCCACGAAGGCAGCTGTGCATTCCTGCCCCTCAGTATACTCTTCTCCTGACAGTGGCAACTGACACCCAGAATCTAATCTTCCATTTCTCTTGAGATTATTCGGGTTGCACCCAGACACTTCTCACAGTAGCTCCTGATCTTTTGTCTCGTATCAGGTATCATATATAGACTTTCTCCCACAGTAAAAAAAAGTTAAAACAAAAGCAAGCCTGACACTATCTTAATCTATCATATAGTGATTCATTACAGTTTGGTAGTTGGTCTCAAAACATTCAAGACAGGCTATTTGATAACTTTATTCCTTTCTTTTGCGAGTGATCCACAGCATTCTGATCTTCTCAGTATGCTCACCACACACAGCCATAAATTTTCTCTGCCCGATATTAAACCACTTCACCAACCTGGTGCTAGAGGGATAATTAGCTGGAAAGATGCAGCAAGGATTACATTACTCGTACACAGCTGAAGGCACCAATGTCTCCTTATGCTTTGTAAAGTCTCATCTGGAGCTGTAAGAAACACCGGCTCATCCTACAGCAATACCGTCAATGATTCTTCTCCCTATAACTTTTAGGTGGCCAAAAGACTGGAAACATCCTTTACAACTGCATATTATTCTGCCATAATGCCTCCATCAATCTAATTCTGATGAGATTGGAAGGCTGCTTTAACAGAGGTTATCACTCAAATTTACCAAAAGAGCAAAGATGAGTGGAAGTTAGGAGGTTGCTTTCCTTCCCTCATCTGCCAATCTACTGCCAGAATATCTGCACCTTGTCCTTTGTATTTCTGGACATAAGGGACCAACAGGACCAGTAAAAGTTTGTAAAATACCAGAGACCGTAATGGATCTTATGTTATATTGGGAAATTATTCCAAATCCCTCCATCTCCACTGGTTTCTGCCATTACAAATTCTCTCTTTACCCTGGATTTTGAGACAGGACTATGTACTTGCTTGGTACAGACCAAGACAGCAGTTATGGTTGCAACAGAATATTTGCTAGTTTCATCTTCTATGTCATTATAATTTTAGTCATTTCAAAGGCTCTAATAGTCTGTGATTGATGCTTTTGCCTTTGGATTAGATATGCACATAAATAAATTAATTAAACAGACAAAATATGGAAGATGGATTAGAAGTCAAATTCTGCTCGCTACTACATGAGCATCAAGAACGTGGATTTTTTAAATTGATAAAAATCTGAAGTGAGAAAACGTTACTGAAAGAATAAAAGCTAGTAGCTCTTAAGACAAACATGCTTATCACTCAGCTGGAATATTGCACGCTGTCATTTCAGCAGGATTTTAGTTTTGTTTAAAATATATTTAGAATCAATTATGGTAACTCTGTAGACTGAAAGTTGCTGGTAAATTGTTAACATTAGTCCACTTTTAAAATAAGCATGTTCATGGCCGCAAGAATTTGAAAGCTCTGTGAAGTCCACTTTGTACCTTTGTATTGGGTTTGTGTGGCAAGGTTTTGGTAGTGGGGGGGGTTACAGGGGTGGCTTCTGTAAGAAGTTGCTGGAAGCTTCCCCTGTGCCTGACAGAGCCAATGCCAGCCAGCTCTAAGATGGACCCACTGCTGGCCAAGGTTGAGCCCATCAGCGATGGGGGTAATGCCTCTAGGATAACAGATTTAAGAAGGGTGAAAAGTTGCTGTGCAACAGAAACAGCAGCCAGAGAGAGGAGCGAGAACATGTGAGAGAAACAACCCTGCGGACACCAAGGTCAGTGAAGAAGGAGGGGGAAGAGGGGATCCAGGCGCCGGAGCAGAGATTCCCCTGCAGCCCGTGGGGAAGACCATGGTGAGGCAGGCTGTCCCCCTGCAGCCCAGGGAGGTCCATGGTGGAGCAGATATCCACCTGCAGCCCGGGGAGGACCCCACACCGGAGCAGTGTGCTCCTGAAGGACTGCACGCCGTGGAAGGGACCCACGCTGGAGCAGTTTGTGAAGAACTGCAGCCCATGGGAAGGACCCACGCTGGAGAAGTTCGTGGAGGGCTGTCTCCTGTGGGAGGGAACCCACGCTGGAGCAGGGGAAGAGTGTGATGAGTCCTGCCCCTGAGGAGGATGAAGCGGCAGAAAATAAAGTGTGATGAACTGACCGTAAACCCCACTCCCCGTCCCCCTGTGCCACTGGCAGGGGGAGGTAGAGAATCCAGGAGTGAAGTTGTACCCGGGAAGAAAGGAGGTGTGGAGGGAAGGTGTTCTGAGATTTGGTTTTATTTCTCATTACCCTACTCTGGTTGATTTGTAATAAATTGAGTTAGTTTTCCCCAAGCTGAGTCTGTTTTGCCCATGACGGTAACTGGTGAGTGATCTCTCCTGTCCTTATCTCGACCAACAAGCTCTTTGTTATATTTTCTCTCCCCTGTCCAGCTGAGGAGGGGGAGTGATAGAACAGCTTTGGTGGGCACCTGGCGTCCAGCCAGGGTCAACCCACCACAACCTTAAAGCAGGAAGCTGGGAGGAAGAGAAAAAACTGTTATTAGCATGGCAGGGAACTCACTGGAGTACAACAGGAAAGAAATGCATAGAGCAATGGGTAAGTATACAGAAACAGAAGGGAGCACGGGTATTCAAAAAGTTAAAAGAACAGCCAAGACATGCACACTGACACGTGTCACTCTGGCTTAATTATATGTCTGCACCAAATTACCAACTTGGAGACAAATTTGTACCCAATAATATACAACTTGGCACAGCCATAATGAATCAGGCATAAAAATGTCAACAGGAGTACTGAAAGGGCATGGAAAGTGTAGAAAGCAAGAAGATAGTGAAATAGTGCTTGAATGGGCTAAGAGGATATAACTATACATAATGGGAAGCCATTTTAAAAAAATGGGCCATTGAAGCTGAACAGCAGGGAAGAAAACCAAGATGAATTAGACCACAGAACTCTCTCCAGAAGGAATCCCATCTTATGAGATGTTTAGAACAAGACTCAATGAAGTAGTAAAAAATATACTGTAGCAAACAGTATTTCGGGTCAAAGAAGGTCTTTTTCTGTCTCTAACTGTTCATTACATGGCATGTCAGGGAATTAAGTAGGGAAAAACAAAGAAAGAAAGGGAGTGGCAGGGGAAGACTGGCTAGAAGCAGCATCCTGTTCATATAGGTGAGAAATGGTAGGAGCTTTCCAGCAATGGTAGAAGTTGAGTAAATGTTCTCAAGATGGACATTTTATGCAGGCTATATACAGAAGGTTGGGAATGAAAAAGGGAGTGTTTCAGGGAAAGAAAAAAGTTTTACCATTGGGCACAGGCCATACAGATTCAAGAGAAAGTAGAAACCTACCATACCTACATTCATTTGCATAAGTACTGTTGTACCTGCAGATTTGTTGAGGACAAAGAGATAGAAAACTAGATTTAAAAAAAAAAAAAAAATTAAAAAAAACTCAGAGATTGAGAAACCACAGCTTTATGGCAATGCACAGATCCATAAGCTAGGCAGAAGTACAGATGCCAGAACACAGGCACAGCTCAGCTCTCCATGCCAGGGACTATGCAAGAGCAGCTCAGCTATATAACACCTGTTGCAAGCACCCAAGCAAGAAAACCATAAACTTAGACAAAAGAGGAACAGCAGAAAAAGAGGGGTCTGTACTACTTACTGCCAATGCTAGGTAGAACCATCCAACCACAGCTGGATGCCAAAGTAGACATCCTGAAAACACTTGACACAATATGCTGGTTCATGGAGCCACTGGAGAGCACAGATAAGCTCAAAGACTTTCTGCCAGGTTGCAAACTGATAAGACCCCAAGAACATATGCTCTTTCAATAGGGGTGTATGGGGCCAAAGAAACTGTTGACTGGAGTCACCAGGGACAGGGACAAGAAAAACAGGACTGTAGTTATCGGCCTAGGATTAATAGTTAGTTCACTGCTACATTAGAGGCATTGTTTGACAGAGCTGGAAAACAATATTTGCTGGCACAGTCACAGAGCATTACTTTGTTTGATATGAAAATGTCAGTGAACATCTCTTTCAATTATTCTTCCTTTCCCATTCTAAAGTGATGTTTATTCCACACAAACCTAGTGTTATCTCAGTTTAATTCAGAGAATTACTCATATCAGTGAAGCTGAATAAAAAAAGGTTGTGCAAAATGTTACAAAATACAAAACCCATGTAAGACATTCAGGATTGATCTTCACAAAAGGAAAGACTGCCATCCAAGATAAAAGGCCTTGTTGTAGGTTCACTGGTTTTAACCATGCATAATAAACAGGATGATAAATCTTTAAACACTTAAGTAAAAGTTTCCACGAACAACTTTCCCAAGCTTCTTTCAGAGGAAGGAATAAAATATTTTCAAATCATCTGACAGTAACCCAAGACCTTTAATTCACACTTTCTACAAAGCACATAACCTGCTATGTCTGCCTGGAGTGGAAGTGGTAAGTTTTAAATACAGATGCCAGACTTATCAGAAGCCCAGATTTATGGGCACTATATATATATAAAGTGAGCACACAATACCATCAATTACATGATCAGGATTACCTCCCTCTTCTCAACAAAACCAATGGAAATCTGAATTTCCAACACCATAGACTAGCTGGTCACTGAACCAGAAAAATGTGAAAGAGGGATCAGAGTACAGTCATACATTTCTTTTTGTATCTTTTATAAAACCACCTGTAACTGCACAGTAAGGCTTACCTCCCTGTGCAAAATGTCCACAACTCGATATACCAAGTCCCATCCTACTGCTCACACAAATAATTCAGGGAGTGGCCTAAATTGGTCCCACCTCTCTAAGAATTGCTGCAGTAGATATTATCCTGGGTTTTGTGCCTTTACACTGCTGTGTTGCTGCAGTTCTTTACCTCACCCTTCATAAGTGCTCTGAGGTCTGATGCAGTGCTCTTACCAGCTCTATGACACAGCCAGAGTCTGGATCTGTTGATCCCTACACAGCCAGAGGAGGCAGAAGAGATGCTGCCGTAAGAATTGGGCAGATAACGAAAGGAAGCGCGTGGCTGGATACTGTGGTCAGGCTAATCATCAGGTCAAGGTATGAATGAACAAGTAGTGTTGTTTAAGCTGGAAATCAAGATTCCCAATGTCTCCACTGTGTTTTGTGAGAAAGCAGAGTAAATTCCGATCATGTAAGGGAAGGCATTCCTTCCCTTCAGCTGGAATCAGAGGGCAAGCAATGTAAAACTCAGGCAAGGTTTCAACATTAAAGGCAAGGCTAAAGTGTGCTAAAGCATGCTGGTGGAAATCCAGTAAGAATATATGCAAGAATACAGTCATGGTAGAAATTACACATGGGGAAAAAAAACCCAAACAAGCTGATTTTGGAAATTAGAAATCCATTTTTTAAAAAAAAAACTGTAATTGGGATTATGTGTGCAGACACAGTTTTATTCATCTCCATGTGGTTTTGCTGGCTGAAGATCTCTTACAGGGTCCCTTACGCAGTCAGGGTTATGTACTTCTGCAGTTTCTCACCAGGCTACTGTCAATTGTCAAAGGTGTCATGTGGAAGTATATGACTTCCAAGATACACAGACAATGGATGCAAAGCAAGTAATATGTAAGATGGAGGTCTTCAAAATGGGCAGTTGCAGAGCTATGAGACTGATATATCTGACAATTAACTTGGTGTTTTGATGACAGATGGTAAGTAAGAGCGTGATTACCAGACGACAACGGTTATGTAGAATGAGTTCTCCTGAGTCGAAATACAGTGGTTATAGGAAAGACTTTGCAACAAGATACTACATTTTTCCAAATCCTCTATTTGGCATCTACTGGTTAACTACAGTTATCTTCAAAAGGAAAGAAAATATCAGGCGGTTATCAGAAAAAATTTTGAGCAGTTGCATGCTTTTTAATCTGCCTTTTTTTTTTCCGATTTACCAGAAAGTAGCCATAAGAACAGAAAGAGATGACTGTTTCACTAGATAACACCATGCAAGTCCTCTTTAAGCCCAGCGCTAGCCTCTGCTATTAGGTATGTCTGTGCAATTCTTGAGCAGATGCTCTAGATTTCCTCTGCAGTAAAAGGGCAGCCGCATGGGGGGTTTTGTCTGGATCTCTGTGGCCCCCTGGGACTGCCTTTTTCAAATTCCACAAAAAAAATAAGGGGGTGTTTGGCATGATTATTATGGTGCATCAGCTGGAATCACTTCCCTTCCGGATGCTGCTAAATCATCTCTGACATAAACCGTTTATCCCCAAGGCTCCTGAAAACATTTCTGAGCCACAAATTCTTTGCCTTTGCAAAGGACTTGCTCTGACTGAGGGCAGCCAGATTACCACATGAGATAACGCTCTCTAAAACCTTTTATCCCTTCTTGAGCCTCCTACCAATCACACCAACAGAATACTCTACTATACTGAACAATAAACACAGTCTGCTGCTGGCAAAGCCTGGAAAAACATTCACCTAATACTGTTTTGTTTACACAGAAATCGGGAGGCTTGCCCACTGCCATACAAGGGAAAATTTTTTAAAATTTCTCAGGTTTCTTTCCTGCTCAAAACAGGCATGCCCAGGGAGCGCAAGTGTAGCAAAAACCAGAAGTATTTGGAAGTCCAGTATAAAACACAGGCATCCTATCACTAACACTGAGCCAACTTCTACACTGATTTTTATACTTGCAACTACACCGTCTCCAGCAGTGCTGTGAGACCTTTATTCTAAATGTTCTCTTGACTAATAGGAGTCTTGAGTTAGCTGAAAATATTGTACAGTTGTGTAGAAATTTCCCACAGAACTAAAAAAAGATGTTCTTTCTATAATTGCAGATGTGTCAGAAAAAAAGGCAGCCAGAGCAGGAACAAGCTGAACAAGGGAAACAAGTAATGGGGTAAGAAGATTAAGGAGCAAAAAGCTGAACTGACACATCAGAAAACAATAACAACAAACTCAAAACAAGTAGGGTGGAACCAAGGATTAATGGGTAAAGAAGAATCATGGATATGATGGGAAGAGGAGGCCAGGTCTGCGCTTGCTGAGCTCTCACCCCTCCAGATTTAGTATGAAAGTTTCCTGGAGTCTCCCTATACTTCTGCAGCCAGAAGGGACGGAGGGAAAGGGAGGTGAAAATTTACAGAGGAAAAAAGAAAAACAAACAACAATGTTAGTTCTTACTCTGTTAGAACTACCGTTCCTATGTCAAGCTAGGCAAGTCACTTAACTGTTTTACTGCTGGTTACTCATCATGTGTTCCCCATTTTCATGTTCAGCTTGAAACTTGATTTGCAGAAGTGCTGAGCCCTCACAGCTGCAGCTGGGAGTTGTGGTTGTACTCTGGGAACTGCTCAATGAGAATCATGCTTCTATATATAAAGTATAAGTGTTATAAACATGTTGTCTATGTATAGTCTTAACTAATGCTAAGTATGCTAAAAAAGAAGAAAAAACCCCAATTCCTTAAGCATTAAAAAATAGACACCCAAAGGAGGTAATTTCATACATTATTACCAGTACTATCACCACAGTTCTCAGCATATTTCTGGAAATAAGCATCTTGTAGTACGCAGATACTAGAACAAGCACTAAATACAATAATGCTGTCTCCCAAGATGATTTCAAATAGCATGTAACAGGTGAGGCTTAGAGAGCTCTGCTGAATGATAGGGAGAAAACAAAGTAGCTGCTCAACAAGCAACCACTGCCCATCTGGCAAACAAGGCGGGGCTTCACAGACAAAAAAAATTAAACACTTTATACAATCCCACCTACCTTGTAAGATATTACACAAAGAGGCCTAAATAATTTTTAAAATTTAACTCTGGCATTTCCTAGTAACTGCAGCTTTGATTTTGAAATTTCAGTTGTGGTCTCCTATACGTTATGGGAAAAGTAGCATCTCACTGCCATAAATCCCTGAATCCCTTAAAAAGGTTTCAACATTATATACACCTTTTAGGGGATTTTTCAGCTGAGAGAGAAAGTAAGCAGAGTAGAATTAGGTCATCAGTGGTCACATTACCCACACTCAGCCTCCATGCAACAAGTCAGGACGACATCTGCTCATCCTCAAATGAAGCTTAAGTTTAAAAAGCACAGACTAACTCAGCCTTAATGGGGTGGATTGGAGGGGAAAGGGGAAAGGTACTGTTTCATTCTCATGAACAGCTTTAGGTTGAAGATTTTATACCAAAAATGGTATGGTTGATTTAGTTTCCTCAAACCAACTACTATCAGTGTCAAAACATATAGCAACGCACAATTGAAGTGTTAGTTAATAATGTCTTGGGGAAGAGGCAAGAAGAAACAGGAAGAAAAAAGAAGTGCAGATGAGAGAAAGGAGATAGGATATTTAACATTTTGTAAATATAAACAAACACACACATAAAATCAAGTTATATGGTAAGTTCTTTGCTTGCTCAACATATTGCAGTGATTTAAAAACCAGAATGCCTAGACACAGATGAAACACTTGGAGACTACATATGCTATCACATAGGGTATGTGGCATTATAAATCACTTGCATACACAGAATGAAAACCTTGTGATTTTAAATGTTGCTGTTGAAACAGAGTTAATGGTAAACTATGCAACTTGACTGCCTCCATAACACTATCCAAACCTGCTTCCTTCTTCCCCTTTCCCTATGCTTAACCCTACCACCAATTTAAAAAAAAAATAAATTAAAAGATTTAAAAATACAGCTTGCCTTCTGTTCCTATGGAAGCATCATAGATGAATAAATACAATAATTTACTACTTTTGAAACAGCAGTAATCACCTGGTAAATATACTGAGACATATTTGTCTTGTTAATATCACTTGTATCTGCCAACAGTAGTTTTGAAGATTCCCCAGGGCATAACAATTAAGTCTGCTAGCACTTCAAACATGTACAAGGCAAAGTATGGCATATGGATCAGGGTGTCTGGGTCTTTCTACAGAACTTGAGAGGAATCATGGATTTCCTATTTATTCTGTCAAAAAAGAATTATGAGCTGCTCATCCTCTGGCTGGAAGGTATCCACAAGAGTACTATAAACTCTCCATTTAGAAGGATGCATTTCTGTACTTTGAGTATTTATAGGTGCTATGACATCATAATGCTGGGAATAATAGTATTTATATGTTTTCTGTAAAGGAATCATTTACAGTAAAGCTATTAGATAAGGTGAAGAATACTAGCTTGCCCATCAACAAGTGCTACATAAACACAAGCAAGATACATAAGATAAAAAACATCCTGTGAACCTAATATTAATCACATAGCTGGAAATTAATTTTACTTTTGTCATGACATGCACACTTGAGGAAAAGAAACCCAGGGCCATAAATATTAAAAAAGGGGGAAACAAAAGGAAGCATGTTTTACTAAAAATATACTAGTCTTCTGTTTACCTGCTATACTAGTTGTCCTTCAGCTTTGTCCTCCAGTTTCTCAAATGACACTCTTGCCCTGTTCTGCAGGATAATTGATAGTCATTACATCAGATGTGGGTTCACCCTACTGTTGCTCTGCGCAAATGCTCGTAATCTGAAAAAAGTTTTGTTTTTCCATGCACGTAGTAAAGTAGTTGTCATACATGGCAATTTTGCATGATGTTGCATCTATTCAACAGGGAATGACAGTTAGCACAAGGGAATGAATAAAAAAGAATAATCCACTTTTGTATGAAATCAAGTTTTAACGAAATTGTCATTAATATTTATGTTAACTGTCATCAAAACCTAAAGAGACATGTTAACATTAGAAACCGAGCAGCCTGGAATCACATTAGTCTCCAGTTTCAGAGAAAAGCTGCTTTAAATGCAAAAGCTCTGATTTCTGTTCTAGCATTGATTGTTTCTTTTGAAAGCGTTCCTCCCCACATCCACCCTCATCTTCCTTCCAGATGTTCATGGAGCAAACACCAAGTGGTTTGGATAAATGAATGCATGCAGTTGTAAGGGCAAATTGACTTCTAGTTGCCAAGAAGTTCTCTAGTCAGATTTGCTGATGACAGAACAGCAAAATCTTGCCTCCGCACAATTCCCAGTTCACTAGCTACTGATTTCCTAATATCTTATCTTTTTAGTGGCCAGGATGCAGAAGAGCTTTATGTTGATTATCAGAAATAGACTCTAATAGGAAGCCTATTTTTAAATGGTCATTATTATGGTCAGTGTATTATTGAAGGTTGCATTCTACACAAGCTGAATAAGTCCCCGTGTATTAGAAGTCATCACTTCTGATAAAGATGGACAATCTACGTGTACAAGAGCAAGATACAGCAGGACATACCTGTACAGGCAGAACTTATCCTTCTTTCCACAGTACCCTCATGGAAAGCTGTGCAGCTTGAGTTCCAGCTCAGATCTGTCTTTTTTTTTTTTTTCCCTTTCTATTTCTTCTCATTCTCCTGACTTAGAAATCAGCCAGGCATTATAATAAGCATGCATTTCTGGTTTGCAGCCGGCTACACATTGCACTAAAGAACATGGTAGACTGGAAAGGCATAGGGTATCTGGTCACCCCTACATTCTTCTTAAAAAAAAAAAACCACAAACAAACAAAAAAACCCCAAACAAACAAACAACAAAAAAACACACAACCAAACCCCCTAAAAAAACCTGCAATACTGAACAATCCTCAGGAAAATACTCAGTATCATACACATGCACACTAGCAAACATAATATATTCCTCTCAAGAACCAGTATGCAGGCTCTCACACCTCTGATTAATCCCTCATGGCTACATAAAGCAGTGAATTTACAGAAAGTCCCATAACGTTTTCCTTTAAAAAAAACCCAACCAACCAAAACAAAACAGGAAAAAACCCAACACCAACAAAAAAACCTCACCACACCAGGCAAACCTGCTCCTTTGAAAGCCTTTTCTAAATCCTCTTTTTCATCTCAGTGGATGGAAGGGAGCAGGATCCGTCCTAATTAGCTCAGGGTCAAGACTAGAAATGAAGCCACTGCTGTTCATCTGTGCCCCAGACAGTACATTTTACGAAAGGTAGCATCAAAGAAATTGTTGCAATTCGTTTATAACTGCCTGGTGTGTTCTGCCCATACCGAACTGGATTAATCAATCATGAGCAACCTTAACTGTGAGCCTAAAAATCCACTAGCAGATTAAGCACTAAACGCATGGTGAGTCAGGTACGGACACTGCAAGGACAATTCAAACCAGGCTCCAACAGCTCCTTCCTTCCAGGCAGGCAGACTCCAGGGTCCTTGTTGGCCAGGCGAGCGTGGACTGCAGGAGGTACCAGCAGTGTCTGCAGTAAACGGGTATCTCCAGTTCTGTGTGCGACCGAGTTTTCCAGGTCCTGCGCCTGAGTGCTGCTTCCCTGGGGACGAGGGAAGCCAGAGGGATGGCTGCAGGGAGGGGGCTTGGTGGCCAAGATAAGGCGCGAGTCAGCCCTCACTGCTGCACCACCAACTGCGTGGTGCCCTTGAGGGGTGATGGGGGCTGCTGGACCTCGCTAGAAGTCATCGAGGTAGAAATGCCTTTTCCAGTGGGGAAGACTCTCTGGAAGTACACAACCAAACACAGAGATGGCTTTGGTAATGTTACCAGTGATAAGGGACCTACCAATTATTTTCCAGTCAGCGGAATCACTGCTCAACCTTCCCCGGCCAGAGGTAACTCTGCAGTGGAAATGCATTTGTCAAAAACAGATTCCTTCCCTTAGGTACCAACTATACCAGCAAAACAATGATGAAGTGTCCCAAGAGGCATTTTTTCAAATCTGTTCTATCTAAAATCTCTTACAGTCATTTTTAGGCATCTAAAAAAAGGTTGTAATTTTTCATGGAAGGCATTTTCAAAATATTAGGGCCATGTATTTAGGCAGAAATAGGTACATGCAAACCCTCCACTAAATATGTCCTTTGGGGAATCCTAGATCAGAGGCTTTCGGCTGTTTGTTGGCAGGTCTCCTGTTTAGAGTAATAGCTTAAAAAGGCTTAACAACATGGCTTGATTTTGTTAAAACCCAATAAATTTTTTTGAGAGAACAATAGGCAAATCAAATTGTTACAAGAAAACCAGAAGCAGAAGAACAAAATCCAGTCTTCAATCTGGAAAAAAACCCCAAACGTCTGAGAGGAGTTTATAACTGAGGTCTGTACGTATGCCACAGCACATGAAAGGGATGGCCCCATATTGACTGTTCCCTGCCTCTCCTAATACAAGAGCTAGGTAACAGCAAGTGAAGGGGCTCACAGCTGGGGGCTGCTGCAGGCTCTACGCATAATATGTGGTTTCACTGTGATGCACCATGCCATGGGATGCTGGGACGCATTAAAAGCTTACGTGGCCTCAAAAAGAAACTGGACAAAATCAGGGAAGAAAAATGCATTAAAGGCTGTTAAATGCATAGAAACTACCCTCTGATTCAGGATGTCCTTGGTTTGTGGCTCAGGAGGAATATCACGTGCTTAGCCTTTTCCTATATTCTTCCCTAAGCACCCACCTTCAGATCCTATGAGACAAGATACAGCACCAAACAGATCTTGTTTTTGCAGTCACTCACATGCAATGTAATCACTTAAAAAAAAAACCAGAAAAAAAGTCCCTACAAATACTTTTGTAATTCAATTACTGTATTATGTTGCAAGCATCAGAAAGTTTAAGGAGTTGCTTATGGTCTTTTAAGATCAAATTCACAAGCAGTTCTGAATTCCTTGGAGTTTTAGACAAACCAATGGATGAAACAAAGAAGTAGGTGAGGGCTTTTTCTCCCCTCCCCACCCCCAGTTTGTTTTGGTTTCTTTGTTAACACATGCAGAATAAAGTTTCATTTAAAGTATTCATCTGATAGAGCCAAATAAAATACAAGTATGCCACCCCTGTGCCTGAACTGTTTACATTTGTATTACTATGCTAGTTTTAATGAAAGAGATGAGAGATGGTAACAGTGAAACCAAAATGGGATAGACTTTACTGCAGTGGACTGAAGTGGAACTACGTGCCATTTACTCCCTGATGAGCCAAGGGCATTATCCATTTCCAAAAGAAAGAGAAAAAAGTGCAGGAAAAACACATGACAATTTTTTTGCAGGATACAGTATGACATTCATGTTATAAGAATATGCAAAACAATTTTGTTTCTTGATATTGCAAATCCTTTTCCTCATTCTATATTTGTTCTCTAATTCTTTTATTCAATAATTTTTGCGTTCTTTAAAAAAAGGAGAAGACAAAAAACCCTTCACATGCATACACAAAAGCCCACATACTTCCAACGATTTATAAACCAAATATTAGACACTCAGTTATCATAGCTGAAAGTTATGTCCATTATTTCATTTAAGTCAGAGTTTACAGGAGCCAGAGAGTCTTGTATTAATTTCATTCTCCTAAAGCAGGTTCTACAAGACTCTATACATTTTTGTAGTAAGTCTTGAAAATTACAGAGTAACTTAAGTGTACATTGATTTCACTACCCTATTCTCACAGGCTACACCTACTCACAAGTCTATGTTTGTGGGGATTTCCCCACAAACAAGTGCTAGAGATATCTCATTTATTTTTGCACTTTTTTTCTTGTCAGTTGGGATCTAGACACATCCCACTTCTATTTTTATTTCTTCTCCCCTCTACTACGTTGCTACCAAGCTGAGGGGGCTGAACTAATATCTTTCATAGATCAAGAAGAAAAACACTGCAGTTGAGGCAGCAATAAAGCAAGTTCCACTGCTGCTCTCATCAGCGTGTTTCAGTCACTCATCAGAGCAGCTAGAGGTGGTAGGCAAATCCCATACCTCTGCCCTCGCCACTGACCTGGATCAGAGAGGCAGTAGCTGTTTCCAGCACTGGTCACCAGTTTACTAGAAAGCAGAAATAGATCCTTCAGTTTATATCCCTTAGAGCCACAGAGTAATAAAGGGGTGGCAAAGCATTGAGCCAACATTCATCCTGGCTGGACTTGATCTAATGACCTATAGGTGAAAAGCTCTGTGTATCCCATTGGCAATTCTTTGAGTCATCCTGACCCTTTGTTCCTCACCTTTATTAAAAGACCTGAAGATTAATGCAGGGAACAAATGGCAGAGAGATAAATCTGGGTCTGTGTTACATCGCAGAAATGATGTTTCACAACTGTAATTTGGGGGAAAAGGTATTTTGGTGGGGTTTTTTTGGTTTGGGTTTGTTGGGTTTGGTTTGTGGGTTTTGTTTTTTTCTCTTTTTTTAACATAAAACAAAAATCACCATAAAATCTGATAGTGCTGATAGGTGTCTAGCTTGAGGCTTCTATAACTTTGAAGCAATTGTAGGTAAAGATATTATTCAGAGTTTAAGTTTTACAACATTAAATGGCTTTATTATCTTTCCAATTTCAAAGCAGGCTAGTAACTCGGTTCCTCCAGGAACACAACACAATTAGTCATCTACAGACATTAGCGAACGATTAGGTTTTTTTTCCTAACAAAATGAAAATCCTTTAATTATCTTCAAAATAATTCTAGCTTATCTTGCTTTTAAATTTAAAGAGAGGGAATGTATGCCAAATTAGAATTAAATGCATGTTATTTACCTGGCTTTCTATCTTGGTCAAATTTGGACTATTGTTTCCAATGAGCAATCACTCTTTACTTCTACCATTATCAAGGCTGTTTAGTCGAGATTCTCTTTCTCTTCCTTTATTTTTAGGTGTTTGTGTGACCTTGCTAAATTGAAAGGCAAGACTGACTCACTTTTGACTGTAGTGGACAAATCTACACTGACTCAGATCATTTGTAATCTAAAAATGCATTTTCTGTCTTCCCCTGTTTTCATTTGGAAGCCGATTTTGCTTCTCACACAAGAATTCAGAATGTTCAAAATAGTAAGCAATGAAAAATATCCTGAAATCAGTGCTGATCCTGCTCTTGCCCCACTAGTTAATTTTCTGCAACCTTAGATGTTGGCATCTGCAGCATCACATTCTTAAGTAACTACTCATTTTGCAGTTAGCTCTTCCACTACTTTTACCCAGAATTTATGCTTAGATAAGCATACACACATCCCCAAAGTATTTAGGTAAGTTGTCAAGACTTTCTATTAAGTAAACAGCATGTAAAGATCTGCAAGTGATGAGAGGAAAAAAATACATCGTTTTTAAACATTTAATCATGAAATAAGTGCTTTTAAAAGCATGAGCCGTAGATGTATACATTGGTACAAATAGCCTTGCTTGCTGTCTCTTTACAGTGCTAACACACACTTATTTAATGTTTTCCCTTTTCATTTGAGAGTTCTCTCATTGCACATCCCCTAAATGATTTCAAGCAGTTCAGGAGTTAGCCTGGAGGGAGTTGGGGAGAAGGCATCAAGCCCTCTTAAATATAAATAACTGATCCAGGCTAAATGCCGGTTCTTCTTAGGTTTAAGCTTGTAGGAGGAAGAAACATTATTTTGCACTTTGTTCTGCACAAACTTGGAGTGCCTGGCACTTTTTTGCCCCCCCCCCCCCCCAAACCACTAATTCTCACAGTACATGAATAGCCCTTAACATGCAGTGCAAAATGACACTCCTTGGCTCTAAGTACAGATGAAGCAAAACTGCCCAGGGTTTTGTCTCTGCCAGGATTACAATGGAACTGTCATACTATAAATATCAGGTTCTTGCTGTAGCTTTTTACATGTTTAGTTACTCAAAGTTTATGTTTTGACCTTTTATTTCCCATCGTAAGTAATTTCCTCCCCTGCTTCCAATTCCTCAGCCCTAGAGAGAGCTGAGCAACAGTTAACTCTACGCAAATATCCCTACCAGTTGCCACTTTTCCAGTGAAGGGTCTTTGGCATGTTTTCCCACCACCTTCTGCCTCCTCCCAAGACCTAGGAAATCAACCTTTAAAGGGATAAGTGTTCACAGAAAGAATAGACAAAATTTGAAGAAGCAGAATACGAAATTTGAGTACATTTTTCAAAAAGTGTAAGTATATACCTCTGTGTCATTCAAACCACGGCATTTTATTTAATGAGCTAATCAGAAAGAATCATTGCTCAATAAAAGCTATAGAGACCATACACAATGTACAGTTTGGGATAAAACCAAGAAATCTTGAAAAATGTTAGTAAAAAACCAAAACCACTTCAAGAAAAATATGTGGTCCATGACTCTAATATCAAAGGGAATTGCCAGTGAACCAGATTTCAACCCTTCTCCACCACTAGCCTGCTGCATGTCTCTGACCAGTGATAGTGTCAGTTTTCCCTTCTATTTTTTCCCTTTCACCTGTAAACTTTAATATCTTACATACGGAGAATATTGCAGTGGAGATGGTGCTTTCCAATGTCCTAATTGTTCTAGGTGGTCCCCCTCCAAAGTGATGAAACAGGGGCCTCAAATACATGTTTGTTACCTCTGGACTACAACAAATCAAAGCTTCTGGTGAAGATGGTTCCAGCATTTGGAAAACTCAAGTTATACATACTGTTTCTCTACCACATCTTCTTAGAAATACTGCCTATACATCAAAGCTCTACCTTACCTGTGTGTGGATTGTCCGGCTCATAGTTCACAAACGAGTTTCACCATGTCTAGTGCACACAGGTGACTCATGGGGGGTTACAAGAGCGACCCAGCCTTGGATTGCCTTGAGGCTCTGTCTCTCTGCAGAGACAACTCATGGGGAGCTGTGTAGACAGCTTAGCCCTGGGTTGGCTGATAAACCCTAAACTAAACAGAGCAGTGGCTGCACCTTTCAAAGAACCAAAACCTGAACTGAGCCTTGAAATCCCTTAACAAATAGTATGCCCTGAGTCTCAATCCAACCACTATTCAGTTGCCTGAGGAAGCAAGGTAAAAAAAAAAAAAAAAAACAAATCACAAACCTGGAGGGTTTCAGCTTCAGTTTCAAATGACATCCTTGTGTATTCAAACAATCACAGACCAACAAAGGAAAGATAAGGGGAACCTCCACTCAGATATACATAATCCATTTAGGCATATATCATAATACACTCAGACATAGTCATACACACCATTCCACAATTCAGGGAATAAAAACTAAGATTCAGGTTGGAAATGGGAGAGTCACTTCTCCAACTATACAGTTGGCTTGCAAAGGAAACCATTCCCCCCCTTGATCAGTTTGCCGGTTGAGGAAACTTCCCTGGGATTGAAAGCCCTTACCTGGAGGGGTAAGTGAATATTATTTATGCTTTAAGTTTGTAAACGTGTGTGTGCTTGTGGTTGTCTGTGAATCGCTTGTGGTTGTAATGTACTACTCTTGCTTTAAAAAATTGCAATAGTGCATTCCTCCATTGTATCTGTAAAACCTGCAATAGTGGCGTGTTAAGTCTGTAAGTGAAGTTCATATAAGTTGTTTGCTTGAACCTTGCAGTTAAGTCTGTGAGTGAAGTTCAAGTTGTTTGCTTGAACCTTGCAGCGAAGTCCTTTTCCATCACATTAATTTGGCGTAGTTGGCAGGATACGATGGAGGAACTATTGCAGAAACATGGTTGTAAACCTTCTCCTGCGGACAAGGAGAAGGCGAAGAAGTTGTGGAGAAGTAAAGAGAAAGCGGTGGCACGGGTAGACCAGTGTAGGAAGGAACAAAAGAAAAAGAAAAATGGGAAAGGTAAAGGTATCCTGTGCACTATTTTTGGAGCATGTCTAACTTGTGCACAGGAGGAGGCACTGAAATCTGATACGGCAAAGATAATGGGTGCAGCCGATCTCATTGAAGCTACAAAATTCAGGGCATTAGAAACTGAAGTTGAAGTAACCAAAACTGCTTTAGATGCAGAACGAAAGATAAGTGCGGCCTTGAGTGTTCATAATGGACAATTGGAGGTTGAATATATGTTTTTGAAAGATGAATTAAATTCTGAAAGGGAGAAGAGCAGAAAATTACTAGAAAAATTAAAATTGTTGTTATCAAGTGCTCCAACTCCCTCTCCCGCCCAAGTCAGGAATCTAGTTATGTGTGCCGATCCTGACACTTGGGACAGGGATATCTGGAGCGACCCAGATGATGAATCTGATGGGGCAAGTAATATTCAAATTTGACCCCTCATTAAAACGGAGGTACAGTCGAGGGCCCGGAATGATCGAAACTTAACTACAACCTGAACCACCCTGTGGTCTGGACCTGAGCTTGCACGAATGCAAGAGAAATTTTCATGCAAGCTGGGGGAGAGTGAAACTGAATATTTATAGCGTGTGTCACTGAATGGAGAGGATCGACTCTTGTTGAGAGAGGAGGAAGCTAGGGGATATTGGGGTCCTGGGGTGTTCCTTGATCAGGGTCCTGTGGGGAACCGACCCTTGATGCTCAGAGTTGCGTATTGGGCAGGGGGACTAGATTCTAGAGAACGAGGTGAACCTCTGACTATTAAAACAGCTGGATTATCTAGGCTGGCTGAATCAGTGCAAAAGGCTGCGTGTATACAAGCTATGTACAAGCACGGGGAGTAGGATATTCCCCTTGCTCCTCGGGTTGATCCGGTCCACCTTAAACCATTAATTAGAGGTCTCCCTAATGTCTTGAAAATTTATGTGCAAAACCTAAAAGAAAAAATTATACAGGCAATTGATCATAATACTTGCAACCCCAACCAGTGACAACAGCCTGTTTTAACATGGGGGCAATTATTACAAGAAATAGTGATTTATGGTGGAGAGATGGGCTGGCTAGAGGAAGGTTCAGATTCACAGCGCCGAGTGTGACAGGCACGATTTTTTGAGGAGAATAACTCCCATCCCCCTCAAAAAAAATCTATTCTTGTTTTGACTCTCAGCGCAATGAACTATGGAAAAAGGCATTAGCATTAGGAATACCCCGCTCAGCATTACATGGGCAGTCCACAGAAAACATTTGTACAATGATAAACCTGGCGGAGCAGCCTATTAGCAAGGCTATGGAATGTACTGATATTGCCAAAACGCAGGAGAGCAAACCCCCTGCTCCTGCCAACCCTTAGTCAGGCTTAAGGAAGGATTTGATTGATCTAAAAAACTAGGAAG
>NW_010972664.1:14913515-14913922 GCF_000737465.1 Haliaeetus leucocephalus
AAGAATTTCAATTGGCTCTGGAACCAAAATAAGTCTATCATTTGGGGTGAATTTGAATGGAAGTGGCCATTTAACAATACATGAAATCGAACTTCCGCTTGGAGCCCAAACTGTTCCTATGCCCCACTTTGTTGGGACAATAAGACTTTAGGATGTAGGGGCAAACAGCCCCAGTCCTCCCAACAGCCATGTTCCAAACACCCTTGGGCAGATCCACAGTATGGAGATGAGCCATATTGGGGAAAACACTTAGTCCTGAGGTATGTGGAACCACTAAACACCCAACAGCGCTTTAAGTTCCCTTCAACACCTGGTAACTCATGTATGTGGTTCAACGTGATGGAAGGACCACCTGCTAATTGTTTATGGTCTCAAGCCCATGAAGAGAGAAAAGATAACAGGAAGGA
>NW_010972664.1:14913933-14914155 GCF_000737465.1 Haliaeetus leucocephalus
CCAATGTGAAAAAACCACCCCTGTAGAATTGTACAAATATTATAAATCGTAACACTGGTGGGCATCTAGAAAATAGTTGGTGGTGGTTAATTCCTTCATTACAGCATTTAATCAGTGCTGCCTGCTTGTGCCAAAATCGCACCAGGCCATATCCCCCAGCAATGGGATGCAATACAAGCATAAGCTATAAAGACTTAAAATATTCTGAGAAATCCTCCTGTC
>NW_010972664.1:14914207-14930413 GCF_000737465.1 Haliaeetus leucocephalus
TCAGTTAACTTGGATATGCTCAGATGGGACTATTACAGATATAGTAAGACCTATACATCTTGGTCTGCAGTGTACTTTGGGAGTACCATCATTATGTCCTCCTTATTACTCCGAGAAATTTGTCTCTCAAGGACTGTGGCATCCCTGTACCAAACAAAGTACAGACAACACCGATTGGACTGTATCCCAGAAGTTAGCGGTATGGGCCAAAGGATTCTTGGGGCTAGGAATAGGTCACCTGAAAACTACAATTGTGCTGTCCAATTTAACTGCACAAGGGGAAGCTTTGGCAGACCTCACTAAAGACAATTTTGAATTGCTCAACACACAAATACAAACTGCCTCAAAAGTTACACTTCAGAATCGACTTGCACCGGATATGATATTACTCAAAGAGCAAGGGGCGTGCAGATACTCGAAAGCAAACCATGAACAAGAAGAACGTTGTGTCACAACTCCTAATGTGTCACCACCTCTTTGGGAAAACCTCCAGAACATGAAGATAGTTGAAGTTACTCAAGAACTGCAGGACCAAATGAAGGACACCTGGTTGGGAAATATTTTTGGTAGGATAGGATGGGAAATTTCTGGATGGATTGTTACCTTGTTACAAACACTGACTGTTATTATAATTTCTATTATTGTAGTATGCATTGCCATTAGTTGTGTTAAAAGAATGATTGTAAGATCTATCTCTCAGGTAAGGGTTCACCCAGAAACTGAGGAATACATAACTCTACCAAAGCAGACAGACACAACTTATACCAATACATCGGTCAAGGAGGACATACATGTGGTTGAATTGTGACGCAGGTCACGGGGTGGATTGTATGGATTGTCCGGCTCATAGCTCCCAAACAAGTTTCACCATGTCTAGTGCACACAGGCGACTCATGGCGGGGTTACAAAAGCAACCCAGCCTTGGATTGCCTTGAGGGCCTGTCTCTCTGCAGAGAGGACTCATGGGGAGCTGTGTAGGCAGCTTAGCCCTGGGTTATCTGATAAACCCTAAACTAAACAAAGCAGTGTCTGCACCTTTCAAAGAACCAAAACCTGAACTGAGCCTTGAAATCCCTTAACAAATAGTATGCCCTGAGTCTCAATCCAACCACTTTTCAGTTGCCTGAGGAAGCAACCTGTTGCTTTCTACAAAATCATGAAACAAGGTCTTCCTCCTTATCTTTGACACACTCATTCTAAGAGACCACTTAAAAAGCGGGATGAGGACTGCAGCTGAGATTTGTCCTTCTCTGGCACGGGGACACTCCTTACAAATCAGGGTAGAACTGATCCAGGCTTAGGCCAGAGCTTTCTTGAGATGCTGGTCCAAGACTGCACAATAAATCACTCTTCCCTCAACAAATTCAGGATGGTGTTGCATACACAGCTACAGGTATGTTTTGGAAAGCAAACCAACCCTCTAAACTCAAGAGGACAGGTCGAAAAACAGGACCGAAACACCCACCAAAAAGAAACATAAAAAACCTGCGATGCAGTCACTTTTTAGTGCTCTGTGATGACAAGAGCTTACTCTAAAAGAAAGCCTCAGCTGAAACCAGTAGTATCTACTCTGATATACACAATGATGACAACAACATGATCTGCCCAGTGGAAATATTAAGAACGTTAGAGGATCCATTTGTCAAGAAAGCTATTTGTTTTGAATTATTCACTTAGTTCCTCAGTTAATAAATTCCAAGAATCTGGCTATTACATCCAGGCTATGATCTTTCAAACTGTGCTTAATTGTCGTTACAAAAGATGAAATTCTCTCTCTCATTTTGAAGCTGAGACAGAAATCATTACAAGAAAAAGAATTAAAAAAAACAAACCCCAAAACAACAACAAAAAATGCAACCAAAAACCCCACAAAACAACAAACACTACCAAAACCACATAGCTCCCAGAACAGACAGAAAATTAACATGGCTTAATAAAATTCATGGTGAGCTTGTTATTGCTGCTGTTATGTAGGAGAGAATAAACATATTGACTAGTGCTCCTTCACACACAATCCCTCAATTGTTGGCATTCAGATAAGCCTGTGGCTATAAATAAATAAACTTTGATTTATCTGTGTTATAAATATACTGTCCCTCTCACATATGAGCAATTTGTAGACACAAGAAATGCGCAATGCACAGAGAAGAGGGCAGGGCACGGACCAGGGCTCCGTTCCTGTCCCCTCGGACTCAGGACAAATCACTGACATTTGAGTTCCATTCTTTCATCACTACCTTCAAACGAAGCCACTGGAAACTCCACACTCAGTGCCATGACCTTTATCTGCCCCTTTCCACCACGTACAAAATTGTACTTTACTCATTTGTCTTAAGAGCACATGCAGGTTTTTACCTGCAATTTTCAAAGCAGCACTCCACATACAGTCTTTTCTGTTGTACACTCCACTTTTCAGATCCTCCTACAGAAACCCAAAATAGTTTGTCAGATCTGTATGGAAACCCTGTTTCTCTGTAAGGCCTCAAAGAGAATTTATATTCATACTATATGCACGCATCTACCCTCTGTGGGATATTGCCAGCTGAGCTAGGGTTTCTTCACCATCTAATCCAAGCACATCAAAGCATCTTAGCACTTCTGGAATGAATAACTACAAGCTTTCATGACATAATTTATACACATATCTAATGTGGTGAGCCAAAGACATCTGCAGTCCTGCAAAGCAATTCAAGTTTCAGAACTGCCGTCCTGCAAGTTCAGCCCAGCTCATGAGGCTTCACAGCAATTAACCCAACTCACCGTACCCCCTTTCCTGATGGGATACAAAGTGGTATTTAGTGAGATTGTCACCGAGCAGTGCCACAGAAGTACCATTGCCTGTGTTGCTTCCAGGCATTTGGTAAAGTCATCCAGCCACAGAGCTTTCACGCCAGCTTGGTGCACGGCAGCATTTGGGATGTGTTCTACCACTACAGGAGGTTTTCGTTAGGTCTGCACCTGTCAGCATTCAGGAAACACCAGCATCCCCAGCATTTGGGCACCCCCAAATGCCCCAGTAAGTTCACATCTACAGAACAAGTTACAGTCTTACCTTGGAAATGTTTATTTTTATGTTTTTAAATATTCTGATCTATGATCAAAGCATTCAAAGTTAGACTTCAGAAAGCAACTGTGTATTAGTTTATTTTTTTGCTCAAAAACTCCACGCTGCTCCTTATATAGGGAATATCTTCCAATTCAACAGACCATAACCTTTTCCTAATTTAAATTCCCCCATAAGCCATCCCTTGTATACAACCTGGCAGAAGTGACCTTTATCTGAATAACTGAAATATAAAAAAGTTAGAAAGAATTTGATGCAACTCAATTTAGAAATTCAGAAAGGCCACATTGTTGTCATATCACTGTATTACAGTAAATATAGCCCTTCCACTTCTCATCCCTCAAGTCATTTCTTGGTCTCACATGAACCAAGATGTTTAATTAGATACCAAGCTCCTGAAGGCAGAGACAACTTCTGTCTGTAGCTATGAATTTTCTAGTGTGCTTTTGGACATGGTAAAGATAATTTCCAAAAGACCTTTGTGTAAATAATCTGAATCTAAATTTCCTTTCTGTTTAAGCATCAGCATAACTCACCAGATCCTTAAAAAGTTTCAGCAGGGTGGTCATACAGCCCACCAGATGCCCACTGTGATTTTTGTCTTGAAGTGTCACAATGGCAACACCTGACTGCAGAGGTTTTTTGTACAATACTTTGATACGATGCCTTTATTCTGTACGTTATTCTGGTGCTTTAGTGGAAAGAGTCTTCACTTGGAAATCTGTATTCAAAGGAAACTGAAAAGCAGGCCCTTGGCACATGAACAAAGATATTTATTATTTAGTGGCGCTATCCAGGGGGGAACTGCAAAATAGCTGGGAGAACAGGACACTTAGGTGGTAACATCATATAAATAATTGTACTCCTCAGATGGAATCATTGCATGCCTGTAAGCAAAGCCATTAACCATCAAAACATTCTTTTTTGGAGAAGGCAATCTTAGTCAAAGTCTCATTTCCTCTACAGACAAAAAAAGAAAAAAAAAAGTTATCCTCAATGATGATGTCCTCATACAGAAGCTTGTTAAGCCAAACCAAACTGTGTGTCACTGCATTGCTCATGTACCTCATGGAAACTGCAGTTGAAGGGCTCCCCACTCTCCTTCCAACCTCTGGGCTGGGCTACATCTTTACAACAACCACATCTCCCTCCTACTTTTAGCCAGGCCACAAGCCTTACAGGCTGCAGCTATAGCCTGCTTAAAGGAAACATGAGTAAGAGTATCTTGAGCTGCAATTCCCATAAAGCATTTATACCCGAGACACAGTTTTATCTAATCCTGCTTCTACCTCCAAAGAAACAAAAGCAAAAAGCCTCCTTGCTGGAGGCTTTGTGAAAAGTGCTATTCACTAGCTCTTCCCTCCCCATCCCAGGACTGAAATGATTGCCGATAAGCCTATGTCCCACAAAATGAGCATTGCTCTTTTCTGTAACTCATGGCTAATGATTTCTAGGTTCAGTTTTAAAGAAAGTATCAAAGAAAGCTGCCCTAGATGAGGACTTAGCTGTTGAAAACGTTGGAGTTTTGAAGAAGTCCTCTTTTAAATTAGTGAAACTGTCAAAGGTCGTCCTCAGCTGCTAGGAGGAAAATGGTATGATGAAACCATTTGGTTTGACTCATATCCCTACCTGAACAAGTAAATGTGTCCCAATGCATTTTGTCCTTACTTACATAAGGCATGAGAATGACAAACCAAAGAACTAGCTAGGTGGTTTTCTCTCCAAAGTTCATCCTCAGTGATTCAAATATTTACCAACACTTTATTTAAGCTCTACCATTCAACTAGTTCTGTGCACTATGCAGTGTAAATCAGACTTGGAGAATACTGCAGAGAGGCAATACATCATCTTTATACCTGTTGACATGGTAAGCTTTGATCTTTAGGTCTGCCTTAGGCTAGGATCAGAAAGAAGGGAGCAAAGCCAGAGCCTTTAGTTTCACTGGGCTGTTTCAATTCGAACTATAGGGATACACTGATCCACTCTATTAGTCACATCTTTCCATCTGTCTGCAGTGCCAGTTGGACAGAAATGCGGGAAAAAAAGGTCTTTTAATTTTTTGTCCAAGTATCATTAAAACCCCTCACTTGAAAAAAATCCTTAGAATAAAAATCAAATGTAAGATAAAAACCAACAACAGCTTAAGCTGGATTACCACAGAGGAAGAAAAATGAGAATGTGCTCTTCAGGTAAAGTGCTGACCACCTACTCAAGTTTGTAAGTGCACATTCGCTGTGTATTTAAAACACACATTAAGGACTCAAGAGTTCTTCACCAACAGAAATCCCCATTGCCATCTGCCTACAGTCCCTTGCTGTTACAAAATGTATATGCATGCGTTGCTTTGCAGACTCCCTATCAACAATTTGTGCCGAGCGTCTGAGACTCAAGCTATAGCATCTAGTTGAAGTGATATCTACAGTTATGGTCCTGGTTCTTTTCGAAGTGAGTTCCAAAGCCCTTTTTTCCTGATGTTGTTTACAATGTCCTTGCTGTAAATTAGTTCAGATTGTCAGATAAAATTTCCCTAATTCAACAAAGGGTCTACACCAGCACTTTCCATTAGAATTTTCACAGCAAGTAGACAGAAGGCAAAGTGGCATGAATTTAGAAAATGCAACTTAATTGAAACCCACCCAACACAGAAACAACTGCACTTCTTGGAAGCCATGTGTTTCAGTTGTAAAACTTCTCGCCTATGCAGACAGGTTTACTGGGAAAACAAACAAATAACAACAAACCCCCTCAATACTTTAGGGTAGATTTTCATGGGTTTTAGTTGATACATGAGTACTAGTTTCATTATAATTTTTCACTGCAATTTCTGCTTCCAAATCCCTTAGGCCCATTTTCAAACTCTGCTGAATTACTATGGTTGTATATTCTTTTACCAAACAACGTATATATAAAGGCTGCAATACCCAACAACTGATGAAGTGTTTGCAAACTTAATCTCCATTTTCTTAAAATAAGGCATTGCTATGACAACGTACGACTACCACACCACAGCTCCGGCAATGCAGGCTGCAGGAAACACTATTCATCTATCTCTACATTACTTTCCTCTATATTCTGCCATAAGATTTCCAATTTCCTGTCTTACTTATTTTGAATCCTTGCGAATGCAATTCAGCTGGTGCTTTAATTTTCCCAGGTGTAATGTATTATAACCCTTACTTTACTTTCTCACAGAAGAAACGCCTATTGTAGTCTCTAGCATGGGATCTTCAGGAGCTCTTCTGAACAAATATTTCTGTAAACAACCCATTTCAGCTTTTAGCAACACTAACCTCATTCATTAATAACCCCATTCAGGTTTTCCAACAGCCCCAATGACCCTTGGCTTGACTGCAGGTTTCTTGTACACATTTTTTTAATATATATTCCACATATTTAACCTGGTTTCTCATGTATTATTTACTACTTTTCCTTCTTGGGGTTTCTATATTTCACTCAAGTTTTCCTGACATATCTTTTGATTAACTTTCTCCTTCAATATCTTATACTTCAAATAAGCCAAGTCTTATTAATACTTCAAATACATTTCTTTCGGTTTTTATCAGTTAATTAAAAAAAAAAGACAAAACCTTCATCTCAGTGTGTTTTTCCCACCTCTTTCACTAGTCTCTTATACAGTGGATCAGAGTACAGACAGAACATGTTTAGCTGAAAAACTATTCCTTTGAAAACAGAAGCCCAGAACCAAGTTGAAAGGGCTTTGGAGAACAATATTCATTTGAAGGTCCACCAAAGGCAACAGGTTAACATTAAACATTTTTTTAAAAAATCAAGCAACAATGGAGGACACCAAAGTGAACATGCAGAATGTCCAGAAAGGATCTCAGAGATGGGGAAAGTAACATCCCGAAAACAAGGAATTCAGGTTATCAACTTTACAGAAGACATTTCTGCTGGCTGAGTAGCTGTCATCAACTTAAAGGCAATTATATATAAAAAAAAATATATATATATATACACACAACCATACCCTACCAAACCACAAGACAAAACAAAAATTTTTTATTTTGAACTATTTAAATCATATTTGATGGGTAACATGGACTATCTGCTAGAAGTCCAATCTCTAGCCCCCAGCTTCAGTGCTCAGCCCCCATTCCTGTACTGGTTTCTGTAGGGAACACAATGGCAAATTAACACACTGTTTTATTGCATGATGTGGAGATCTGTCTACTGAGTATTACAATGAAAACCCACCCACACAGATTTCATGTAGGACATCAAACAGCCATTAAGGAGAAAGAGAAGGCTCACTTCTTATTAAAATTGCCTGAACTACAGTGAGTGAAATTTAATGGTTCTACACCATGTTAGCAATCCCCCCGCATCATGTAGTCCCCCTTAGTAGCAGTTTGAGAAATATATCTAGTTCATAATATTTTATTAGCCTATATAAAACATGGGATTCATCTGTTCCAAATATCCACTTACTGTTATTCTTAAGCCCAATATTTTATTAGTATTTTAAGCTTAGATTCTTACTATTTTGCAAAGAAGTCATGTGTTTAAATTGTTTTATGTCCTAAGCAATACCAGTACATAACTTTTATGAGCAACATGCATTCCTAATTACATTCTTTCCATCTTTGCTTCACAATATGGTATTATTTATATTCTGGTATTGGTCCACTAGTCAATATACCCCAGGTATCCCAGGCCACAGAGAATAAGGCTGTTATAACTGCTGATTGACAGCCTTGCTCTCTAGCTAAGATGTATGCATTCTTTATTCCCTTGGAGAACCCCTATGACAGTATAAAATAAATTTAAAAAAAAAAAAAAAGGAAAGAAAAAATAAAAAAAGAAAAAAAGGCCACCTACAACAATACAGTTCTGATTTCAGCTGCAAAAGCACTGGCAGTGACTCCAGACAGGGTCCAGAAGAACTTGCATCTATGAGAGTCCTCATATCCTGGTCAGACCAATTACATTTTGAATTCTTCAACATCTGACATGCCACCTTTGTAAGTATAACCAGTTCAGGTTTAACAGAATCTCATACCAGTTCACCATCAGCCTTTTATAGGCTGAACTATTTTTAATTTTGCCAATAGCTTGCATATCCCAAAGCGTATGTGTCAGAGAACTTGTGCTGTTGGCAGTTCTTAGGCTTCCCAAAAATCTCTGCTTTGATTTTCTTCTGACTTTACAAAAACAAACACTTTCCTATTACAAACTGTTTAAGCAAACCCTTGGGAGCTATTGTGTTGGACCCTTTGCCAAATTCAGGCTGCACATGGTTTGAGCTGTCTTCTCCCTCCAGTCCTCATCTAACCTCTTCTTTCAGACTTTGCCATACTACATGCGAAAGATGTCTGTAAGCTTCAAAGGAAGAGAAAAGAAGGGGCAGCAGGGAAAACATCCAAGAATAGAGTATGTTATTTGGTCTCAGGGGGTCCAACCTATCTGCACAGACCTGTCTGTCTCCACTAGACTTGTTTGCTCTCCATGTCATGTGACAACAGAGCAGGAAAAGAAAATATCATGCTGTACTAAAATTTTAACCTGTACCTGCTGGGCTGGAAATCCCAATGATATAGCGTAGGTTTGACAACCATGTCTGAACCCACACTGCTTCTTGGGGCTGTTGATAAGTTCCTATCCAGTATGTTAAAGCATCACCAGCCTATTGTAACGTCAGCTTTATTTTAAGCAGAGTTTTACAGAGGTGGTGAAGTGCATTACATGAGACTCCAGTCAACAGATAGGCAGACTGCATGGAGACCCTCAGACAGGCGAGATGAATACACAGTTGTAAAAACTATGAAGACATTAAATAGCAACAATCTAGAATCATTCTGTATGCATTTAATTCATTTCTGATGAGAGTAGGCTGGGAAAACAAATACACCATTTACTTACCTATACAAGAGTGCTTAGTAAAGACATGATGAATATGGCTATCTTAGCAGAGACACTTAGAACTCTATTGCATTAATATGCCTGGACACTCATTTACTAAATGCAGTTGTTATAGAATATCTCTTCCCATAACATTTTAACTTCCTTATTCAATCAAAAAAAAAAAAAAAAAAAGAAGAAGAAGAAGAAAAGAAGAAAGGGGTAGTTACAGAACAAGAAAAAAAAGGAAATAGGCTCTGTATGGTATTCAATGTACAGAGGAGGGAAGAGGAAAATTCTTGTTTTCTTCCTGGCACAATGTTTTATTGTAGGACAAAAATTCAATACAAACATCAAGATGTCTCACTGAAATGGCTCAATGCTGTTCATGAGAACTGCTAAGTCAGAAAGAGATGATAGAGAGAGTAAAAGGAGATTAAAGTAGGCATCCAATTCGAGTTAAACAATAATTTTCTTACCTGGACAGGATCAGAAGGATGACCTCACTGTATGATGACATCTTACTGCACTAGATGATAAAATAGTACACTGCACTTCTTGGAGGGAAGACATTCAGATGTTGCTATGCCTTCTTCGGTTATGGTCACCTAAAATATAGAAACCGGCATCTCAACAACTATGACTGGATTTCAATGAAGAAAAGATCTTAAGAACCAGCAGCAAGGAATTCCAGGCTTCTCCTTAAAATTCCATCTTTCTACCCGGCTCTTAACTCTTGTTTGGTTCACAGAAGCAATTAGGACTCACATACTTGTACAAACATACATTAGTATAAAATTTTAACCGGAATAAACCAGGTTATGATATTTCTGGCACATGAGAGCCCTGATACAGAATTAGTATATTGATAGGAGTCACTCTTATTCCTCAGACTTCAGTGCAAACCATGAAATGCAGAGTGACTTTTTAATACAAAAGTAGTAATAAGTGAAGCATATTTGTTCAGCATTGTCTGTAGCACTGTTTGGGCTTCACATATCCAGAGAGAATTGTTCAACTGATAACAGCCTTTCTTGAAAGACAGTATGAGATCTCAGAAAAGTACTAAGCTAGATTTTGTGAGCTTTGAATAAGATATTAGTAGCAGTGACTTCAACAGAATTACACATATCCTAAAATTTTACATGTGTTAATTACTTTATGAACTGAAGACTATACATAGTATTCTCCAATATGCTGTTTTACAAATCCTCCTTTCAAAATACTAAGCATTTCCAATATACTTAGACTTTGTCCTGCTGTTTCCACTAGAGAGGCTAACTCTACTGGTCAAAACTGATGCACTCCTTGCTCAAAGAGCACTCCCACCCAAGTCAACAACAGTGCTCTCTGGGACAAAGGCTTCGTAATATATAAGCACAGCATGTGCTATAGTTAAAACTGTCTCAGTGGTGTTTTGCCATGTATACTTTTTTGCTTTCATCTGTTATCACATCCCTGATACCCAACTGAATGGACAGTGTATATTCAAGTAGGGTTTGCTGTGGATGAATATGCTCCTGAATATGCAATGTGTGCTCTTTTACTGCTGGGTCTTTTATTAAACTACCTGAATATTAGTGGCCCGAAATTGATATGATTAAGGTTTAATGAACTACTGATTAGCACTAATGAACACAACTGAACACACATTTTATTAAATGATTTGTCTCTTTAGAAATGAAAGTAATGTTGGGCCCATTAATAAAAATTATTTGGGTCATTTCTGAGCAACTGTTGCACTCCTTGGAGAAAAAGGAGAGAAATCAGCCAGTGTGCCACCTGATTAGTGTTTCAGCAGGTCTAACACATCAATAGTCAGGGTTCACAGGCTATATTTTCTAGTCTTCGTAAGGTCAGAAAAATTAAATAATTTTCTGAGTGCCTTTCGACAAGAGAGATATGTCCTTATGATGTGGCAGGATCTGAAATTATACAGCGTACAAGAAAGGAGAGGACTTTGTCCCCTAGTTCTAAGTAATACAATAGATGTGACTGGGACAAAGATAGCACACACGCAACCCCCCCCCCAAAGCAAAAAAATCCCTCCCCCCCAACAACCAAACACAATTGTAAATATATTCTTTCATATTATTGCATATTTTCTACATCACCTTTAGTTGAAAGCATTTGGGAAGGCACATGTACCAACATCTATCCAGCTACCACAATATACTGCACTAGTTTACATACAGTCTGAAGGCTTAAGGGTGGAAATGGTATCCAACACACTTTACAGAAAGACTGAGGAAGTGTTAATGACTGTTCCCATTATGTGAAGGTAAGATGGAGTTAATTGTCTTACCGTAAAAAGTCATAAAACATCCATAAATACTCTTGGATCTATGATGACAAGTGATGAGAACATCACATTTGTCTTCTGTTTTAGAACCTTATGTCCCACAGTATCCAAAATGACTTGTTGGGTTATTAAGATATCATTCCAATTAACAAGTAAGATTGCTACCAAATAGTTGCCCACTTCCTATGTTAACTCAGTTGTCCCCAGGAGAATTTCTTTCCAATTATTCAATCAAATATGAAGGAGGAAGGAGTGACAAGAACACAGCCGACGGCAGTGTTCTTCAGAGACTGCATTATATGCTAACAGGTAACATAAATAGACACTACACTGAAAAATTTACTTGTTTTCTTTCTAACGTTTGCCATTCCAGCAGCACAGCAACCCCGAAGTAAAATCAGTATATTTCTACACATGGGTCCCCTATCTCCAATAGGAGTTATAAGTAAGGCCCTGATGATTCTAAGGAACCTGAAGGAAACCAGTCACATATTGCAGAGTTCCTGGTATAGTTAAAAAAATAATTAAAAAAATTAAAAAAAAAAAAATCAACAGGCATCTGTTGACTTAATGGAGTTTTCTCTAGTGCAGGCTCATTATAGTTTTGAAATCATTTATCCCTTTGTTAAATCAAGTCCTACTACCGTCAAAGGAAAACCCAAGAACATAGCTAGGGATTCAAACAGAGTATTGTAATATAAACTCTCTGTATGTAAACAGCCAGACCCAATATCACTCACATATTAGCTGGAATGATTAATGTAGAAAAACAGCAGCACAAATAGAAAGACTAATGAGACCTTTACAAGATGATTTTGATGTAATTAAGCATAATGGGCCAAATTCTGCTTCAAATTGTTCCGAAGCAAAACCAGAAGAATCCGTATGCGTTTCAATGGATCTGCCCTGCATCAGGAAGAAAGAAACTGCTGGCAGAATTTGACCTATTCCCAATAATACCAGCTTAGCAAAACAGCTGTTTTTCTCTACTGCGTAACTAATCGAATGAATCCACAAAGTCTCAAAATAGATTTCTTCTTAGAAACTTTGAAAGGTTTAATGCATAATGTAGGAGGGAAAGACAGAGCACACAGAAGTAGAAGAGTGAGCAGTTGCAACAGGCCTAACCCAAAGCCTTGGAAAGTCAAAGGGAATCTCCCTAAGGATTTTAGTCTTTGGACTAGTTTTACTGATGAAGGGAGAATGTTGATGGTCACCTTCCCTACCATATGGATAAACACAAAGGGAAGAGAGTCTCCCTTTTGTTATTGATTGTGGGGCTGAAGAGGCACAGGGGGACTGCGTAGAGAGCTTCCCTTTGGATGAAACTGAGGAAGACCACCCAAGACCTTTGCACAAGAGCCACTGAAGTGCTGAGGCAGCTACACCAGGAGCTGGAAAGACTTTACAACTGCTGGCAAGAGACGTTGCTGCCACTTTTAAAAGGTTTAGTACAGGTTTTAGCATGCGCCAGTGATGAAGATGGGACTTCAGAGGGCACAGTCTCCCTACAGAAACTCCTGTGATGTCCTGAACGTCGCCTCTTCATTAACGGCTCCTCGGTTTCCAAGAAGAAACACTTTGTCCTCACTTAATAAGTAGAGAGTTTCTTCAATACCAACACGCACAATTTATGTTTGTTATCTTCTCACCTGCTTAAGTAGACAATCTTCCTAATTGTTTGCAGAGAAAACATTCACTTTCATTTGTGGATTAAGACATCACTACTTTAAAGAGTACTAAACCAAAGTCAAACCTCAGTTGTAGAAGACAGCTTTAATTAAAAAGCAAAGAAGAAAATTAATACACGCTTTCAACTTGCAGAAGTGTAACCCAGGGTAGAATATTGTGGAAGAATTGTTTTTATTAATTAGGGTCTTCAACAAAACTACCATTGCTCAAAATCACTTAGAATACTTAAATTAATAAGTAGGCTGCTGTGAAATTTAACCTAAGAAAATTAATCAAGACATCATATGAATGTATGTGATGCAAGCATTATGTATGGAAATAAGGTCCATAGTATATACGTAGTGTAGACAACAAGTAACAGTGGTTCTAAGAAACAGACGTTGTAAAATACTAGCATGAGGGCAAGCATTTAGTATGTGATAAATCAGACTTTCTAGGCCATAAAAAAACCACTAGCTGCTTGGGATCCTCTGCGAGAAAGTTTTTCTAGAATATACGTGTTTTAAGTCTGGTACTATGTACTACCAGTGCTTCTGACGGGCTTCTGCTTTGATCCACAGCTAAAATTGTTTCTAAGACTATGGTCATATTTAAGTTATACGTGAATATAACCCCAACCTAAGAAAAATCAGTAATAACACATCGAGATGTTTCACTCATCCTTGTCCCTGAGAAAACTGTATTGAAAGACAAAATAATCACTTTTAAGGCTTAAAACACAAAAGGGAGTGGCAGGATTTATGCACATGAAACTACTGCTTTTATTAGTAAGTAGCTTAATCATATTTCTTTTTAATAAAATCATGGAACTGACTTGCTATAAACTTTAGGACATGCACGTTATTTGATAGGAACAGTGAATCTATATTTCTCTGCAATGAAAAATTTCAGATGACTGTTTAGAAAATACTCCCTTGGACTTGTAATAAGTATTAAGCATCAGCAAATCTATTTCTATTTAATTATGAGTAAATTAAAGGTTGTTTTAAACATTAAGAATCTGGTTCATTTTTAGGAAAGGCTTCTCAGGGGTTGGAAAACAGCAAAGAAAATCAAAAGCTTGGGAATAAGGAATTTTAAAAAAATAATTACATCTTCATTTCTGAGGGCAGAAAAATAAATTCTGGATTATCTCAGCATCTTATAAAAAGATAAAACATTAAAGTTATGTACCTAAAACCATACGTTATTCATGAAATGTAAAATGTGCATCCTTAACTAGTTATCCCCCCCCCCCGAATGTAATTAAACCCAATGGCTCTTCTTTAAGGGCATGTAAGAATAATAAACGAGATTGTTAAATAAAGAATTGAATCAAAGCTCATGGTAAATTTATTTGACAAGAATTTCCATTATGAGGGGAAAAAAAAAAAAATATTTTCAGTTGCTTGTACAACTACAGCTTCAAGAGTAGCTGGTCTTAGAAAAGACATGGTTAAATTGAACAGAAGTATGTTCTTTTTATCTAGGCAAGTTATCTCTCCTATTTAAACTTCCTTACCTATATCAGATGATTGACGGCTGGATACTATTCAAGACATCAGTGTTTGGTCTGAGTGGCAGGCTGAAAGTCTCAGGGGACTTTTCTGAGCTTGTACCACAGGCAACAGGTCAAAATATTTACTTCAGACAACAACCATGAAACTTCATTTGCTGCTGTTATTTTCTTTCTAATTAAAGACTCATTTCAAAGCAGAGTGGAAATAATGTGTCTGCTATGGTTAATATTTAATCAGTAGTCTAGCGTGCCAACCATGTATCCCTTGTAATAGCCCAGGGTCAGTGCCCTGGATCCCACTGGGATGCCATATGGCTGTGTCCTGAAGACTGGCAGCCACAAATGACCCATCATGGGTTGAGTGATAGTATGAATCAATGAGGATACTAATTACTGGGTTTGAAGAGCTGACTCATCCGCTGTGGGAGTGAACATTATCTTAACAAGCTTGAGTGTTTCACATCATAATATGAGATTTTGATATTGAATATAGATATGTGCTATTATAAAAAAAAAAAGCAAACTAGATTCAAATAAACCAAGGTTTTCTAGCCATTTACTGTTAAATAATTTAAATATGATTTATCTGGATACAACACAAGCATGCTGCTTGTATTGCTTCTTCAGTCCAAGGATAATACCATAAATTCTGGTTTGGATCTATTTGGAATCCAGACCCCCAAATGTCCATATGCAAACTGCATCCTTTCTTATGGAGTTACAAGAAGGTCATTATTTCAAATCCATTTCTGCAAGTGGAATGTTTATCTCAGATTTCACAAGGACCTGGACTAGATTTTGAAATACAGAAATTGGGAAAGCACTTAGATGTACATTTAACCCTCAGTGAGAATATACCTGTCTATATTAAGGCATCTCCTGAACTGCTATCAAGCCTGGATTTGCTGCTCATATGTTCAGCAAATCTAGTAACCCATCCATAAGCTGCACTCTAGAGAGCATAGCATCCCCCTTTGCTGTGCTCTTCTAGCAGCTCAGTACATTTTCCCACTACGTTAGAACTCCTGATAAAAGAAAACCTCATTACTGTTTCCGATTCATTACTGATATCTTGGGAAGTAATTTGCTCTGAACAACAGACCGCACTCTAGAGAGAGCAGGATACCACCTTTTGTAGCAGGGTGTTACGCAGGTAGGGTACCATCAAATATATCAGGGATCTTTGTGGAAGAGGAAAGCGAAAATAAAACTGATTTAAGCAAGTCACAGTTGTGAACAACTGCTCATCTCCCCTGCTTAGTTTCAAGCCAACGCTGAATTGTTTAGCCAAAGCGAAGCTGGAAAGTTTTGCTGCTCCTGAAGTCAACTGTATGACACGAGTTTAAGGTTTAAAGACGGCACACAAAACTCGGACTCAAAGGGCACCTCTCAGGCAGACCCTCCCCTTACAGAGACCAAATTTTCTTTTTTTCTCACGAGTAGCAGGGTAGTCCGCCTACTGCACAAAGACGACTCAACTCAGCATGCGATCTCCAGCAAAAAAAGAGTTGGCATAGCTTTAAATTTTATCTCCCTCTGTCGCAGAAGAGATGACTGTTCGGCCTGCGCTGTACGTGCTTCCTAAAACACAGCTCAGGTTTGGGGTTCGCTCGGCGAACGGGGCGGGGGGCGAAAGGCCCGCCAGCCCGACACCGCCATCCACCAGAAACCCGGCGGGGCACCGCACAGCTGCCTCGGCAGACACGGCCGGGCTTCGTCTCCTCGCTCCCGACTTTGTGCCGAGCAAAACGCACCGTCCCCCGCAGGCGCTGCCCCCGCTGCTGCGGGCCA
>NW_010972664.1:14930423-15197067 GCF_000737465.1 Haliaeetus leucocephalus
GCCCTGCAGCTGGGGGCTCCCGCCTCCCGCCCCGCTCAAGGAGGGAGGGAGCTGGGTTAGGGTCTCCACTCGCAGCCTCGGGGGCTCGGCGTGATGCTTCACGCAAGCAACCTACTTTCTGAAACCCGTTTGCTACCCGTGGGTGAGCTATACTACAAAATTAGAAAGCCGTCGGTAGAATTAAAGAGGAGCGAGATTCTGAGGCCTACGCGTTGCCATGAGTACTCCAGCCCTCTAGCGCTGCTGGTCTGAATTCCCTCAGAAGACCTATCAAAAGTGGGACGGATTCTGCGTAGGACAGGCCATTTTTTCTAGTAAAAAAGATACCGCCTCCCCTCACTTTTCTTTCAGCCACTAGAGACTTCAGTTCTGCAGCTGGATCCAGGCCAAACTACTAGTCTCTGCGAAAAGCAGCACCGCTTTCATTGAGACTCCGCACTGAAGTAAGCGACGTGGACTAATCCTGGGACTTTCACCATTGCAAGTCATGAAGCAAACGGGCTTTCTACTCAGCCCAGCTCTGGGAGTTGGGAAAGTGTACGAGAACCTCAGACTTCTATTCCCGGCCTGGCAAACTACAGAGAAAACCTTGAAAATAAGACTCCTAAAGAAATGGAAACAAAGAAGAGAAGCACTGTTGTTCTTAGGAAAAGAAACAAACAGAAATTGACATTTAATTTCAGTTTGTGTCATTTTTGCTGTTTATAGTTTAGAGAGCTGTAGCTGATGGTCAGAATCAGCAATACTGGGTAGAGAGTCAGCTTTATGGTCAGCGTCGACACTACCATAGCCTGAACCAGCGAACTCCCTGGCAAAGAAAAGGTAGCAGAAGTATTTAATTTTGAGTTTGGTACACAGGCATTCTCAAGCTTTTCCCAAGTAGACTTTTTTTTTTTTAAACTAGAGAGTAAATGTAAGAATACAGCGTGCACATATTCTCTTTCGATGTTTCTCATGCCTTGTCACCAATGTTCCATCCAGAAAAAGAGAAATTAAAACACTGGGGGGGGTCACCCTCCAGGAGCATGCGTAGCTCTCATTTAGCTCTCAGTAAACAAACAGATTAGTTATGGAGGAAGGTGGGCTTCTGTCTCCAACCAGGCTGAAGATTATGTGTCTGCGCGGAGTAATACAGCACAGCGGTTTCCAAGCGGCCTTCTGCTTGTTCCCTGCCGTCTGCATTTGGTGGGCATTTTTTCATTTTACACATTGTTCAGAACTTGCTGCAGTGATTTCAGAAGTTATATAACTGTGTCAGATGCTCGAATGAATGACAACTATTTCTCTGGCTTTCTTCTTCCGGAAATCCTTCCGGCATTGCTTTTCACGGAAATACTAGTACAGAAATAGCTGCATGGCAGCAGTGGAACTCTGCCTCTTTAGGTGCAGCGAAGATAGTGTTTTAACTAGGAGACTGTTATTAGTTTATTCCTGTATTGCTATGTGATACATTGCTCTGCTGATTTTATCAGATCACTTTAGGTACTGATTTTACCTATCTAAACTTCAAAAAAAGCAAAGACAACTTATTTGTCTTTTATATTTTAACGACATCTCATTTCCCCAGCACCCTGTTCGGTGTTAATAGTGCATATAAAAGCTCATTCTCATTATTAAAGCATAAAAGAAGAGGGGAAAAGACACAGAAGGGAAAGATTGCAGCATGGTCATTGCTCTGAGTCCCATCTCCTAGATTTACCAGGTGTTTGACCAAGCTGAATTTGATCAGCATGTTATGTTACTGAAGGTCTACAGAGAGAAATTATTATCTCAAACCACATTGCAAGCATTCTACAGAAAGACACCCCTGTGAAGAAAGAAGGATGACTCCTTATTTGATCAATGAGGGGAAAAATTAAGCACAGAAAGGTTAAGTGACTCATCAAGGTCACACAGAAGAGGTTGATTCTGCTCACAATAAAACTTCCTTTAATGTTAGCAGGAGTGAGATTAGACCGAATTCAGACACAGAGTCGGCATCAAATCCAGATTGTGGATTAGCAGCCCTGACCTTTCCACCGTGAAGGCACGCTTCTTTCCAAAACAAGAATTACTCTTGGAAGATGACTTGTCTGCTTTTCTATCCAGATACAATCTCTATGCGAGATATCCAGGTGATCTCATCCTGCATCCTCCATATACACACATAGACTGTGTTAGGCAATGAAATACTTATGCCAGAGCAACATGAGCTTGTATAAAACTACATACTTTATTACTGTTGTTATTATTTGCCCAAATAGTAATGTTTCAGAGGAAGCAAAGCTATTTCTTCAACTCTGGTGAATAATGCCCTGTAAAGTAGGGAGAAGGACTAGAGTATAAAACAGGAAAATGGAGAACTGTTTGGCAATGGCAGTCTTTCATTCAGATATTGTCACAAAAACTAAATTTCCATTTCAATATGATATTTTGTCAAAGAAAAAGATGGGTTTTCTTTAAATATATAAACCAAATCCCAGCAGTTCATTTTAGGCTGAACGAAACACTGCAAATGACCTTTATGTTTGTTCAGTCTGATTTGCTAAGATGTTTCTGTTCTGAACCAAATTCTTACCTCTTACCTCCTTTGCTTTTACAGTTTGGCTGGTGAACTGAAAAAATCCATTCATGACCTAATTTTATCATGATTTTACAGATGAGGAACTGAAGTCCAGAGAAATTATGTGAATTCTTCAAGCCAGCACAGAAAGTCTGTGGCAAAGCAAGAAATTGGATCAACCCTGCCAGATCTGTTCTAATACCACCATGCTTAGATCATCCTTTCTGTCTGTGCCAGCATGTCCGCAGCATTTTGTTTAGCTGCAACAGATGAATCAAACACATGAACTGAAATGAAACGGGCAGAACAATGTGATCAAGATAAGTTGCTTTTCCTCTGACAACATCAGTTAGATTTAGGAAGAGAAGATGGAAAAAAGAACCACAGCAATGGCTCTCTGCTCTATACAAGAGCTTTGCCTGGTTCTGCCAAACACCCAAAGTACCTATGATAAGA
This sequence comes from Haliaeetus leucocephalus, assembly GCF_000737465.1. NCBI lineage: Eukaryota > Metazoa > Chordata > Aves > Accipitriformes > Accipitridae > Haliaeetus > Haliaeetus leucocephalus. The sequence goes on from NW_010972664.1 coordinate 14,933,422, forward strand.
AATATCCCACTGCTCTTGCAGCATGCACCTGCCAAAGTAAGCTGGTTCATGCCTAGATGGCATAGGAAAGCAGACACCCCAACTGTTTAAAGCCATGTCTCCACCCTGAGTAGGTTCAGCTCCCTGATCAAGAAACACTCCCAAAGATGCTCAGCTATCCAGATTAACATGATCAGGTTGGAACAGGTACTTTGTCGCTAGCTTTCTCTCTCTCACAACTACTGCTGTTATTGCTGCATCACTTTCTACTACAGTCAGGTTGTTTCAGCTTCTCTCATTGCTTCAAAAAGAAAAGCTGCTAGGGATTTCTTTGCACCGGGACATGTCAGGGTTAATATTCCACTGCTGCTCCTTGCCCCATTTCAATCTAGTTAATTTACTTGAGATTTCCCTACATGCCACATTTGTTTCAATGAAGACAGTTACGAAACATAAAAGGAGGAACATCAGAGTCTCCTGAAACAACCTGAGAGCTGGCTGCAAGTCTAGTGACACTGCTTGAAAAGATGGCAATGAAAAACAAATATACCTCAAATTCCCCAGCTATACAGATACCGCTTAAGCATATTACAAAGCATTATGTGAACCACTGCTCCCCTTCCAGTCCTGTTTTCAGCAAACATTTAATTTGCAGAGCTATAGCTCTAGATAATGTGTTATTATGTTGGTTGTTCTTACTTAGGAATAGATCCAAATCACAGCATTTGGAGCCAGCAACAGCATACCCTGAAAAATTGTGTGTGCTTGCATAAGGAATGGTTTAGATCAACATTTTTTCAAGTTCCTTTATCCTCGCCTATATTTTAACCATGAAGGGAATCTTTTACCAGCTCCAGGGTTCAGAAGTGCTTGGACCTCAGAATGGGAATTCAAAGCTCAGCAAGGGACTCTGGGCAGCGCCAAAATTCTGCACTCTCAAAAATAACAGCTATCTCCTGCAGCATGATTGCTCGTAGCAGCGTTGTCTCAAGTGGCTGGGCAACCAAAAGGGAGTCATAAGCTCCCATTTGGGCACACCAGAGGAGCAACAACCATTTACTCCTTTTCACTGCGCACACAGCATCAGAAAACTTTTAGCCACGTGCAGGCCACCTCCCTCGCACTCACTCACAAAGACAGGTTCCTCCACCATGAGCAACATGTGCTCGGCAAGGCACCCCCGCAGAGTTGGAATTAGCTAAAGTGAAGTTAATGAATCTTCATCGAGGAGGATAAGCAGGGAAGAAGTCACAAAGTAAAATGTGAGAAGGGCAAAAAGGAAACAAAGGGAAAGGAGGAGTGAAAAGCTACCATACCTGCACTGCAGGGAGGTCTGTTCCCACCCCAAAGTGTGCTGTTTCAAGGTGATGCAATGCAAAGGTCTCAGGCCAGAGCTGGAGAGCAGGGGACTGCAGAGTAGGAAGGAAAGGCAGTGCCCAGATCAAGCTGGAAGAGGAGAGCATCTTGAAGATCTCAGCAGAAGGAAACACCTGACACACAAGTGTTAACTTTGACAAATGACTATCAGCTGCTCGCAACTGATGACAGGGTAAGGGGAAAAAAAAGGGGAGGGGGCATTGTTAAAAAGCAATGTATCCATTTTGCTAGCTGAGTTTTCATCCCTCTTGGCAATACTAAAAGCTGTATTTTGGGTTTCTCCTCTTCTCTAAGGATACAACAGAGAAAGCAGGCTGCAACAGATGAATCAAACACATGGACTGAGATTTACGGTCTGTTCTCAAGCATATTTTTGGGGTACCTAATAATGACAAAAAAAAAATCTGTAATGGAAAACCGCTATAGTTACCTCCTAGAATTAAAAAAAAAAAAGTGTTTGTCTTTTGTTTAAGGAAAATACCATACTGGTCCAAGATTCAACTATCACCTTTTGATCTGATCATTAGCATTACCACTATTTTATCAGATAACTTTCTTAACAAAAGAAAGGAGAGACATTGTTTCATTTACCATACTTCTTAGGCAGAGTCCAAACTATCATACCCTTGTCTTAAGATGAAGGAAGGGTGCCCATTATCTCTTCTGTTTCTCTGGTTCCAAAGATGGTATTTCTCCTTTTGCAGCTAAGTTGGTTTTCCTAATCATACACAGAGTTGCCAGCTGGTTGAAGGTATTCTAATGGTTTAGTGACTGAGAGACTTCAGCAGTTGCCTAGGAGAATATAAACGAGACCCAACCCTGCAAATCCACCTGCAAATTATTAGCTTTTTGCATGAGTAAATCCATTGAAATAAGTTCACGAGTAGCCCCATTATAGCATTCACAGAACTGAAACATAAGCTAGGAAACATTAAGTCAAGTGCACCTTTGGATTAGTTATCTGTATAAGCAAGCAAAAAATATCTGCAAAACAAGTCCAAAAGTCTCTATTACTAACATTAGCAAGACAAACCCCACTGAAATAGCCAGCTGCAGCATCTGAATACAGAGAAGTTAGTATTGAAAGGAAGGCAGGTGTGACCATAGCAACATCAATGATCTGATCAGTAAGAAATAAAGTGGTTGTTACAAATACAGCCTTAAAAGTTACCAGAAATCCACTGACCTACCATTCATTACAGATTTTTACTCCTTGCTGACCTGCTCATGCCACTCAGTGCAAGAGGTCAATAGAGACAGCATACTGAGAAGCACAGATAACACAAATAAACTTAGTGTGGTGAAGAGGGAAATTGAGGTGCAAACAGGGGAATCCAGTTCCAGAATCTGATGATCAAACTTATTATTTGAAAGTCTTGCTTATATATTCTCTGTATAACATGCTATATACAGACAGAGAGTAGTTTTAAATTAGATCAAGCCTGCAAAGGCCTCCTGAAAATATAGGAAAATTCATTTTTTTTCAGGTGCTAGCAAAACATTATTTATGGCCCCATAAGCATTGTGACAACTTAATTACAGACACAGACAATACCTCCTATAGAAACCAGCTTGCGCAGAGGACAGATACACTAAAGGACCAGAGCTAAAGCTGAGTGGGTAACTTCTAGGTCAGACATTTCTAGTGCTTGATTTTGCAGCCTAAATAACATTCTTCAGATGTAGAAGATTTTATATGATAATTAATGATGTAGGAATTACTATCATTATTGCTCTCAGTATGTTGCTTCAGGAGAGTTTTTCAGAACTCAGCCTCTGAAGATGAAGTGTAGTTTTTGTTTTGTAGTTTCTTTCATGCAAACTATGTCCCCAAAATGTCAGAGTTAACTGAACTGTCACAGAGTCAAGTGAGCTGAAGAGATAGATCATAACAAAGGGAAAGAGAAAAAAGGAGGCATAGGCAAAGGAGGAAAAAACCCCCAATCCCTAACTATTGAGATAGTTAGATAAAAAGACCACACAGTGACAGAGGTGAATATTCTATCAACCTCTTTAAATAATTGTGGTTTACTAGGTATTGAGCCCTAATACTGTAAGATAATGACATGTAAGTGGGACCATAATAGCCTGGGGAGAGACAAGAGGGTAAAAGTTAGGAAAACGGGAATCCTGACAGTGTAGCACTGAGCCACTCTATTGGTGTCTGTTGGGCTCTAGACAATACAGTTATGTCAGTACGTGATGTTTTCAGCCCCACTTTGTTATTTCACACGTAGAGAGCCCTATTACTACCATAGTATTGATACATTGCTCTTTTCTACCTTATGTTCACAGCTGCGCAGTAGCATTAAAAACACAAGCAGAAACATAAGACGGGTCAAGTTACCAACAAGTCAAATAAAAAGCTCCCCACCCCCCAGTACTTCTTTTTTAAAAAAAAAAAGAAAAGGAAGAAAAAAATAAAAGCCACCAGCAGAATTTTCGAGGAAGGCCTAGCACATACTGTTTTAGAAATACAAGTGCTGGGATAAAGAGCTTACATGAAATGCATGTGCATATACAAAGGACAACACTCCAAAAATATAATAGAAATGGCTGTTTGAGAGATATCGGACCACAACTCTTCACTTCTGCAGAAACATAAAAGAAAGATGCAAAGGGAAGCATAACCAACATCAAGTATGCTCACCAGCTCCCGCAGAGAAGAGTTGCAAACACACTTGCAAAACAGCCATTGCTTCAACCTCCCACATTTAAGGGGACTGCTCCACATAGACATGCCAGGCAAAGGTCTTCCAAGATGATCACATGGTAGCCCCCGGGGTAAATTCATGTTGCATTTTACCAAGGGGAAATTACCTTGTTATTCTGGACAGAGTTTTTCACCAAAAAATGAGAAATTGTGAATATCAGCCATGGTGTTTAAAAGGCTTGCATATGTATGGGTAATCACTATCAATCCCATTGAAATTTTTCAGCGGACCACATGCAGGGTTTCTAAAATTTAAGTTGCTGACTAGATACAACAGTTATTAGACAAGCAAAAATATATGCAAATAGTTAAAACTGGATATGTTTTTATGCTTGCTTGAGCAACAACCTGGAATGGTTCTTCCATGACTTGTGATGTGATTAGAACCGCTTAGTATGTGAAATGTGTAGTTCTTTAGATACATTTTGATAGGATGTATACTGGTATGTCCGCAGCTCATAAGGAGAAAATGAGGGTGAGAATTTTACAATTTTTTTTCCAAAGTTTCCTCCTATTCCCAAGGCAGAGGTGAGGAGAGGATTGGGTTCTGAGGAATTAGAAATACTCCATGTTAAAGAAAACAAGACAGATATGCACATTTAAAAAAAAATACATTATCAGCTTCCTGACTGAATGTCTGCATTTATTGTTTACTTCTAAAAGGGAAGCAACACAGTCCATTTCAAACATTCTCAGGCTTGGTTCGCTCATCTCATTCCACTCCAGTGAGAGATCTGTACCACTGCAGAAGGAAGAACAGCTACTCCTCCCTCTGCACTGGTCTACTTATACACACACAGGAAAAGAAATACTTCCAAACCCATGTTGTTGCTGCCCATTTCTGAAGTCATTAAACACCCAGCTTTAACAGAGATCTACAAAGTACATACTTAGTCAATATGATAGTCTGTTGATTTGGTAGCAGCAAAGAAATTTGTATTCTGAGCCTCACAATCACCTGTAAGTCTTCAACCTTTTAGGAACATTTTGAGGAAAGCTCAGCAAAGTTTTGAAAGTGCCAGCCACACTGAAAGTATTATTAGAGATGGACTGTGTTCAATGGGAACCACAACAGGGAACCGTTTCATCGGTATCTACTTGCCACAAATGTAAAATTGTGTAGTAAATACCCAAAGTCAGAAACACTGAGGATTCAGGTGCAGCCAGTCGTCTTCCAAGCACACAGGAGTAACAGTGGCACCAGTTCTGCATTGCAATCCACACTGGTGTAGCACTGGGGCCAAGAGGACCTGATCTCTCTCTTTGTTCATGGTCTTGGAGCTCTAACAGAATCACAGTGAAGGCATCTTCACAAAATTATAATACAGTCACTCAAATGGTCTCAAACAATTGTTTCCAAACTTCAACCTACAGGAAATTCTTCTCCGGTATGAGACATCCCCATCCTGCTTCTCCACCAAAACAGTATCATTATGGGAGTTTCCGTTATCAAAGAGTTCCTTGGCCTTTGTTGGCAGCCACTAAGTTGTCCTATCATTCTACTGGTGGGCCTTTTTTCCTCACCTTTAATTTCCCTTAGTCTTAAAACAAGTAAAGCAAAACAAACTAACAAATGAAAAAAAACCAATAGTTTCATTTACTTTCTAAGTTTCTCTCTCTTTTTTTAAATATCAAGTACCGGAAATCCCTTCCTACTGACTACAGAGACACTGTTAGAGGAAGGCATTACAACAGCTTTGTTGTACCTTGCAAAGTTCTGCCCATGAGGGAAATGTGCGGATTCTGGGATTCTTCTGACACAGACTGATTCCCAGTCAAACTGCAGAGAAAAGACAGCATCAGTAACTTTGAAAAAGAGGATGAAGGAAGAGCAGGAGTTCAGGAATGAACAGCTTTAGTTCATTTAGAGCAGCTGAAAGATTTACAACAGTAGAGCTTGTGTGAGCAACTGGAAGAATATATTTGGGTTGAACTTTAATGTATCAGTTAATACCATTTCGACTTTTACTTTACGCCACTGCGTTTTATGATTTCACCATTCAGCCTCTTCCTGCTCCCACCAAGGTGGGATTTGCTGACCACATCATCAAAAAGTTGAAGGCCACCCTCATCTGATTACCTGATGGCTGCTTTGTGCTATACACAGATCTGCAGGTTCGCTGTGGGGATTGTCACCACTTAGCGTGTATGGATCTTCCATGGGGATTTCTGGCTTCTGCTGCAGTGAACCCTGCCTGATAAACAGGTTGCAGAACTGAGGTATACTTTAATTTAAGCACAAACAAAAGAGTTCTTCTTTTGCCTTATTTAGGATGCTTTACCAGATGAAAGCCTGTTCTAACAGGTAACTCACTAGACTCAGGACATTCAGGTCAATTCCCACTTCATCCGCAGACTCTGTATGTGACCTCCTTAATCTATTCCACATTGCTATTTCCCAGCTGCAAAATGGAAAAATTCCCTGCTTCAAAATGATGAGAGGAGAGAATCCATCAAGGATTGTGAAATACTCAGCTATCATGGTGAGGGGGAACTTACAAGCACATAGACAGTGATACTTCATTTTAAAAGCTGACCTCTGCTTCTGTAGCATTCATAGTCCTTGCTCTTTTAGACTCATTCCATTTATACCTTATGATTAATGTAAGTAATTTAGCATTTCTATTACTCCCTACATTATTATAGGAAATACAAGAAAACAATTAAATAGCTCAAAGAGGTGTTTATTGGCTGGGATTCTATGCTGAGATTACAACATTTGGGCCATAGGTCTCTCATGCATTTAGAAGCATTTTTCCCCTGGGTGGCCGCTTCATTGCTTTACTATATCATAATTAAAGCTAAATTGCATTTGGAAAAACGAAATGCTGGACATTGTGATGCATTATTCTTGGCCTGGATTTGTTTTGCTTATTCACTCAGTAATTTGTGAAACTTGGTAATTTGCAATGGGTATCCCAGTCATTAGTGCAAATTATTCTCCTTCTACTGTATTTGCATGTAATTGCCTTTTGAAATTAATTCATTTTAATTTCTTAAAAATAATTTGTTACAGGATGTTATTTTCCTTAAGAGGGTTTAATTTCTTAAAAGAGTTCTTCTAGGATTGTGATTAAGATGCATATTTAGAGGAGGCATTCTTATACATTCACCTCAGAAATTTATGCTTTGTGTATTCAGAATCAGTATGTGCCACATGCTGGGCCATGCTTAAATTGCTTGTTTGGGATATAACAGGCTCGTATTTGACTCCTCTGTGAACTAGAAGATTAAACCAGCATACCTGGGGCAGCACTTACACCATAACCATATCACATAACTTTCTAGGGAATAGGCATTCAGGAATGGCCAGAGTTTTTATCCTGAGTATCACACTGAAATCTTGGACACCTCTGTATATCCCAGACACTTACATGGATTATTTTAGTTCACCAGTGTTTCTCATATATTAATGTATTTATTGTGTGAGGTATGGAAAGTACTTCTTCCCCCATTTGGAAAATAAAGCCACATTATGGTGCGACAAATTTTCTAGTGGAGATGAACACCGAACCTCGATCTTCAGCTATAATCACCTAACCAGGTGCAGCTCCTACACCAGTGAAATTTAGAGCATCCGTGAAGACCCTTGGATATGTGGTAAAGAACAAACAGCTCAACAATTTTAAGTGAGCAATTTCAGAGTCAGAGGGAATAGAAAAGCAGGTCCATATCACTAAAAATATTCTCAGCTTTGGTGAGGCTCTAGCTAAAGCTCAGGTTGGGCGCTTCCTCCTGGTGACATTAACATTTCTGTTAGAATGAGGAAAGAAATTATTGTGTGACAAAACCTGATACTCTGCACAGAAGCTCCAGCCGGGTTTTTTTCGGTACATTGCTGGCTATTAGTTAAATATGTGCTTAGGAGAGACCCGAGTGCAACCTTTTACTCCAGTGACTCCAGTTACGTTAAAATTTCAGCCATGAAAGGCAACAAACTAGATTTTTGGAAGGTGACACTCTGACTAAAAGGTAAAAAAAAAATAAAAAATAAAAAAAAAATGGAAATTTGCTTTGTACAATGATTCCTTTCAAAGTGATGTGCTTTGTGCTGTTTAAACCACTGAATGACAGTATTCCTTTTCCTTTCAAATCTTACTTTATCCAGACTCAGTAGATTACCCAGCAGGTATCTATCTATTCATGCCCTTTGGTTGCACAAAAGTCTCACTGAGACTTTGAGTACCATAAGGAATTTTTATATCACGTATTTAAATTAGCGTGTGTGCGTAGGTGCACACACAATACAATACCAAAAGCTAATATAAGGTAGTGGCATAATACTAAGGCTTTACATATGAGCAAAAATAAAGAAAAACTATCCCTATGATATGTACCAGTGCAATTGGATGATTCTGCACAACTGAAAACCAAGGCAAAAGAAGCCAGATATCACATCCACAGTCATACCCCGTTCACATGTGACTGGTGATCACAACAAGCAGTAGCTCATTTAGTTTATTTACTAAGCACTGGGAATGCACTCTTGAGTGTATATAACACAGGAAAGAAAGGGAGACTGTGCTTGCAGGAATTTTCACTCTAGGAGACAGACAGGCAGCAGCTGAGACATAAAGCAGCAAAGCAAATAGAATAAGCACACCACAACATGCGTTGTTTGTGGCCAGCAAGGCTGCAGCAGCTGCAAAAGTCATTTGGAATGAAAGCTTGGAGAGGAAGGGTAAAAAAGGAGTAGTTCTTATATCCTAACTGGTCATCCTTCCTTTTCTCTTTTCTCCCCTCCAAGATGGGGGAAAAGGAGGAGTTTGCTTTTCTCAGCACTTAGCAGAAGATCTCCTTGGGATGACAGCAAACAAATGGTTAGTCTTCAGGACATTTTTTCTGAAATTTATGTTTCCTAAATAAAAAGCCTTGTAGGGAGTAGACACATTACAATTTTTGTTTCACAGAGATTCTATTTATAGTCCAGAGGGTTTTTTGGAGTAGTTTTGCTCATGGATGGCAAAAAAAGTTGGGGAAATATATTTGTGGATGTGGAGTTATAAAGAGATTTGAGCACTGAGATGGAAAGCTTAAACACTTAAACCTAATGCAGAAGGCGGAGAAAGCTCCCAGGTTCTGGGCTTTTAAGACAGTTTTAAGGCCATCAGGTAGAAATGGACTGACGGGAATATAACCCAACAAACTGGAAATCCAGAAAAAGCAACATACTAAAGAAGCATAACAAAGGCAGCTAGAAGCAGTGTACCAACTAAAGTCCAGAGCTATGTTTTCAGATGAGGATAGAAAAAAAAAAAAAGAAACAAAAATTTTTTACAATATATGAATAGGAACACTGGCCAGATTACTTCCAAGGGAGAATATCCTATTTACAGAGCCCTCTAGAGATTCACTGGGATCATTCAGCTGACTGTATTGAAGAACCACTTCAGTTTAGTTTCCTACCTTCCACGTTGGCAGCATATTTTTGGCTATTAGCAGTTCTCCAAGGATAATAATTCTCTAAGCAGCAAAGAAATTTTCCCCTTTTCCTCACCAACAAAATCTTAGAAGAACAGCAACTGCCCAGAGGGTAAGAGCTCAAAGCAGAATCAAACTTGATGCCTGAAAGCTGGGAACTATCTGACAAAATCACAGCTTGTGTAGGAGGACAACTGCATTACTCGTATTATATTTCCTCAATGTATTTCTTTCTGTCAGTCCAGTTTTCTTATTCTTTCTGCAATCTAGAGGATATCTCTGTATCAGCTACAGCTCTATCAGTAAATTAAACAGTCCTGGGAACGTTCATAGAAATGCTTCATTTTATTGTATAGATGCAGCCATAGTATCTAGAAAAAAGCAACAGCTGTTTCCCTATTGCTTTATGAAGCTGATGACTGGATGAGCTAATCTAGGTAGAAAGCTTACTGATGTCCCTGCAAGTTTTCAATTCAGTTATTAGTATCATTTGCACTAACTGCTCTGGGAAGTGTTTCCCATCCCCTCTTGTGGATGACTGCACCTATGTAATAGGTAAGATATACTACAATTTGAAGGATGAGTATTCATACAGTGTTTGTGATTTCCAGACTGAATAGAAGACTGAATAAGAAGTCACAGATTCCGGGAGATGATGTAAGCTCACTCTTGCTACAGGTATATGTCCTGGTTTTCAAGTGCGGCCAGGTAGAGCTGGATAAGGAAAACTGGAAGGCAATGTAACCTAAGAGCCATTTGTATTTCCTTCCCTGAATTCTGTGGGTTTTATTCTAGTTCATCTTCTATCACAAAATTGACGCCAGCTTCTGGTTCCTCCTTTTCACTCCAGAGCTAGTAAAGGTCTTTCAGGAAGAAGATGCCCAGTCACACACTTTTCTCCCCTTGGTCACACACTCAGAGCTGGGGAAGCTCAGGCAGAGTTGAAATAACTCTTGCAGAGTTGTTATTATTAAGGAGGCTGATGGGTGACCTCATTGCTCTCTACAGCCTCCTGAGGAGGAGAAGCAGAGGGAGGTGTTGAGCTCTTCTCCCTGGGATGTAGCAATAGTACGCATGGGAATGCTTCAAAGCTGCATCAGGGGAGGTTTAGACTGGACATCAGGAAGCATTTCTTTACCAAGAGGGTTGTCAAGCACTGGAACAGGCTTCCTAGAGAGGTGGTCAATGTCCCAAGCCTGTCAGTGTTTAAGAGGCATTTGGACAATGCCCTTAATAACATACTTTAAATTCTGGTCAGCCCTGAAGTGGTTAGCAGTTGGACTAGATGATCCTTGTAGGTCCCTTCCAACCGAAACAGTCTGTTCTATTCCATTCTAATGTTCTGATTGATTATTAGAACAGACAATTATATCTCAGGAGCCAAGAATTTATTCCTATACAGAGGCAACGAGTCAGCCCTTGAGTATCTCCACTGACTTTTGTGGAGTTATTCTCAAACTAAACCTGTGTAAATGAGTAATGAACCAATGACCTGATAAAACTTGAGGATATGCCAAAGAAGGAGTAATGAGGATGACAGATGAATCAGGCAGAATGAACTGAGTTACTTGGTGTCCTGGGTCTATTCAAACAAAATATTCTTACTGCAGTGAAATCAATGAAGAAACATCTGGGGAGAAGAGATATAGGCCCTATCAGCACTGTATCTTGGGAGCTGTATCCTAGAATGCAGTGACTCAAAGAAAATTTTGTGAGTTATATTGGATAAGCCATGGTGAATGCCACACTGGGGTAAGAAATGCTAGTACATTTCTTAACGCACTAGATGCTAGAGCATGGAGACTGCATATAGGGAAATGATTTACCTCTGTTGCATTCATGATGCTGATACTAGAAAACTGCATACATTTTTAATAGACACATTTAAATGTATTATAAACACTGGAGAGGGGGCAGGGAAATGCCAGACAAATTACCTCAAGACTGGAGAAAATATTTTACAGTAGCAGACTTAGGAAGTTCAGTCTGTTTACTTTACCAGAAGAAAAGATTGACAGCTAACTTGATGCCAGCATATAAATATGTTCATGGGGAGAAAATGTAAGGTGCTAAAACAGCATCTTTATTCTTAAAATGAGGAAAGACATAGATACATATTTGGAAAGAGAAACCAGAAAAATTGAGGAAAAAATCACACACTTTTTTTTTTTTTTTAAAGTATGGTCAACACACAAATTAAACTACAAAAGAAAACAGTGGATGTTTTCAGATCAGGGCTAAATATTTTCCTTGTATTCTTGTATTTTAGTCAGCCCTAAACCTGAGCTCAGTACAAGGGCAATTAGGTGAAAGTTAATAGCTGGTAAGAGATGGTATGCCAGAATAGATAATAAAATGGTTCCTTTTGACCCGAAACACTGGATCCAAAGCCTGTCCCCTTCCACATGATGGGCATCCTTAGCTGCCTTTGTATTTGTATGCTCTTGAATACAGATTTCATGTATCCTTTACGGGAGACTAACTCAAGAGTGGAAATTTATTGTCACTTTTGCACTCTTGCTTAAGATACCTGGAAAGAGGGAAGGATGAGCCAGAAGTCCCTCCTTACTGTTTTCGAAATCATTCTTTTGTTCAATAACCCACTGGAAAAAAAAGAATATCAGTAGATGAAATACTGAGACAACTTTAATGAGAGTTACTAGAGAAATACTGTTTCAGTGGTTTCTACATACTTTGTAAACATACTGTTTCCAAGCCCTCTGTTAAACAGAACAACAACAAAAGCTGTAGCTAGTTCTATTTTAGTGGCTTGAACAACAGTGGTAACAAACCCAGCAGCTTTTCTTTTCCCTTCCAGAAAGCAGCAATGTCAGCTAGAATTGGCAGCATGCTGAAAATAAAATGAAGCCCCAAACTGCCGAGAGACAAGTGTTGACATTTGCCACACCGTTGTACCTCTAGGCTTCTTTGCCTGTAGTTCTGTACAAAACTTGTCGGGTTTGTGCTGCTATTTAAAAACAGGATTGGGGCAAGTTAAAGTGAACTAGTAGTTCAATAACTTGTTCCTCTGCCTTTGTTCTTGTGATTACCTTTCCAGAATGACAGTATGCATTTCAATTGAAACAGTTGACAGTTTTCGTATGTCCTCATTGTAACCTTTCTATGGAACTATTTTTTTCTTTTTTTCTTTTTTCTCTTCTCTTTGCTATTTATGCTACACCCCACTGGTAGTAACCAGTATTTGTTAAGGTGAACAATGTCCTTTGGGACATTTAAGACACAAGGAACAAATAGGTCTCTGTTCTAGGCAACTTTTGTTGAAAATAGAGAATATAATTCAGAAACAAAACCACCCTGGCCGACCCAGAGAACAATCCAGCAGACTATCTTTATTTCTAGCATGACCATATAATGTATAAAATATTATGGAAGGGCCAGATCCAGCCACTCATGCTAAAGAGAAGTTCTACAGATTTCAGTGGGAACTACTTATTGCATTATTTAATATTACTGAGGGACGCAAAATCAGTCACGTAACAAGTGGATATATTTTTACAGAAATGGATTAGCATCAGTAAGCTTTGCAAAATAGAAGTGAGGGGTTGAATGCAGATTTCTGTACAACTACATATGAAAGGAATTCAGAAGACAGAGGAGAGACATTTAAGAAAGGCTTCATGACAGATAGAGAATATAAAATTAGGAAGGAAAGATAAGAGTACATATATAGACAAGGGAAGCTGTATAGGGCACTGAAGGGAAAGAGCATTATCTTAAATTTCTTGAAGAAAGAGAGCTTGGATGAGGCCTTCTGAATAACATATTCAGAATGGCAGTCTAAGGTTATTTGAGCTCTTGCACTTCTGATAGACAAGGATAAGATAAGACTTCAGCTGGAAAATATTAGAGTAATAAAATAGCAACCTGTGCTGGAGACTAAAGAAGATTTTTGAGAAAGGAAATCAGAATCAAAATTTTATCATAAGACTTTGTGTTAGGAGACAAGACAGTAACACCCAATGTGCCTTTGAGGGAGCTTGAAAGATTGCCATGGGTAGGAAACTAAGGAAATTTGCATCAGTGGAGGAAAAAGTGAACTGGAGGGATGATCCTAAATGAAAACATGCAAATGTCCCTTGCATCAGGACTATGCAAAAGGCAATCCAGTTTCAACACAGGGGTAGTACACAAGCAGATGAGATCATTCACAATTTCAATGAAGAGACAAGCTGGCAGGCAGAGGTTTTAAAATACAGGTGACTGAAAGGTGCACCTAGGTTGCGACTTCTTTAAATATGAGTTCTTGTCATCTCCCATTAAACGTCTTTCAAAATGAACTACCTTGAGGTAATACATTCACAAGTGACCAAGTATCCATTTAAGAATATGCCAGCAGGACTGAGGAATTCAAATTGAAAGATAATATGGAGGAGGAGAACTCAACAGCAAGGAAATAATTTATTAGTATAAAAGAACCATGGGAGAAAGGTGCTCTGGTCAAAAAGAAGTCAAAATCACAGTAAAGACAATAGAAAGAAACAATAAAAATAAAGATGATGCCTTAAGCGCCATTCGGGGAGAACAATTGGGGTTTTGACTGAAATCAGTAGAAAAAGAGACTGTACCAAGGACTATTAAAGATGAGCCCAGAGGAATAATAAAAAATAATGAAAACATCAAAACACTTTAAATCAGGGGTTTTTTTTCAATTAACTGTTCTTAATGGAAAATCAAGGCTTACTTTAATTAATTTTGCTTTTTCCCCTTTTGTAATAAAACTGAAGACCAAAATAGTCAATCTTTTTGTTTTTCATATATCGTTTTTCTTCAACTTATTTTCAAGGGAAAAGTGGAAATTGAAAGAGGAGGAATACTGCATTTTCAAACAAAAATATTATACTGTTTTTTGAAACTAGAGTACCCGGTTACTTTTTGAGCTATGCAAACCAAAAATTATATCAAATGATTAAACATGAAGAGGTAAGTAGGGTGGCATTAATGACAAAAGATACATGTTTGGAAATTATCAGACTTGCAAAGTAAAAGAAGCAAAGGCTTCATTTCTTAGAGGTTAGAGTATAAGAATGAACAACCACAGTGTAAATCAATGAGTAGCAAAATGCAGAAACTATCTTTTCAGCCTTACCAGTCTAATGGATCTGTAAAATCAGCAAAAATGCAGAGAAATCAGGTCTCATACTAGTAGATCTTGACGTATCAGGGTTTTTAGGAAGGTAAGGCAGAGAAAGCTATGTCCTGACTGGCATGAGTTTTTTCTTGACAGCCAATAACAGCTGCTGTAAGATAAAGAAAGGCTGTTTTGCGTACACTAGGGCTGGATCCAGGATGCATCCTGATTAACTCTGTTATCCAAATGGATCTTTGTTTTTGAAAGGGTCTGGGTTATAACATGTAAGTGTGAAATAAATGAGAAAAGCATACAAGGTTTAGAGACAGGAAACTCCATGGAGACAAATGGAAAGGTAATTGCACAGAACAACAAAGGGATTTATGTAAATGTGTCTGGGTATGCTAGGTGAACTTTTCAGTGACTGCCTCTCCCCATGCAGGGGAGTTCAACTTTTAAAGACTCTCTCTTCCAACACTCTCTTTTTAATCTTGGGGTTTTTTTTCACAGATTTCTGGCTTTAATTGTGCAGATCTTAGACCTTAAGGATGTTGTTTTCAGTTAATTATGATATATGATGCTGACATGAGGTCAGAACTTAATTAATTTCAGTTCTTTGACTACTTCTAAAAGGCAGCAGGATAGGGGAGAAGATGAATACTTTATGTCTTCCGAAAAACCAACAACAATTACTTTAAATAAAAAGACCTTCTCTCTCCAGGAGTAACAAAAATGTAGTGTACAGAAATAGATGGCACAATTTGTGACTGTGTGAATTTTTTATGAAGATATATTTCCACATTTGCTTCTCCCAGATCATGTGAGTTACAAGCACGGTTTCTGATAAGTATCCTATTTTTGTGGCTCTGACTGCATGCTGCTAATTCCAGTTTTAAATAATGTATCCTTAAGTGGCACGTGTATGTTTGTGTCTTACGAACCCATCAGAGAAAAGAATATTGAATCTAATTGATCCAGTTTTGACAGCCACAGAATACAGTATTGTATTGGAATATGCAATTGGTGCATTTGTCTCTATCTCCTTAACACAGGAAAAATATTTCTGGTCTTCTGGTCTGCTTCTATAGCAAGCATTATCAATAAAAGGCAACAGAGTCGTGCCAATCACAGTAAAAATTTTCCTCTGAAATTCTTTCGTGCTAAAAAAGTAGCTTTTTCAAAAAACATTTCTGTATGTGAAAATACTTGCTTTCTTTATAATCAAAACTTGCATTTTAAGGTACCCTAGAAAACCAGAAAGCTTGTATTTTAGCAACAAACAGTTGTTTTCATTCTGGAGTATTGTCATCATATCTTAGGGTACATGAAGACAGTTTATGTTTCTGTTCATTCCTGGGAACCTGATTCTGTGGCGAAGCTATGTGGCTACCATTAAGAATCTCCAAAACGGATGCCATATTGCAACTTGGGTGCTGCAGTCAAACCTGGGACACCTGGCTGTTAGAAAACACAAGGCAGATGAACTAACTGGAGGGGAGGGTGTAGCTTTCCCTGAAAAGTAAAAAACTAAACAACCAAACAAAAAGTAAACCTGCACAGAAGAGTGAGAGCATGGAAGAAACACATAAACACTGTTAAAACTATCTCTAGTGATGGGTACTGATAGATAGATAGATTGTATTTTCCTCTCAACCAGAAAGTCAGTGTAAAAATAATAATGTCCACAAATACATTCTCTGCCAGAGTGATATTTCATCATCTGCAGTACCGGTCCCTTAGGTCCCTCCAGAAAAACCTGGGCTTTCGTACACGTCATAGCATTTCTCTCATATTTTCTCCCTTTCTTTCTTCCTCTTTCTCTCCCTCTGCCTGCCTTTCTTTTCCTCTCTCTCCCTCTCCCTCTCATATTTTCCTAATTAAAATATCACCTTTATTGGATCGTGCTCTGCCTGTGTGCTTGTGCATACAGGATGTGGGCAGTACCGTTACCTGTTCAAAATAGTATAGCACACTTTCAGTGAAAACTGGAAGAAATAGTGGGATGGATGAGGAAGAGTCAGAGAGGAAAGTGCACCCTAGCAAGTTTTAGCCATGGCTGATGTGCAAAAACCTTGTCTGCTGAACACACATACCCGGTGCTGGCTTGCGGTGCTTGCCGACTGCCATTGTATCTGGTTGTAAGCCATGCAAGGGCCACCTGACAACCCTAGACTTAGCCACTGGCCAGCGTTGTCCTTGGCCGAGGTGAATACTGTCTGTGAATAACCAAGGACGGGCACAGGCACAGGTACCAGGGCTGAGCGGTGCTGCAAGGCCACTGATTCAGCACAGGTAATGGAGGTAAGCTGAGAAGGGCTTATACCTTAGGACCTGTTTGCCATATCAAGGGCTGGTCCGGGCTTGATGGGTGGGCAGTTTGGCTTTGAAGATGACATTAGGAGCACTGTGACAGGACCAAGTAGAGACAAGGCACCTAAGCAGCACATTCAGCATTCACAGGCCAAACCACCCCCATGTAAATGACCATAAGACATGTAAAAAGCTTCAGTTAAAAGCATTTCTTGGTAATTTCACCAAAGAGACAAGGCATGTACCTGAACTGTTCTCTCTTCCTGTACTAGGACAATTGGTGTCCCCTTCAGTGCCCCTCTGATTCAGAAACGAAACCTAGCATATAGCACATAACTACGCATGGATGCAGCCACTGTGCCAAACCGGGACCTGTATTCACTCCTTTTGATCAAGATCATTATTTCAACCTTTCCATGCACTTCCCAGTTTTACAATCTTGGCTATCTTAGTGATCATCTCTAAAAATAAGAAAGCAGGGTACAACTCTTCTGTCCCAAGCCAACACACACCACAAATCCCCTTCTCTTCAATTTCCAGTCCCTCCAGAACTCAGGTATATGGTAGTTATTGACCACAAACTTCTGTTCCTTTAATGCAATAAGATAAAGGGAATTAATATTTACAAATTTCAGTTGACAGAACTGTTTGGTTTTTACTGGATTTGTCTTCCATTGGGAATAATCCTTTTAAATTTGTAATGGTGTTTGAAATCTTTCCATGTTTCTGACAAAAATAGCCTTCCATGAACAAGTGGGGTTCATCATAACCAGGCATATTATTAGCTTTTATAATTTCTTGCAGAAACACCCCATTAGCTTATTGGAGCTATTAGAGTATAATTTCCTGAATCCAAAGACTGCTGTGTGCAGAACTGGGTGGGGGTTTTTACTTTCCTTTTTTTTTTTTCTTTTTTTAATAGAACAGCGTATCTGGTATTTTATATGGTCTAATTGCAAGGAAGATCATACTCAAGAAATGAAAGCCTATGTTCAAGCTGAGGCGATAGATAACCTTCAAGACCGCTATAGCTTACGAAGGGATTAGAGGAGAAAAAACTGCAAAGTGAACTTTTGAATCAAATATTTTGAGCTAGAGCTATGAAAAAGGAATCCAGCTCGTTCTAAACACCATCTGTTTGCTGAGTGTACTTGCATATTTTCAATTGCTTTATTCCACAAACTGCTATTTACTTCCCTGAAATGTCCCTTGGTGTGAAGATAACATCTCATAATAAGCTGCTTCCATTTTGGGGCTACTGTTTGTGGGCCATGTAGTGGTATTAGGATTTCCAAACTTCTCCAGAATCTGAACAAAGCAAACAAAACAATTAGTGAAACTTTAAAAAGCAGTGAAAAATATGCTCTCCTCTATGACAGGAACACTAAAGGGGAAATTACAAAAATAATAATAATTTAGACATTATGTCTCTCATCATGTATACTTCCAACTTCATATTTTTCCCCTATGCCTACAGTTTCTATTTTTTGATAATTACAAAGAACTGGCACCGCATGTGTTCTGATATGAATGCTAACATTAAAAGTCTCCTGCCCAAAACAGTACTTTCTGTTTATTTCCTAACTTTTAAAAGATGTTTCCTCTTTCTCTTCCCTTTTAAGATTTCATTACTGATGCAAACTGAGAAGTTATCAAAAATGATATATAGGGGTACCACTTAAAGCTCCAAGCAGTAATCTGAGTTGGATTGTACTGTTGAAAGCAGGGATTTATCTACTTTCTGTAAAACATAGCATGCACAGTATGCTCCCCTAAATTATAGCATTTAAGTATGGCCTCCTGAATATCTGTCTGTGCCAGCATGATTGTCTGTGTCGCAAAGAACCCCAGAGAGCTGGGGAGCTTCTTGCACAGTAGGAGATAAAAATTATGTCCTGTGTTAGCCCACTTCCACATAGATACTATTCCCATTTCTGGCCCACCAGCCATAACACAGAAACATTTGCAGGCAAGATTGTATTTTTCTCTGCCTGTCAGCTTCAGTTTTAACACTTTTATTCCCTAAGGTAGTGGGTAATAGAGAAGGTCCTACAGACAGTATGTTGCCTGTGAACCATGGGTCAGGAATATCCAAGATCTACATTTTGAGATCCTTATTCAGAAAATAAACCCTTACACTTTCAGAAAGTCCTGTTAAAGTCAACTGAGGTAAGTAACTCTTCACGTTCTTGTCAAGAATCTGCTTATTGCTGAGTAAACCATATCTACCTGAGTCAAAACTACAATAGTCTAAGAGCACAGTCATGATAGCCGAAACAATTCCTATGTGAAACTGGTTTCACAATGAAAGCACTTGCAAAGCAAGAGAATGATGGAAAGTTTCCTGTCCTCATGAAGCAAATATATATATATATATCAATGCAAACATGAAATGCGGTAATTTTATTGCGTATAGAACATAACTACTGATGTATAGTGTAGTCAGTTGGAACATACTGCAAATGAATGATGATGAGGCCAGCAGATAAGGAAAACATCTTTATGCTGTTACATAATCAGCTTGATCAAGTTACATTAACACAATGGTGCTGTTTTGGGCTCAGTGCTATTAGCAGAAAAAGCACTTAAAAAATTATCCTGACACTTATCTTCTCCAGTTACATTAACCCATTCCCTGCTCCTTTAGAAGTTAATGTATGAACTCAAACTTCCCCCCTTTTTTTTGTATCATTACACAAAAGGTATTCTGAGACAAGGGTTGCTTTTTTGGGGGTTTTGTGGTTTTTTTTGGTGGCTGCTCATGCACCTTTGCTTGACATTTTTTCTTTAATTAAATTCTTTGAGTTATTTATGTTGTACCAGCATCTGTTGGAGCTTGGGTCCAATACAGCAAGGACAGTGAAGGTCAATTAAACCAACACTAGAAAGCTTTCAGATTCCACTATCGATACTGAGCATTTCAGTGTATATTGACACCATTCCACCCCCCTCAAAAACAAACCCTCAGTCCCTGTACTCACATAACACATGCTTCTAGGCATATAGTAACATTGGCTTCAACACAGAATAGCTTGGCCCAAGGCCCCTCCTGAAATCCTCATGGAAGCAGATATCCAAAAAGCTCCCCTGAGATTGGTTAGACACTGATGTCTTAGACTCCTGGGAGAATCTGAGGTTTTGTAGCTTGTCTGTTTCAGCACTTGGGGATGCAGTGGAAATACACTACTTTTTGGTCATCCAGTTTGTTTTGGCTTTCCTCTCCTGATTTTTGAGTGGTATGGAGTTTTTCAGCTTTGTCACTGCTGACCAAGAAGGACTCTACCAAACTCTTGAACCCTCACAGTCAATCATCTCTCACCAGAGAGCAATCTGAGGCACTCTTGGCCTGAGGAATGGGATTTCTCAAACAGCTTTCAGCCTTGGCGTTGCTCTGTTCCCTCTGAATTTAATAAGAGTTTTCCTTTCAAAGGAAATGGGCAGAATAAGACTAATGTTGAAAGCTTTAGAAAAATCTCATTCTTCGCGTCACTTCTCTTCCATTAGTCTTTGAGTCAGATCCTCACCTTGAGTATACTGGAATAGCTTCATTGATTTAAAGGGAGCTGCACTGATTTACACAGCCAAGGACCTGTCTGCCTCTATTTAAAAAGAAGTTCCTTGACCCTTTAGTGGATATAGGAGCCTTATAATGAGGGTTTAGAGACCAAATGTACAAACAAAATGTAATTGTTTCAAAGTAACGAAACGTTGCCTTCAGTCATCAGGAATCTGCTGAGACCAAGTCTGGTGCTGACCTGCACGACATGCATACTTCTGAGCATCTTTATATATACTGGACCTTACAGAGGTCCCAGGCTGGTTCTCAATGAGTAAAGGCAGCTCTGAAAAGCTCAGTAGCCACGTTAGTGTAGTACTCACAGAAGGGCTTGTTAGTAGGCTGAAACAGTTGCCTCCACTCCGAATGAGGTAGCCCAAGTACGCAGGCTATATGGCACTGTGCTGTGCAATATAGACATATCCTTGATGGCAACACCAAGAAATTCAGTTACTTAGAACTGGCCCTCTACAACCTCTTTGTCTTTACTACTCTTAGGTGGAGAAGACTAGGCAGCTGCTTACCATCACTACCTGTGTAGTCTAACACTGTTTGAATACACTTATCATCACTGCACCCCAACAGTGTTGCCCTTGCAACACAGGACCCACAGCAACTGGAAAAAAACTTTGTACTAACCCCTCCTTCAGGAAAAAAAAGCATTGCAACCATTCTCTAAAACCCCTGTGTTTAAAGCTTGACAATAACAGCTGCAATTCTCAGCACCTCCTTTCCTCTCTCACTGAGGGGGAATCAAAACAAAAGAAAACTGAGGGGCTGATCCATAAGGGTGCTTAGCTACTGCACTCATCAGAAAGTGCCTGGCGCCCACTGATACAAAAACATTGTGACTTGGAAATCAATGCGAGCGAGGGACTGAAACTGGCACTAGGAAACCTAAATAACCTTTGTGGATTTAAGACCAAGTGATTTGCTCAAGTTTTCACAAAAAGTTTGTGGCAGAACAGGAAATTCAGGTGTGATCTCTTGAGAACTAAAGCTAACACCCTTTTCCATAGGATGTCCTTCCTATCTCCGTATAGCTAGAGGGAAGTGTCTGAAAAACACAGCACATTATGCACTACTCTCAAACGATTCCGTGTTCTTGTCAGTTGGTATATCTTTCTTCATGAAAATCAGCCTCTCATCATCTAAACAGCCCTGCAGCTCTCTCTGCATAGATTGTCATAACTAAGCCTTGACTCTCTCTTATGCCTTTGAAGATAAGAGAGCGTGGTCTTACTGCAGTGTCTGTCTAAATTTCCTAACGTGCTGAGCCAGGGGCTGGTCTACATTTCCTTCTCCTCCCTCCCCCACTTTGTTGTTATTTCTCTTATATGGAAATGTTTGAAGACTGATCTAATACTCAGTGAAGTCCATGGAAAGACCCATTGACTTGACTAGAAACCGGATCCAATATGTAACAACAGACAATTTCAGAAGCAATCTAATTTAATTTTCGTATAAATTTAATTTAACCTAATTTAGATTACCTAAGTATCAGAACTAGAGGTACTGCAAAGCCAGTCCACACCATGTAATAATATAGGATGGCTCAGTGACTTCACCCCCTCCCACCAAGCTAGCATCATTGAGTTCACTATGACACTGGGAGCAAAGTACTCATGTCAAAATAGCACTGCCCTCAGCCTAATGATTCCCCCAAGAGGCAAGGCTCATTAGCTTGTGCACTGTGCCATACTAATGTACCATTATCTGGGATACTTCCAAGCCTGCGAACCAGTCTATAAAACCAGAAATGCCCTGTGGAGTTAATAGACATGAGTCGTTTCCCCCATCTCCATTAGAAATCAGGGTATCAGTCAATCCCGGCTGTTACTCTCTGATGAAAAGGTGGGGAATCCGCTGCAGGGCTGGTCAGTTATCTCTGGTCATTATGGCAGCAAAGCAGCCAAACATTCTTGTAGTAAAACCACTTGTCTGAATGCCAGTATTTGCCTGATATATATTTCTACACCAAGAGAGCTTGTTCTCGTGCGTACAAATGATCTCCTTCTCTACCTGAGAAGTTCATACATTAGGATACGAACAATTTTTAAGGTATCATTTATACGTATGTGTTTGTACTTGTGCATATGCGTATAGCAATGAATACTTTCGTATTAAATAAATGGAGGTGATTACAAACTAGCCATGTTTTGACGAAAAGTTAAAAAAAGCAGAGATTTTTAACCATTTTTCTTGAGGTTTCCTCTGTTATTTCCAATGAAATAGCTAACTTTCATAATGAAATACTGAAATTTCTTGGCATTTAAAAGTTTAAAGTTATCCAACATTGGTTAATTTCACTGAGGTAGCATACCTTAATTAAACAGAGGACTGACCTGTGGTACATAAACAGTCCACACGGTGGATCTGTGGATTCTTTCCAGATTAGGGATCCTCATTTCCCTACCACATAGCCAGCCATTAATCTGCTACTAGGACAATTATTTATTTAATTTCTAGAAAGTTTCCTTTTAATCCACAATTTTGCTCAGACGGTTGTGAGTGATGGGGAAAAGATCATGGAAGAATGCCAGCAGTCTCTTCAAAATCAGTCTAATTCAGTGGTCTCAAAAGCATTTAGAAATTCATCAGTTGTCACTCCTGTCCAGATACTAGGGTGATCATTTATAATCAACATCACCTGAGAAGCTGAACAGATGGAATTTGTCAACATTTGCTGACTGCCTGTGCTGCTGGTTGCACAGCTGATCCAATTCAAACGCATGTCTTCATTCCTTTGGTTGGCTGGCCCTGTTCCTTTTAAGGATGACTAGATATTATCTCAGCAGCTCCAGTTCTCCCTTTTGAGTGGCAACTTCTGACATTTCAGACTTCAGTGAACTGCAGAATTCAGTTTAGAATGCATCTAGCTTCCCCTCCAGTCACTAGTACCCTCAACATCTTTATCCATGCCTCTCTTGGGGATCTCTTCAGCCTCCACAAGACCTCCTACTTTATCTTGTTTTGCAGGTTTCAGCATGTAACTTTACTCTGCCAATTCACTTATTTTGTCATTGAGTTCCAGTGCAAGATGCTTTTTCTGTTATGTATGTCCAGAAAGCTTTATCTTTTAAAATCTCTTTCAAGTTTAACTTCTCTCATTGTACAAATCCACCAGCTCGTCTTTTCTCAGCCAAAATACTTTCTATGTTTCCCTGTTCTGCTCCTCTAAGACAACAAAGAGAACTACAAAGAATAGCTGTATTGCTTTTTTTTCCCCCGCTGCAACACTTTCAGCCCACTCTGACATTTTATTTTTTTCAGATTCCCCATTTTTGTCTGCTATTCATATTGCTACCAATACGGGGAAGCTATGGGACTACTAACAGTTCTGAAATTTGCTTTCTTTCTGGTCTCCCTGAGCATATAAACTTCTCATCTTCATTTGGGTGGACTTTCATTATCCTCCATCTGTACCAATTGCCTATTTTCTGGAAAGTTTAGTTGGGTTCCCAAACAGACACTTATCAGGCAGGAATCCTATTCAGGGGTCAGACCTTGCATTTCCTTCTTTTGAAAATATGCAATATAGATCAGTAGACATTTGAAAATTAAGGATGTTTGTTTAGCATCAGCTAGAATTTAGTATCATCGCCTAGCTTTTAGAAGTATTTAAAATACTCAGAAGTTCATATATATAGACCCAATCTTAACTAATGCTACACTTCACTAATGCCAAGTTAGAGCTTCAGCAAAAGAGATCTGATTATTCTTTGTGTCTTTCAAGGTGCTGCTGCTCCTAGACTTTTCATTCAAACCTCTTCCCACAAATATTTTCATCTTCAGCCTGTAACTGGTGGTAATTAACATCACCCTGTTCCTTATTTGCCTTTAAGACAGCCTCTTTGCTGGAGAGAGCGAGAGTTTGAATTAAGATGCCAGACTATGAACCGGAGGGACTGAAATGCAGGCACATGTCCTCTTCTAGCAAGTCGTCCAGAAAGACAAAAATTTCTGGCAGGGGAATGGGTTGTACAGCTGAAAAACTGCAGTAAGGTTCGATATAGACCTCATCTGCAAAACCTCAGCCTGGCTTTCCTTACAAATTAGAGAGCAACACTGCAGGCTTTCCCCAGACAGCCAAGGTGCTTTTAGCCCTTACTCACAGGCATGCCTCATGGGTCATTTTTTTCATTTTTGCTCTCTTGCTTGCAAGAGTTTTCTATATCTGTTTATTTACACAGAATAACATAGCAGTCTCAAAAGCTAGCTCAGAGCAGCATGACAAGACAGACTACAGAGATACTAACCAAGCTATTTAATCCTATTTGTTAGCAAAGCTAGTCAGCGTGGGCGGAACAATGTTCTGATGTAGATTCTTTGCACCTAATCCTGTAGCTACTGAGAAAGGGGTTAAAGAGGAAGATGGCCATCAGCCAGTTTAAAAAGCAACCAGGGAATTACACTGACTTTTGATACACAGAAGAAATCAACTTGAAAAGAAATAAATGGGAAACACGAACACCTGTAATGTGGGGGAAAGATCTTGGTGTGGAAACAGAGAACCAGCCAAAATCTGGTCTGGCACGGATGCAAGTTGCCCAGCCAGCATGGTCGCCTCCGCCTAGACCTTACAGAGCAGCCTCCCCATCCACGCCACATGATGAGCAGCCAGTCAGTGGACTGACAATACTGGATGCAACATGTAGGAACCCCCATCTCAGTGGGCATACATTAATTTGCAGGGTGCTTTTGCACTGGGTGGGTTGACAGGTTGTAGAGAGCTGCCCAGATATGCGTGCAAGTAGGGGAATCTGCATTCTCAGGGGAGGGGAGCTCTGTCCTCGCAACCCACTTGTACTGAGTGTGGATGGTGGGGGGGGATGGAAGTATCTATAACTCTGCAGGGTGAGGGGAAAATTAGGTTAGATTTTTTAGGATTACTTCAGGAGGATGTTTAGACATTTATAAGTGTTTATTAATATTTTGGAAGCGTCTGTTACTGTGGTTTAATTTGTTGTATGGCTGATGCTGATCCTGAATGTATAGTTCAGTGATTGCCAATTAATTACATGTCATTAATAAAACAATAAGTTACTTCAACCATAATTTGATTTAAATTCTGTAAACCAAGTAGAGTTTTTTCCCTAAGGTCTGATCTTTAAAAATAAACAATATTGCTTGTATTTTGAGGTACAGTCAAGACACTTTTGTATCATTCAGAGCAAGGACTGGACGGGGTCCCAGAAGAGATTCCCTGCTTCTGTTAAACATCCTCTCTCCCTCCTTGATGTCAGACAGGTCTCAGAGGAACTCCTTCCTGCAGACCCCCTTTCTCTCATGGTTTGGCCACATCCTTCTTTACAATACCTGATAACCATCACACACTGGTCTTCTCTGACTGTTTCGCACCTTTTTGCGGGAATCTCGTAGCTTTCGATATGGACAAAACCCAGCCAGTATCCAAAATAAAAAAACGCTGAATACAAAGTCAGCTGAGCAACAAACAAAAATTCCATATTTATCATATCTCATTCTCCCAATATTGGATTCGTTTCACATAATGATAGACAACTTGTGTTTGCTTGATTTCTTATGAGGATGCAAGGGGGGACACAGGGAAGTGGCTGTATTAACTAGGAAAGAATGTCATATCAGAATACTTGACCTGCAAACAGCTAACATAAGATTCCTCCACGACCAGATCTAAATAGACCACGTCTATATATGGTCTTGCTGTAGTGGCAATTAAGCACTTTACCCATAGTCTGTAGAAAATTTCATCCTTGCCCTTTAGGGTGCCCTTAGGAGGTAAACAAAGATTTTTACTGAGAAGAAATAGAAGTAAAGAGAACTTAAGTGGCTACACTTCGAGAACACACCTGCAGCACAGAGAGACTTGAAAGCAGTTCTTCTAAATTCCAGGCCAGCATCCTAAACACTGAACTGCTCTTCCCTGGGAGAGGAGAGCTCTGCACAGGAAAGCAAAGAGCATACAGGAATTAGCAGGACATTCAGTTGCTGGACCTTGTGGCTTTCAGTGCCCGCTGTAGCCACAGGCATAGCTTGTTCTCGAAAGCTGGCTGCCAGCTGTGCTTTAACTGCCTCACAACAAATGTGACCTGAAGCTACAAATCAGCTAGGGAAAGAAATGAGACAACCTCACTGGTCCATATTCCACCTCCTCTGCAGGAGATGAGTAAGCACAGGTTTACCAGAGGGGCCAAGGGACTCTGCTGTTGCACCGTGTACTGAGGGACGTGGGACACGTGCCACAGCTGCACCCCTGTGCTTGTGCAGCCCCCTAGGTCACACTGTGCCTTACAGCGCCAGAGCAGGACCCCGACACGGGAGGCCATCTCCTCAGATGGCCTTTGAGTCGCAGACACAGAAGAGGAACCATCCTGACAGAGCAGACCAGAGGTCTTCCCCCAGAAGTCCATTGCTGAGCCCGAGAGCAGAAGCCAGGGACAGCTGGAAAAAAGACTGGCTTTTGGCCACAATGAGAAATTATTCAAGTATATTTTAACCCGTAAGTAAAAAGAGGAAAGAGAAAATAGTAGGAAGATTACAGGGAAAGACAGGAAGAAGATGTAGAAGTGAAAGTACTAAACAGCAGAGGAATAGCGTGCGTCAGGGGACATAGGAGGGACACACAGGAACACAGCCCTGAGAGCCTTTGGTGCAGCTGGAAAGAAAGTCAGAGAGATGGAAAAAGAAAAACAAAGCCCCACTGAAGAAGAGAGAGGAAGGCAGGAAATTAGAAGAAGGAATGACACAACACACAAAAGGAAGAGACAAAAAAATGAAAGAATAAAAAGGAGAAAAGAAAGAGATTGAAAAAAGAGAGAGAGCAAGAGCAGCAGTGCAGTACAGGTTCTCCAAAACAGCCATTAAAGTAATGGAGAGTGGGTTTAATTTTATTCCCTTTCCTGTGTGGTACACTAGTTTAAAATGACAGCTCATGTTGCTATACAGTACGTACACATTTTTTAGGTATCTATATATATAATCTTTTTATTTATTCCATTTCAGCATCTTCATAAATTAATGAATCCTTCATTCAAGAAATACTGGAGAGAAAGGAGAGGCACTATTCATGAAAAAAAACCCACCAAAACCAAAAACCAACCAAAAAAACCCAACAAAAGAACCATGAGAAAAAAATCCTACAAAAGTGTAGTTCAAATGTTCTGTAAATCACACCAAGTAATTCTATTTCAGAGTATCTGTTTTGCAGGACATTAAAGGATCTTGATTTTCAAAGAATGCCTCCCACGTATCCTCTAAAAATCAGACCATTCTGAAGTGCTCAGCTGGCATCCAAAAGTTGAGACATGCAAAGTTAGCAATCGTGCCTGGAAACCTCAAATCCTCAAAGGTCATTTTTGTCACCCCTCATATCCTCCTCCCCGCAGGCACACACTCCCTGCTGAGTCCCTGGACTTGAACACAGACAGCTCTCTATGCTCAGAGCAAAGTCCATCTCAAGAGTGGTGCCAGCTTCCTTCTCTGATATGTTTGTTGGAAATTATTAATCTAATGATTGTCTTCTGGCAGTATCAAATATGGACAGACAGCTATGAATGTTTGAAGTTTAATTATGTTTCTAAAGATGTAAACACGCCCAGAGGCTTAGGGAATGGGGATGTGTTTTAATAAGTACTAACAGGTAAAATAAACAAAGACATTATTTGGTTGGATGGAAGAGGGAGCGAACTTACATTAATTATTCCTTTCTTTTCATTATAACTGAAAAGCAGCTCAACTGAAAACCCCACTCAAACAGGACTATAGAAGATGATAGAGCTACTTCCACAAGGTCACTAGCTACATCTTTTTGATCTCCCTTGTTAAAGAAATAAAATTAAAGTTGAACTGAAGAAGAAAAATAATCATAACAATTTAAAAAAATATACATACAACCATCATCTCCTGCTACAGACTTGCACAGCACTGACTTGCTGCCAAAGTTGGTACTGATCTTGGGAAACCATTTTGTCTCTGCTTTCCCATTGGTAAAATCCCAGTGAACATTCATGATTTTACTATTTACAGTTTCAAAAATATGCGAAGAAAGAATAGCATGGTCTCAAGATATGCGTGTGCGTGCATATATACTCAAGTTCTAAATCTGCTAGCCCCTGGGAAGTACTACAGCTGTGTTTTCTCTCAATTTGCAATTTTAACCTCTTTACTCTTTTTAACGTATCCTGTTTTATTTTATGTTTAAAATATTAGAATCAAGTTTACAGGTTGTGGTGACCTACTGGTAGCACTATGGCTAACAAAATTTTGCATAACTATAATCAGTCAAAATTATTTTCCTCTTCTGTGACATGATTCTGTGCAAAGGCAGAAAAACACCATTCCTGAGGCTGTGATGACAAGGAAGCAGTGTTTTCTTAGAATAATTGTGGTTAGGTACCTTCTCAGTTTCTTGATGTCTAGAAGGCTCTTCAACCCAGCCAATCTGGATTCACTCTGAATTCATTACATACAGATTTTCCTATCTAGAACAACAATCAGTTTACATTAGTGGCAAAAACTTATCTTGCTCATGGTATTTGTTATGGTCCCATCAGATGAGTGCATGTTACCGACTTAATACCCATCAAAAGAGTAGTTTTGCTCACAGGGTTCTTTTCTCTGAGAGAGTTTCCATACGGTGGTAATAAGTGCTCAGATTTCTCTTCCGAGGGCATGGACTTGTGACATCAAGAATTACTTCTGTTTTGTCCTCCTTGCTCAGCTGATAAAATAAACAGTGCTTCATTTTTCTCTAAAGGTTCCCCAATGTTCTGATAACACTTGCCTCTCTTCTTATCCCTTACCTCACTGACACACCCTTAAAGTTGTTGTTTTCTCCCAAAAGTCAACCAGTTGCTAGAAAGAAATGTGGTTGTGAGTTACAATAGGGAAATATATCTAAATGGATGTATGCTGTCATGTTCCTTAAGCTGCTCAGGTCTTTTCTAACACGGTTTGCAAAAGATCCCGCTGCTGAGTTCCTGAGCATTTAGCTTTTCTAGCACACAGTGCCTTTTTACCATGTCCTAGAGAATATGACAGTAATTCATTTTCTGCAGTTCTTGCCACTTTGATCTCTGCCTTTCTGTCCTTCAGAGTGAATTACTACAACACACTGTATTTGGGCATATAAACCTTGAGCAAGACAAAAGCCATTCAGTTGTCTTTTACTGATTTTAGGGGGGTTTGGCTATTGCAACCCTGACCAGTGAATTGAAGTCCCTACATCTGTTAATAAGTCAGAGCTTTGCTGACCTTTGGATTCACCTGTAGCTCTGCCAAAGATTGAGACTGGCTTATATTTTAGGCTCCCCTGTTCATTTGTCTCTTTGTGGTTTGTAGTTAATCATCTTAGAACACAGGCACCTCAGAAGTTGCTACCACACTACTAAAGACATTGTAACTCTGAAAAGTGTCTTAATAGTCTATGGTCACAGCGATGCTTCCTTCTTTTTTTTGGAGTAGAGACAGAACGGCTGCCTTTGACAATGGAAGCTGTTATGATTGTTTTAGTCTAATCTAAGAAACATTTAATCCCTTTCCAATGGCTATTTCAGATGTGTCTCTGTCTGTGCAGACATCTCTGCAGTGGGTTCCATGGCATTGGTCTTCATTCTAAGTAATGCATTCACAAATGCACTCCACTCCCAAAATAATGCATGGGACAGCTACCTTACTCTTCTGCAGGTATTGCAACTGAAGGTGTATCATGCAAGTAAAGAAATACATGCAAGACCGAGAAGTCCTGCTACCCTTAGTATGATTCAGTAACTTTCCAATATTTCCACTGGTATCACAGAGGAAGTCAAAGGGGATGGGAAAGCTCTTCTATCAAACATACAAAGTCTCAGATGATGCTTTTTCTGAATATTCCAGCATAAGCGAGCCATATGGTTTGTGTTGTGGGAATCTCACTCTTGGCATAATTATCCACTAACTTAAAATGCAATTCAATAGGCAGTAGGCACAGTGCTTTGTTTATTAAGTGCAACCTTTAGAATCATGTCAGCATGTGGTGGGTTGAACCTGGCTGGACACCAAGGCTGCTCTATCACTCTCCCCCTCAGCTGAACAGGGGAGAGAAAATATAATGAAAGAGTCATGGGTTGAGATAAGGACCAGGAGAGATCACTAACCAATCACTGTCACAGGTAAAACCGACTCAACTTGGGGAAATTAGTTCAATTTATTATCAATCAAATTAGAGTAGGATAATGAGAAATAAAACCAAATATTAAAAACACCTTCCCCCCACCCCTCCCTTCTTCCCAGGCTTAACTCTACTCAAGAGTCCTCTACCTCATCCGCCCCTGAGCAGCACAGGGGGACAAGGAATGGGGGTTGGGGTCAGATCATTACATGTTGTTTCTGCCGCTCCTTCCTCCTCAGGGGCAGGACTCCTCACACTCTTCCCCTGCTCCAGCGTGGGGTCCCTCCCACGGAAGACAGTCCTCCATGAACTTCTGCAATGTGAGTCCTTCCCATGGGAGAGAGTTCTTCATGAACTGCTCCAGTGCGGGTCCCTTCCACAGGCTGCAGTCCTTCAGGCACAGACTGCTCCAGCGTGGGTCCCCCACAGGGTCACAAGTCCTGCCAGAAAACCTGCTCCAGCGTGGGCTCCTCTCTCCATGGGTCCACAGGTTCTGAAAAGAGCCTGCTCCAGCGTGGGCTTCCCACAGGGTCACAGCCTCCTTTGGACACATCCACCTGCTCTGGCATGGGGTCCTCCCTGGGCTGCAGGTGGACAGCCTGCCTCACCGTGGTCTTCCCCACGGGAATCTCTGCTCTCGTGGCTGGAGCACCTCCTCCCCCTCCTTCTTCACTGACCTTGGTGTCTGCAGGGTTGTTTCTTTCACATGTTCTCACTCCTCTCTCCCAGCTGCTGTTGCACAATAGGGTTTTTTTCCCCCTTCTTAAATATGTTATCCCAGAGCTGCTACCACCGTCGCTGGTGGACTTGGGCTTGGCCAGCAGCAGGTCTGTCTTGGAGCTGGCTGGCATTGGCTCTGTCAGACACGGGGGAAGCTTCTAGCAGCTTCTCACAGAAGCCACCCCTTGTGGCCCCCCTGCTACCAAAACCTTGCCACACAAACCCAACACACAGCAACAATAATACATAACGTTCTAATAAAAAAATTTTTTATAGCACAATAGTCACAAGGGTATTGTAGCCTGTACCAATATTAAAAACAAAGAGAGAAAATAATCTCATTTTGACCAGAAAATAAAAAAAATATAGCTAAATGCCCAGCAAATGGAAACAGGATGTTGTATAGCACAGTAGCACTACAGGATTTTTCTTTTTCTTCCTATGAAAAAGTAACTATTAATTTAGCATTAACCTAAAAGATAATAGAATTCCTATAAGCTGCTCTCAGATAATACCTTCTAGCAAAACACTGAATTAGAGGGCTTTTGCCACTCAGTTTTTCCACAGAAGTAATCTAGGAACTAGATTTAGTCCTTCCAGTGCACTACAAGAGTCACCCTGCAACACAGAGTATTGCAAGCAAACTGTGTTCACAAAGAATATTATTCACTTCCCAGGCACATACACCTTTAACAGTTACTACTAAATATAGTTTACTTTACTGATACTAGGAAGTCACTTTCAGACCTCAGTAACAGAATAGTGAATCTACATAATAAATCTCATTGATGTCCGGAAAAAACTACCTATTAGTGGATTTCCTTCCTACCTCTTCTTTCCCCTTTCTCTCACGCATTTATCTTATTCGTAATCTGAAGATAAACTCATTCTGACCTTGCTTACGTCTATGAAACTTGATTAGCAGCACACATATCAAAATATGATTCAAAAGAATGAACTCAGGCTTGCAATTACATAATTAGCCTTATTAATGGCTTACTTAGATGTGTTTGCAACTTTGAGTTTATTTGTGCATTCTTAGCTGGAAAGAAGTATTAAAAAAAAACATTTGACAGATCATGCCCTACACTGCAAATAAATGCACGGCTGCAAAAAGTAATCATGCTTGACCTCTATAGCGAGGGGATGATACGTCACCAGATTCTTAAGAACTTCATCCAGAGGGGCCAACCTCTTTAAGAATAAATGGTATTTATATCTATGCTAGCTCAAGCCTCTTGAACAAATACGATCACATTGCTAAGCCTTTTAAGTGACTATCTATATGCAATGCTGACTGAAAGCCATCAGCCCACAACTCATTTCTCCAGGTCTTGCAAATTGGACTTGAAAAGCTTCAGAAAGGTTAAAAAGTGCAATATTATTACTATACAGTAGTGGTGAGGTCAGGTCTTTGGTTGCACTGAAAAAGTGTAAAGGCGCAAGGGAAGCAGCTAAGTCAATATATAAAGTTGACAGGTATTGGTATGGCTCATGGCACAATTCTCAGCAGCTGTATGGCCAGTCTGATCTGGGATCACCTACAGTAGTCACTGCATGGTAAGTTCCTAGCTGGAAATAGATAACTTCTACACTAACATGTAAATTAAAAGTGTCTTGGACCATTCCATGGCACTAAGGCCAAATGCCAATATCAAACTTGTCCTGCAAACAGGGTGGCTACATCAAAAAAACCTATTGGGAATAGCCTTACCCCGTATCAATTCCCTAAACAAACAAGCCTGGAAACTGGGATAATGATAGTTGACTTAAAAGTGTGGATAATTGGATTCTATTGCCCAATAATATTTTTGGGGCATAATTTTATATACCAGTAAAAATAACCACGAAGCCTTCTAGGGCACCTCCAGCCCACATTTGTTGTGCTAAAGGGCCCTTTCTCCCTCCTATCCCTTTTCCAGACAGTTGAATTGTAATTCATCAGTTCTCAGGTTCATTTAGTAAAAGATAAGACAGCTGGCTCATCAGCAGATGGTGTTACCCATGTAACGTAAAAACCCATTCCCACTCCCAGTATATGCACACCTTACTGAGGCAAAGGAGTGCCTTGCCCATGGCACTGGGCACGGAGACAGACTCCTGTCTCCAGCCCCAGTGCTGACAATTCCACCTCCCATCACCTGACAGGGTCTCCCTAAATCATACTACCACCACTGACCCCTGATGCTGATGTATTAAACCAAGCAGTGAAATACAGAAGTTTATGATCTAGAGATGCACACATGAGCTGTCTGTATCCAGGAGCTGCAATTTAAGAAAAAATTGCCTATGAAAAGAGTTACAAAATTGAATATATAAAGCTGGTTTTCTTTCCCCAGTATGCTGTTTCTATCAAAATCTTGATACAGCTTTGGGCTAAGTAGGTCAAGACATTCAGAAAAAGGCCAGAAGAGCTACTTTTTCGATGTTTTCTTTCTATGATACGAAATTTTTCACCAGTAAAAGACAGGGGGAAAGGATTTGGGATGTTTATGAGGAAATTCTTTTTTTACGTGTAATTTTCCTCTTTCCTAAGCATTAATTGTATTGTAGAAGCACCTCTCCCTCTTATATGTGAAACCTATCTCACCTCAGCATAAGCACACATAGGTTATTGAAGAGTAGAACTGAAAGCAATGAACACAGGTTTTTCTGCTTCTGGAAAAGTAAACCAAAATTCATTACTAACACCAACAGAGGCTGAGTTAGACAAGCACCAAGCTCCGAGAGCATGTGAGCCCATAGTGCTGAGTACAGGAGAAATTAAAACTTACTTCATCATCCTGTATCTCACAGGCTTGCCTTTTAACAACTTGGTAAATAAATGGAAATCCAGTGTAATAACACTTCCAGAGAGTGGTTGATAGGTTACAGCAGAAACAGTTTTTTCCTGATGTACAGTTTCAAAACGAAGCATCTTTATTTCCCAAAGCCATTTTTATTCTCCAGTAATGTTTAAACAATCTACTATAAGAAGATGGCAGCTCTTTAGGGGCAGAACAGGCTGAAAAGGTGGGGAAAGGAGGGATCTTCACCTGCAGGATTTTATCTTGGCCAAGATTTTATCTTGGAGGTAATGGCAAATCCTTGGTTGACACTAATGCTAAAAAATGTTGGAAATTTTCCAGGAAGAAAGCAAGTTTCCCCATTCAACTTCTTATACAATCTGCATACGACATTTTACCTGCTGCTTCAGATAATTTTTGTTTTTACATGCTCCAGAGGGATGCATTCCTCTAACAAACAGCTGTCTATACAAGCCTTGCAAAGCTGTCTTTTCCATTTAGTAGCACACTTCTACCACAGCCGCTCATCTTTGAGCCTGTACCATGATTTCATGTGTCCATTTATCTTTTTTGTTGTGGTTTTTAATGCTGATATATATGCACTGAAACTCTAGGACTGAAGTGTTTCAAGTCAGGTCCTGAAAAGTTTCCTATGCTCTTTGCTTCAGTTAGTTTCACTACATATTAGCCTTTAAGTAAAACCCATCATTTTCATAGTATTTTACGTAGGGGTGACTGAAGCTATAGAGAGTTAACTAGTTGATTTAGCAATGGATATTAACTTTAAGTTTGTATTTATGAATGCAAACTGTATGTTCTCAATGTGGTAGGTTATCAAACAGTACGTTTTTAAAAGTTGTTACAGTGTCAACTGTTCCTACAAATAATACGTGAAAAAACACTAGGTAATAGAAGTCACAAAGTTGAGGATGGTGGGAAGCATAAATCTTGTCAAATACTTTATGACATAAAATAAACCTTGTATGAAAACAATTAGACAACATGTTGATAAGATGGGGTTTTTTTCCACTTTTACTTTAAGAAGTTTAATGTGTTTGAAAATACGTGGTGAAAGCCTTTTTCAAAACATGAACACGTGGGTTACTACAGAACTGATGGTGAATGCTCTTAAATGGAAATGTTGTCACATTGCCTTGAATTGCAGAGGAATCAACCAACAGTAGAAAACAGATCTCTTTGTCCTGCACAGTCCACAGCACTGATTTTTCTGCAAGTTTTCTATGTACAGAATTATGTATTTTATTAATTTCTACCCTTTTCAGAGACCTAGCTTTGATCTGATGCAAATCTTTGTTGTTTCATCTATTTCAGTGAAACTGCCCAAGTTTGTGTGGCAATGGCACCATAACCAGCAATATATATTAATGTTGCTTTCACTGCATTATATCTATTTCACAAATGGGTCCAATACGTTAGAGAGCAAACATATATGCAGTGTAACCGTAAGAAACACTACCAAACCAGGAACGTATCTCAGAACTGACGTCTGCTTTCAGGTCTTCCAAAGGTCTTCTACAAGACTAATAATTTGCAGAGTATGGGAATGCTGTGATTAAAGATACTACAGAGTATTCTATATTCCATGTATGATTCTATTAAAGATTATTTATGTTCTTTCTAGTTAAATAAAAGAAATAATCAAAATTGTTGTCTTTTAATTTGTCCAGAAGATGAAAATTATAGAAAAAATCTGAAACATTGTACTCAAAACAGAATTGATGTATTATTTTGTGTCTTCAGTCCTCCAAAAGTAATTCCAAAGTGTGTAAGATACTGGTAATAACGATTTTTTAAAAAATAATTAAAAAAAAAACCAAAACCAAAACCAAAATTTCCAGGAGAAAATAATGATTACATAAGAAGAATCAATACTACAAAGATCAGTTAAAAACGAATCATGGAAACAGCTCTAGAGTTAAGCATTTACCTCTTGGGGGGATATTGGCTCCACTGGAAGATGCCCTTCTCTGTGAACTTCTCCCGACTTTGTTGTATGAACTGTTTCAGAATGTAGTGGGGACAGCAGTGCTTGCTGTTTTCTAGCTCTTCCTACACTGATGCAACATGCACTTACTTTTATCAATACACCAAGCCAGAAGAACATGTAATATAATGTCGTAATTCTATGGAGCGGGATGTTTAGATGGGCAACAGCGCTTACTGAGAATTACTTAAAATTATAAGGTGCAAGTTAGCAGGTAGGGGAGGAGAAGAGAGCTCAAATACTCCAGTCATTTATTTTGAAAGCATTGAAAGAGAAGACGGCAGAACTGCATCAACATGATGCACTCCTTCATGCATGTTTATTGGGATGTTTAAAGGCATTGTTGATGCACTCAAACCAGGTGGGAAATGTACTCAAAGCAGGGGAGGGGAAAAACCCCAAACCAAACAGCTTAACGGTTCACTCCTCAGCTAGAATTTGTTACAATTGCTGTAATTTTCACTCCCTAACCTAAAAACCGGTCTTCATTCTCCTCCATATCCAACAGATATGCAGAATTCAGCATCATGAATTTGTCAGACATGAGTCTGCTGGAGTAGGGGAGGGGGTGTAAGAAGGGACGTTAGAAGAATCAGTTTGGGGGTTTGGGGGAGAGCTCTCCAAATACGGTCTTAAATACTTAGAACTGTCCTGTTAAGCATAGTTTCAAGTTGTACAAGGGTAACATGAAGATAGTCATTTTTTCTCATTCTTCTCCATTACATATGCATTTCAGCAATGTAGGTAACAAGCTAAATTGTGCTGACCTTTATCAGAGACAGGGGGTAACTGCTGAAGGAGAAGTAACATTGCTGCGTGCCATGTTGTCCATTTGCTGCTGCAATTTCTAGGCTTCCTGATACCACATAACCACACTAATGAGCACATCAGCTCAACACGCTTACTCACAAATCCCTTTTGAATCATTCTATCAGCTTCAATTGCAGGGGTGAATGTAAATGCCAATTCCAGATCTTCAGCTAGTTTAACATGCAGGAAATGATACACATTTTAATTTACAAGAGCCTCGACTATGTCTCATCAAAATAAGAAAGTCTCCTAATTATATTCCATGCCATCATGACATTTTAACCCTATAAGAAGACTGCATTGTCATGTCATGACAACATGCTCAGCAGACTTCACAAATGTCATATATAATGAGTGGTACATGAATACAGTAAAGTTGGAAGATGCCCATTTAGGACTCTTGCAGTTTGCTCCCAAAGAGAAGGGTGAAATTGAAGCCATGCACCACCTGATTACTTCTTAGGAGCAGTTCTCCCACTTTTAAATCAGAGATTGCTGGAAGCAGTTATAGAAGGGGACAGACAGAAGTGAATTCAAAGTCCATTCACAACAGCTAAGAAATATCTACGTACTTCCAGGTAAGAACTTCCTATCATAGCAGTGCTAGGTACAACTGTTTCAACATACTCATTTTCCTCCATAGGGCAACAGAGAACTCAACAATCCTGCAGTTTCTGCTTCATTTCCTCACTGACAGTCTAGGTCTCCAAGTCAGTACCATCTCCTCTTTCTTTCCTGCATGATTTGCTGAGGCCATTTTAAACACCGCCAAGCAGGTTGTCCTTTTTCCACCAATTCTGCTAATCTAATATTTAAATAAGGACAACACTTAATAGTAAGTATGCCTCAATCCTCTTATGTACTGACTTCTGATCATCTTCAGGACACCCTGTGCTCTTCCCCAATCCTTGACACTTGTTCTCTTCTTCCCTCCAGAGCTTTGACTTCAGTTATAACCAATCAACCTGCTGCAGAACTCTGGTCTGAGGGAAGATGGCAATTTTTAGCAACACTAAAAAGCAGGAGCCTCTCAAAACCAGTCATTCAGAAAGCTATGCTGACTACAATTTTACCAAGTTTCAGATACAAAACAAAACCAATAGGAGTTGTGTATCCTGGTAAACATGTGAAACCCATTTTCTCTTTCCAGCTGAACTCGCATGGAATTATTCACGGGCAGAGAACAAACAGTATAGAGAACACACAGCTTGTCATTGGCAACTAAACTCCCATTTAAGTTCACAGCAAGTGACACACACAACTGCTGTTGCTGTTAAGAGGTGTTATGGATATCACTTTTCATACAACACAAAAGAGCCTGTCCTCAGTACTTAATAATTTAGGGTAGCGGCTCTAACACATGGAGGCTTTTCAGTAGAAACTGAATAAAGTTATCTACCTCCACGTTTCTCTTTTAAATAAAAATTGTGTGAAAGTGAGTTAAAGAATAAATGAGGAACCCACCTCTCTTAAAATCTGCATTTTTACACATGAAATAACCCTACATGTGACAGACCCTCTGCTAAACTTGCAGTCACGGTCATCTTGTTATTTCACTGATACCCAAATAACTACAAGTCAAACACTATTAGTATACACAATATAAACACATACTATTGAAACTGCATTTTGATCAGTTCTCTAGGTTTTTCGTCTTACTCATAATTTTTCAATGCATACAGAAATCATTCCAGTTAATGGAATTTAAAAGACTAAAAAAGCTCGTAGAGTTTAAGGAATAAGCAAGTTACATTGCTGTTCACAAGCAGACATCTATTACATCACTTTGTTTCAGAAAACAAGCAACTGGAATGCTGAGTCATAGCTGGCTTTAAATTTGCATGCAGTACACGCACTGATTTTCAGTGTAATTTTTCATAGCTATCAAGGGCAGCATGTGGCCTTGGCACCATTGATCTTTATTTGGGAAGGGAGATTAGTAAGAATACGGTATTAGAATCTGTGCCTGAGTGAAGTGAAACAGTTGTAGCATGTGAGCAGATAAAAATTTCCCTGCTTAAAATAGATATTACAATACAATTCATCTTTCAGAAAGGTGAAAGGTAACAAGAGAATACCAGTGCTCTTTGTTTAGTGTTAATCAAATAAGACCCAAGGAGATGCATCTATTCTGTTTGGATAATAGCGGTGCTACCTCCTGAGCCATAACTTAAAACAATAATAATAGCAGCACAACATTTACAACTCTCCCAGTCGTCAGCTTACTTGTACATCATACCCTCTACATATGAATTCCTTGCCTACACTGCTCATTGAGCTTGTCAGACGCTTTAGTGGCAGAAATAATTTTTTATGTGGGTCTTGTACAGAGACCAGCACAGTTGGGTCCTGATCTTGGTTGGTATCTGAAAGCATTGGTAATATAGAGGAATAAAAATTGTCAATGTCACTCAGGAAGTTGTTCATGTTTGTCATCAATCACTGACCTGCTTAGATTTGATGCATATGCTGAAATCTTTTCATTCAAGGTGAATGAAGAAGGAATAAAAAGACATTTCGCGTAAGAGAAACTGAAACAATTGTAACCACTGACCCAAGATCAAGTCAGCGTGGAAAGCCTCAGGAGCGTTTATGTCAAGTTGGCCAAGAACTAGTGCCAATGCAGAGGCCAGAGCACTGGTTGGGTCCAATGGCTGGGCCGCGTAGCTCAGTGAAGAAAGCTATGAGAACATCCGAGCAACTGTGAGGAAGCAAAGAGGTAAAGTTTCTAATTTGCGGCACAATACGTCTCTTGTAGCAGAACTGGATAGCTATGCAAGGAAACCTTCCCATCTCCTTCATTTCTTCTATATATAGGAAAGCAAGAGAATGAGTACTTTCTTTATAAAGTAACACCTGACTCATCTCAGCAGTTTCACCTAATAATGGCAACAGTCTTGCTAACTGCTCAAGCAATAGTGATACATAGTGAAGTAATTTATCAAGATCCCATTCTTTCATGAAAAGAGGAAAGAAATGGTGTACAAATCTGAGAGAAAACAGCTGAACAGATTTATTTCCTTAAAGAGTACAGAGTTCCCAGTAAATGATAATGATGAGAAGGAGAACGGAGAGTGGTCTATAAACCAAGTTACATTTGCCTCCTATCTCTGGCTGCAAAGGGGGAAGTGCCTTAAGAGTGGACATCTTTGTGTTAGTGTAAGGAAAAAAAAGAAAAAAAGTTTTACTTGGGTGGGGTTGGCTCTACATGATTTCTTCAGCAACAGGAAGTGGAGCAAATTCTATATCCCAGTAGCGGGGATAAAGTAGGACTTCTTTAAAAGCCCTAGCGCAACACACACATGTAGTGACATTTTGTGAAGCAGACGTGGGGGAGCTAGGACTGGCCATTCCAGATATCAAGCCAAACACCCTTATGGCCTTTGGCAGTCCAGACACTGCTGTGCAGACCTGTGCAGCTGAGATCTCCCTCCATACAGCTCTTCTTGCCCCATCACAGCCTGCCAGCAGCTGTAAGTATGGGGATCAATCTTCAAAAATGTCTAGGTAAGCAAAGTAGAAGCTAAAGAAACTAAGTGACAAGAGAGGATTTAACAAACCTGAATTTGCTCAGTACAGAAAGGTTTTAGAAAATAGCCTGAATGAGGAGATATAAGAAGGCCAACAATATTCATTTAATACAGCTCTGGTGAGATCACTGAGAATCTTCTACTGGCATTAGTGGGTGTTTCATGTAGCTACACAAGGCTCAAGTTCAACCACACAGTTTAGCACACACCTAACCATTGAAGCAACCAACACTTCCGTTGCCTTTGCCAGAACAGTTGCTTACAAGCCATAAAGTTAGGTACCTATTCAAAAGCCTTGCTGAGTTTCAACCACAAGTCTTTGCCCTAGAATAACTAAATGGCATAGTCCCATTGACTAATTAATCATCCCTGTGTATGTTTGCACCTGAACAAAATGGGGGGCGGCGGGGGGGAAATCGCATCAATCTCCAGCAAAAATACACCAGAACACCACCAAGGACATGTGGAGTTCATTTATTGTTTTGCTGATAATTTACTTACGGCAACATCAGTTTGCCAGTAGTAAGTTATTAGAAAACATTTTTCATTATTTGTTCACAATGCCCTTTTTGAAAGGGTTGAGTTTATCTCATTCTTCTCAGCTCAAAGAAGTTTCATTTTAGATATAAAAAATGTGCAGTCATTAGTCTATCTGTGAGTTATTTAGTCATATAGCTAGCAATGCAGGAAATACAGACAGTGATGGAATCCCTCTTGCATCTACCTTCCAGAGAATCAGATTTATCTTATAGATCACAACAGATAAGAGAGTTAGTCAGTAAGCCAAAGACATTCCAAATCCTCTCTCTTCTGAGCTATTTCGATGAAGCATTGAAATGGAGGTTAGGACAGCAACCCAACTCACCAACCTTTCAGAAGAAAAAAAAGTTGCCATTTTCCCTTGCTTAAAGTTTATTTAATTTAACGTTGAGAGCTTGAATATTTTCTAAGCCCAGAGGCCATGGACAAAAGAGGCGAGTAAAATCCCAGCACACTACTAAGGTGAATTAAGTTTAGGCTAGAAATCCTAAATCAGTGGACAAAAATAGATTAGACTATAAAAGCGGTTTTCTAAGAGGTCAAAAGGTCAGATGTCAGGAAATTGGACAAATAAATAGAGGCGAATCCAAGAAAAGAGATAGGCAAAAACTAAGGCATTTTCAATAAAAATGATAATGAGCAGCGGCTTATATAAGACTAGGAATAATAAATAAAAAGGTAATCTGACAATACATTTCTGTAGTTATTGAATAAAGGACTTGCACAAAACTTTCCAGAAAGACTTTGAAGAAGTATCAGCTCTGTCTGGGGATAGTTGAAACAAAAGGGAAAAAGATGTTCTGAAACTCAGTAAGTCTGGAAATCAAGCTTACACGTTCAAAGGACACAACTGGAACAAATCCACTTGAGACACTGAAGTTCCACAGAGGTGTCGCTCATGAATGAGGTAGTGATTTGTGTTAGAAAATCATGACTGACTGACTGTTGTGTCTGCAGTTACATCGAAAGCTCATACTGGACATTAAGGGCTAACTAAAGTCAAAAGAGTTCTATGTTAGCAGAGATGATTCACAGGATCACAGAATAGTTGATGTTGGAAGGGACCTCCGGAGGTCATCCAGTCCAACCCCCACTGCTCAAGCAGGGTGACCTAAAGCTGGTTGCCCAGGACTGTGTTCAGTTGGAGTATCTCCAAGAATGGAGGCTCCACAAGCTCTCTGGGCAACCTTTTCCAGTATTTGATCATCCTGACAGTAAAAGAAGGTTTTCCTTATGTTTAAATGGCATTTCTTTTATATTAATTTGTGCCCATTGCTTTCTGTCCTTTCACTGGGCACCACTGAAAAGAATCTGGATCTGTCTTTACATGCTCCCTTCAGATATTTAAACATATCAAGCCTTCTCTTGCCGCAGCTAAACAGTCCCAGCTCTCTCAAACCAGTCCTCACATAAGAGATGTTCCAGTCCCATAAATGTCTCTGTGGGCCTTTGCTGGACTTGCTCCAGTGTGTTGATCTCTCTCTTGTACTGGGGAGCCTGGAACCGGACATACCACTCAATGTCACAAGTGCTGAGAGAGAGGGGAAGGATCACCTCACCTCCCTTGACCTGCTAGTGACGCTCTTTCTAATGCAGCCCAGGATGCTGTCAGCCAGTTTTGCCATGAAGGCACAATGCTGGCTTCACAGCCAATTTGTTGTCCACCAAGACCCCCAGGGCCTTTTCTGCAAAGCTGCTTTCCAGCTGCTCATTCCCCAGCCTGTACTGGTTCATCGGGCTGTTTCTCCCCAGGTGCAAGACTTTGCAATTCTCACAAAGTCCCAGAAAAAAGCTTTTGGCAGCTTTATCTAATAGGGGTAATGGAAATAATAAGATAATTGCACACAGCATTTTAGTCAGTTTTGATTGTTGCCCTCTTTCTTTAAGTAGTAAGGATCCACTGAAGTATTGAAACATAGTTTAAGTTCCTAATTTCCCTTTGTGGATCCTGCGCTAAAACAACTGTATTTGTTACTTGTTAAATGTTGCTAATGTGATCCATGTAATTAAATCACAGCTCACATTGCCATCGTATTTTTTTTCTCTCAAGGTATCTTGATATTTTAATTTTTTTATTTTTCCGAGAATCAATAATGTAATTTACTTAAAAGACAGAAAACATGCACTAGAAACCATAAAATGAATACCATTTCAACAATGATACAGGCCTTGAAGCTGTGAATTGACTGTGCCCAAAATAATAAATAGACCCTTCCCAGTGACTGGCCAATTTATAATCTGATCCTACTGAGATTTATGTACATGCTTTATGCATGATAAGGTATCCCATGGACTTCAAGAAAGTCAAGTCAACATTTAAACTATTCTGAGATTAACCTTAGTTATGGTCTCCACTATAGCCAAACTAACAGACCTGGGGTACAGATCTGTGATTCTTTTTGTTTGTTACCTCAAGATGTTTAATCTTCATATCACAAAAGTTGAAGAAAATTTTAAAATCTATTACTGGTTGACAAATATATTTTCCAACAGCTCAGCTTCTGATTGTTTGAGAAATATTTATCTTTCAATTCACCAACATTATTCCTTATTCATCCTTAGTGCAACTATATTTTTATACCCATAATATTGTACTCATTAGTATTTTCCATAAGCTGTTATCAATAGTAATTTTATATGTCTATCCCTAAACTTTTCATTTCTACTGTCTTTGAAGATACATCATTATAACTCAGCTAGGCATAAATCTTGGACATAAAAGAGTTTGTTTGTTTTTGTAATTGAATGTTGCCATGACATCAGAACAATTTATGACCCTGGTAAAAGTGGAAATATCCGTGTATTATGCACAGGAGTCTTTACATACTGGGATCCAAAACAGGTCTTTTCATGTTTTGCATAACATTCTTAAAATAGTCAAACCAGTTGGTTTTTAAGATTGTAGCATAACTTTTCCTTGCTGCTGTAGAGATTGAAATGGGCACAGATATGAAAGCTAAACTATTTCCATAAATATTTCAAATACCAGATAAGGTAAGGGCCTGTCAGCATTTCTTTAACAAATCATTATTTTCACAGAGACTGTAACTCAAGTGTGAAAAAAGCCAAACTTCTCTTTGGATTCCAACTTATTTTAAAATTAAGGGGGGGGGGGTGTCATTCAGACTAACAGAAAATTACTTCTAGCAAGTGTGAAAAAATACAAAGGTAATACAAGAATTCCCTCTATCTCCAGCCCTCCTTGCAGAAACTGTGGGTCTCAAATGCATTTTCTGTTTCTGTAAACTATATTTCTGTGCCTTAAATTGATCTTTTTCATTTAAAGTGGAAACCTTTTTTTTTTTTTTTCCCAAGTGTCCATAACACAGACTACCAGTTTTGGACAGGAATTAGTATAGATTAGAGGAGAAGAAATAAATAGAAATGACCACAAAACTCTTATTTTCAAATCTGGTTTGCTATGTGTTCATTCATTCTTCTTAACAAAAAATTCATAAGCATTTGAGAAGGTGGAGTGAGGTTTTATCTCTGCCAACCAAATAATCCTGGGGTTTAGGAGTCTGTTTCTCTAAACCTTCTTTCAAAGTGATTTTGTTATACTTCAGTGCTTATGCTATTATACAGGTATGGAGCCTACAAATAATGTTAGCTGGCTGACAAAATAAGGCATCCAGACCCAAGCAATTCTTTTTACAGTGTCAGCTCACAGACCAGTAATTCTGGAAGGAACTATTTGTAAGGTAGGAATTTGTATGAATTGATAGGCAAAAATAATGGCAACAGTAAGCATTTGTAGGAACCAAAAAGTTTGTATGAAGTAGCGTGATTGCCATCTCAGTTCTCACATTTGTCTACGTTCTTAAAGTTACTGTAAAGTTATGCAAAGAAT
This sequence comes from Haliaeetus leucocephalus, assembly GCF_000737465.1. Classification (NCBI taxonomy): domain Eukaryota; kingdom Metazoa; phylum Chordata; class Aves; order Accipitriformes; family Accipitridae; genus Haliaeetus; species Haliaeetus leucocephalus. The sequence goes on from NW_010972664.1 coordinate 14,978,237, forward strand.
TTGTAACTTTCAAGAACTAATATTCAAAAGCTTGCTGTAGTCCACTTAGCAGGACATGGCATCAAGACAAAGAAGTTATCTCAACTATTTGCTAAACATTAATAACCATCCATCTCTAGCTATACTTTCCAAAAGTCTCGAACAGCACCTGAAGGAGGGTCCAACCTGTTTCTGTGCTGTGATATTGTCTACAATGGAGTAAATTATGGGTAACAGCTCCACTGGATTTAACATCTTCATACCCCACTTTGTACCGTCTCATTATAGGCATTATCATATAGGCAATGCTATGAAAGTGAGATTGTTTCAGCATTTAATAAAAACTCATCATCCCAAATGTTCAAGAGTTTTGAGGATCACGAATACACCATGCAGAATGGTGAGAAAAGGCTTATTTTGTAATAAAAAACATTTAACACCTTCCCCCTCCACCCCCCACCCCCAGATTTCTCAGCAGTCACCAATTTCATGCAGTATCCATTTATCACAACTTTCTGCTTTGGCTAAAACATGCTTTCTAGAGTATATTGCCAAAAGGTCACCGAGAGCAACTGAAATGTATTTTTGCTTTAATAAGGAAGCAAGTACTTGTATTAGAGATTCAAGATTTCCACATTTGATATACTGACTTTTACCTCAGTGACTTCTAATTAAAAAGGCACATGCCTAGGATCTCACTACCATTTGTCAATCTGTGTAGCACCAAGAGTTGTGAACAACATCACCACTTTGAGCACAAACAATTACATACATAAAACTCAGCCACCTCCCGAATTTTCCCGACCTCTAGTTGAGAGCTCCATTTTGCTGGACTTATGATTCCAAATATTAACTGATACAGCTGAATTGCATGTGAACCTATTTGAAACAGTCTCAAACCTATCTGGGATCAGAAGTATTTGCTTGGGAACCACTACAATCCCCTCTTCCCTATAAATACAAGAGCTGAATTAGTAAAAGACAGCACTCTTAGGATGTTATTCTAAACAAAATAACTGTATTTCTTTTAGGATGTGAAAAAACATCTTGAAGTAGCAAAAGGTTGCTATTTCAACCTTTTATTTATAACAGCAATACTCATCTTCGAAAAGAAAACTTAAACATCTCTGCAGGAAGAAAATCATTATTTGAGATCTCTTTCAAAATTCTACAAAATTGCATGCTGCTTTGCAGAAACAAGTACTGTTATTCTACATGGCATGCCCGGCTATATACCCTACGAAAGCACTGCTAAGTGACATTTCAGCCTTTTGCTAATTTATGTTTAAAAAGAACAGCACAATGCTCTATATGGAGCCAGTAGCCCTATTAATGATATTTGACACTTCCCTAGCGTAAGTCCTTGTTTCAGTTGGTTATAACTTTGCATGTTTTAAATACGGACTCTGAACTTTATACTTACATTTAAAGTTAGAGATAAAAAGTGTGCGTTTTTTACAACCAGGAGAAAAGACTCATTATTTTTCTTTTATGCAAACTGATCCCCCCCCCCCCCCCCCTTTTTTTTAAGAGAAGTTAGTGTCTCCAAGGTTTAGGACAATGGCTTATGACCTGTGGATTTTATGTGTGCATATGATGGCTGTCTCCCTTGTCATCTTCTGCAGCAAGAGATGGAAAAGTTAAATCTCTGAAAATTTGTTTCAAATCTGCAGAAGAACCTTAATACCAGGTATCTCCCTTTTCAGAAGGTTTAATGTATGTTTAACCATAACTCTTTTCCCCTTCCCCTGAAAAGTTTTGAGATAACGGGATCTTAACCTTTTACTAAATTGGGTCCTGCACCTCATTCAATACACAAGATGGCCATTTGAGAATGAATCAGGATTATGTATCGTGAGACTGTTGTTTGTACAAGTCCTGGATATTTGTCAACCACTTTAGAAGGTCTGAAGTCAAGGTTACAGGAAGATGCTTAAAAAGGAGGGATTATTTAATGGGTAAGGCAGTTAAACAGTACTCCAGTAAACCACTAGTGCCGCCCCCCAACACTTCTGCTTAACACTAGCAAGTTACTGAAAACAAATTTGTCACAGTTTAGCCATTAATAAGTATTCACGGTTTTCTGCCAAGATACCTGAGAATGCTTTTGCATAAATTCTGTGACTAAAATATTGGAAGTAGGGTTTGAATGTAAGAAGTATCCTGTATGATAAGTAGCCTGAAGATTCCAGCCCTAAATTAACCACCCAAACTTAGCAGATCCTTGGCTTCAGTCTCTTGGGCCTATAAAAAGGGATATTAATAGCAACCAGTCTCAGCTAGGAGTTAAAGTCATGAATATTTGCAGAACATTCAGTGTTCAGCCATTCCTAGTAAAGTCCCTCAATAAATTAATGATTTTCCATTCAATACAAGGATCAAGGAGGTGGAGATGTGAAGACATTATTAAATAAAACATTCAATGAACAAAGCTGGGGTCTTGGACAGAGAAAAAAATACCACAATCTTTAATTACATTGTTGCACATTTTATTGAAAGAAACATGTGCAAAGGTGATGAATTCAGGTCACACAAGCAAACTTAATTCTGGCACTTCCCAATTTCAACATATTTGACTTCGCAACCTTAAAATTCTTTTAGCGTAGGATTTTTGGATGCAGTGCGGTATATATCTGTAAGACAGCCAAAAACAGCTGCATGAATAAATGCAAAACTCTTGCATACCACAAATTTAACTAAATGTGACTTTATCTCCAGATCAGGAAAGACAGTAAGTATGCAAGTGCTTATTTTGGGGGTTGGGGATTCATTTGTTTCCAGTAATTTAGATATCAGTGTCAGAGTGTGTCAAATCCCTCTGGTCTATAATTTCCACTAAAAATTCATCACTCAAAGAAAACACTTCCTGGACAGTGTGAAAGGGTTCCATGAGCATGAGAAGTGACTGAATTGACTGAAGTTACCCTTGCAAGCTTTTAAGGGAGATACAGCTCCATAGTAAGTCACTGGGTGAGAAGGAGTAAGACTAGAGGGTAAAAAAACCATAAAGGATGAAAGGACTGCTTCCGAGTGGTTAGAGGAAAAGACAAGGAACTGGGACTCAAGGGGCATCCCATTAACAGTAGAAGCACAAGCAAAATTTGTCCTGATGATTTTATTCTTGCTGTCACTTCTTGAAAGATTCCGGCTTGTAGAGTGCATAAGACTTCAGACTTGCAGACTTCAGAAGAAGCTGAGAATAAGGAGCATCTTATAAGACCTAGACTTAGGATCTATTCAATTTCCTGTCCAAATAGTAATGTCTTACACATGCAAATTTGCAGAGCTGAATTTTATCTATTTAAGGACACCCTGTAACTTACATTACCGTAGTGGTTTCAGGACTTTAATGCAGTTATGCAGCAATACATTGTCCTTTACATTTCATTTTCCTTAAGTTTATGAGGCAGTTGACACTGTACCATCCAGTGTAGGATACTTGGGTTAATGATGGGTTAACAGGGACATGCCCAGCATCCATTTAGTTGGGTTGGGCAAGCTTGGTGGCAGGCTAGCTCCTGAGGTATGTAGGAAGAAAAGGAGTCAGGAGGAGGAGACCTCCTAAAAAGTCACTTTGTAATGGGATGTAAAGGTTTATGGGAAAGTTGGTATGCCCTTACTGGACAAAGCAGGGATTTGGACTTAACAACCTAAGTGATGTGGCTCCATGAAGTCAAACAAAAACTTGGCCACAGCTACCATAGACATTATTGAAATAACTTATACCCTAGCCTACCATATAAATAGACCTTACATCACCTTAGTAGTTATTATTTTTTAAAGTCTAGGAAATGAAATGCAAAAGCTACTCAATGCAACTCTTAAGTATGAACAACTAGGCTCTAAACTAGTTAAATATTTAAGTACATGAGCAAGCACTTACATTAAAGTTGTTGTTGAATTTATGTGCTACTTGCTGGACTAGTACCATAAATCAACAGGAGTCAGAAAATGCAAAAGTTTACGTTCCAGCAGTGACATGATTTTGGCACTCATAGTACTTTCTATTTCTGTTTTCTCATTAAATATGTCGCTTAATATGTATAAGGGGACTTAGTCAACCCTATTCCTTGTCAAACTAATATAATCATTCACTATCACTAATACTTTCTACGCTGGTGTGTAAATTTTCCTTTTTATATACATCACTTAAATATTTGCATCTTCAGATTTTGTAAGTTTTCTTGTATGCTGACAAGAAGCAGCACATATTTTTAAATACTACCACATTTAGTATTCCTTTAAATCCTCTCCTCTGCTTGTAATGGAACTACATTCTCCCTTTAACTGGGCATTGGATAAAGACCACACAGAGCACATTTTTATCATGAAGGAACCCCAAACGAGCTGTAAAGTAACTGATCTACAAATCAGTAGGAGTATTGTGATAAACAGCTCTGAAATGCAATCAGCTGTAGCTTGAAATGCAGCCATTGTTTACCAGTACATGCATACCACTTTACAGTTTGTAGCAAGTGGTGAAAAATTGTACCTTTCCTAATAACCCAAGATGCGGTGGAAAATTAAGTAGGTAATATGTCATTAAGAGATCTGGACTTCAGCCAAGACAGAGAAGCTATCTCACTACTTTTCTGATGGGCCCCAAAGAATACCAAGTGACTTGAGGAGATCCTCAGTTTTATGTATTACCCAAAGGAGAGCAGCTCTAAACAGCACAGTACCCCACAAGAAGTTGATTTCAGTTGTGATTAGTGTACTTTTATAAAGCTAAATACAAAATTTCATTCTCCAGTCTTTGTTTGGCATAACCCCCCATAAAAGCATGGAAGATATTTTTATAGATCCCAAGTAGATATAATTGCCCAACTCTTACCAAGAATATTGAAGACAAGCCTTAAAATTCCCTGTGAGATTACAGATTATCTCCCTCAGCCCAGGATGTACATCCTTGTGTTGCATAGTGTCTAAGTTTTCTTTCAAACTGAAATAAGAGTTAAAAAATAAGTAGTTTTGTTACAATTCCTGACTAGAATAACACATCTTCTGCATAACAAGGCTCTGAAGATTTTTTTAATTCACTGTTTTTATGACTCTCAGGTTGTGCAATAGCCAGCAGCTTCCAGCACCAATGCACTGCACAAGACCACAGTGTCTTATGTTCACAAGATTAAAAAAAGAAGAAAATGGTTTATCAAAACTGGGAGTTGGAAGAGAAAGAACTACACAATACCTGTGAATGAAGAAGGAATGCTAACAACTATGGAAAAGTTGATCATGGTATTTGGAAAGGCAGCATTAGAAAACTCAGAATAGACATTTTTTCAAAAAATACCTGCAGCACTTCTAAAAACATGGATGTACTGAAACTGAAACCAGAAAATTAAAATCCCAGCTGAATTCTGGGCTGCATTTTGGTGTCTATTTATCATACTTTTGGCAAAAACATAGAGCAGATTAGTACTCTGTTTTAATAGGGCACCTGTTATACAAAGAAGTTGCAGGTAAAGACAGGCAAATGGCAGAGTGAAGGATTCTGAAGTCAAAAGATACAGCGTTCCAACCTCAGCAAAGAAAAATAAACAAATCTTCACAGTGTAATTAATTCATCCCAGTCATCCTATTTAGAAAGTTGACAGTTTTATTCCTTCTTTCTGCTTCAACTCTTAAGTAACAGCAGCAGTGTTACACTCCTGGTTCAGTCAATCAGGTTATGTAGTTCACCAAAGCTCTAGGTCACATTAGTTCACAGATTTGTTTTATATGCTGCTCTTGACAGATGAAAGAGTCTCAATTTTCTTTCCTCCATTAGCCTGCCATCCTGAGAATTGCCAAATTCTGGAAATCCCAGCAAGTTCCCAATCTTTTGCAGAATCAGGTCTACAAAAAAATAAGAAACTTCTGACAGAAGTAACACACAGAATCAGTTTACATGAGCTACATACTTTACATTTTCTCTTGATCACCATTACTAATGGTCATGGAGAGAATCATCCCAAAGCCCTTAATTCTATTTAGAGTTCCTTAAATATATTCTTCTTTTCCAGGGAGAGCATGGGAAACTGCTGTGCATCAAAGTCTGACTGAAGTAGTTGCGTTAAAGTTTGCTAGGTAGTGATAGACATGCTTATGCATTACAGTGCACTAATACTGAATAATCAAACATTTTCAACTCACCTCCAGAAAAATCTATAGGAAGCTCATACATATTCTAAGGAGAAAGAAATTAAATTCTCAAACATGGTAAAGTGCCACAGGAATCTTTTGAAAATGTTGTGGCATTTACTATCTTCTTTACAGGATTTCTATACCATTTTTTAAAATCAATCAGCTTTACACTCCCGTCAGCAGATTGTACAGGATGATGGAAAAGTTCTAAAGAAATCTCATTATCAACTTCTCACTTATGTAAGGATAAAATCTGAAGCAAGAGAAGAATATTATTCTGTTTGAATCAATAGCCTCCTAGGGAAGACCAATACTATTAATGAGAGATACTCCGGCCAACAACATAAGTACAAAGTCACGCATATGCACAAGTCCCAGAATTGTTGTACATATTGTTGTATGTGCAAATGACAGCCCAGCAGCAGCTGAAGTTAAAGAATCTGGAGCACCCACGTGCATCATCTTCTAAGAGCAACAGCAGGAACTCTCCTGATTCCAGTGCTTAAAACAAGAGAACCTTCTCCTTCCAGCAGTTTCAAGAATAAGAGCTGTGGAGGAGCCCTGCTCAGTCTTAGAGGAACTTCATGAAGCTAAGATGAAGGCATTAAAGACAGTGAACTTTTTTTACTACTGTCTACAAGCTAAATACAGCACTTGTTGCTTATTCTTTGCACAATTAGTTCTGTCAACAGTCCTATTGGATAGATATTACTATCATTGTTTTGCAGAAGGAAAAACTGAAGTTGAAGAGTTAACTGAAGTTTTCCCCATAGGCACAAAAATAGCTGAGAAATTAAGTCTCCAAAGTAGGTAGCTTTGAATCACCGAATGATACACTTTCCATATAGCTCATTTGCTATAGATGCAAGTTAGCAGAAGGGAACAAATGTGTTCCTGGCCTTCGGATTTGCAGGGCGAGCTAGAGATGTAACGTAATGTATACATGGGCTGAAGCCAGAATTTTGGATGTAAGCTCCGATGCCAGATCTGGGTTCAAATGACACTGATCTCCAGATAAAAACCAATAAACATACAAATCTGTGGTCATAAGAACACAGATGGTGCTGTCCATATGTTTTTATGGCATACACAGGGGAAAATCCCGTAATTTAATATGCACTTTTTCCTATTCATTGACACAATAATTAAATTCCCCGAGAACGTACTCAACAGCTTATGAGAGAAGGAAGCATTGGGAACTTCGTAGCATTGGCTTATTTAACAAGCAAGGGAAGTGAGAACTGCTACAATTTATAGAATTTATGTGATGACAGAGCAAATTTTAACCACAGCATGTTAACCCATAGACACTCTGTAAAGACTAAGGACACAGGATGAACAGCTGTATATGACATCCCATTTCTAGATCACTGGACTAGCTTGTTGGATGATCCCAGGGTGACAGAATTATTTTTTCTACTTACACAGAAGCAAAGATTTAATAAGAGTCCAGACATTGAAATAAAGACAGTTTTTCTCCCAGGTTTATTGCTAACATTTAAAACAATGCTTCCATTAAAAAAGTATTTTCACACTTGATCAGTTTAAGGGGTTCATTATTTTCATGCTGTGCAATTATGTAGACTTCTGGTAAGTATTCTCTGCCTCTGTACACTAGACCGAAGTGCTAATTTTGGTATTTGCTTGATGCTTGGAATGTGATAATGGTATTTGGAAGGAAGTCTTTTATTGAGCTGTGTAAAAATTGACAGTCTCACTTCACATGCATTTATGTGAAAAAAATACTCAATAAGCATCTGTTCTTTTCGCCCACATCAGGTTAAGTGTTTCAAATGAAAGCCAGCAATCTTCATATATTTTAACACATTTAAAATGTCCCTATGGTTCAAATACAATATATCTCTATGAAGAATAGTGTTTTATTAACTACAAAGAAAAAATAAAAGAAATATATCTTTATAAGACTCCCCAACTTGTGGGTCTTCAAAGCCATCCAAACTGATTTTTGTATTACTGCAAAGCTAGTTCATATGGATTTATAAACTTATGTTACCTTGTGCAATATGATATGACCATTAACATAATACACAGTAGGGCATAGGTGTTATTTACTACATACCTAATCTTGCCTAAATGTTTTATATATTTTTTGGGAAAGTTTAACTATGAATAATTCCTCCCAAATGTATTTTTTTCTGTTTCTTTTGGTACAAGATTTGATGGCCATTTTCTAAGGAGTTCTAGATGAACACAATTCTAATATTTCTGTGCATTGTTTGCTGTTGACAAAACAAATAAACAATGACATTCCATATGTGACAGATATAAGTTGAAAGAGTAATAACAGACTCAAATGTCCACAAAGATTCAACCTGAAAGGATAGTACTTGTGCAGAATATAAGCATGCTTCATTGGCTAAAACCCATAATGAACTTTTGCTTTTTCTTTGGGTGTTTTTGGTAACCCAAAACCAGTGGGTTTTTTCATGCCTTTGTCTTTTCTACCACAAGTTTGTTAATGAATGTGTAAATGAAATCTTAAGGTCGACTAAAATGCAGGAAGGAGAAGATGCACAAAAGCACATTTGGGAAAAGAACATTTGGAGTAATGAGCACGTGAAGAGTCTGCAGTGCTGGCTTTAGGAGGATAACTTAGAGTGTTAAAATCAAATGAAGTATTGCCCTTAGCTAACAGTTCTTCCCCAGAGAGAAATATTTCTTCGGGGAAACATCCACCTTTAGAAAACAAACCGTTCTTTCACAGTTAAAAAAAAAAGTTTCCTAACTAGCTATTACAAATAGCAGCCTATTTAGCATCTTTGCTAAGCTTAGGGAAAAATACACTATTTTAAAAAGAACATTAAGACCAAAATGGCTGGGTACTCACAGTTAAGAAACACCATTTTAAAACTGCTGTACATCCTCTCACTCTTTTATACACGTTGCATTATGATGCAATCTTTAGTGAACACAATTACATGACATTTTTGCCCACAGATTCCTGCCTCATTCAGTGCACAAAATACAATGTGCTCCATTAACGAGCAGCTATTCAATAATCTTATCCTTATTATCTTCCCAGCAGCACCTTTTTCCCCAGTGGCCCCAGCATTTCTCCAGCACTCCCTGGAGTTTGTAACCTGGTCTCAGGCTTCAGAAAATGAGGGGCTGCATCACGTCCCACCTAGACAGATTTTGCCAAGAGAGAAAGGGGACCTGCACATCTACCCCTTGTGAGGGGAGATGTGAGTAAAGATCACAGATCTCTTGAATCTGTCCATTCCTCTTCTCCTCAGAAAAAAGGACCAGGGAGCAGGGCCAGCCTGCCAAGGACAGGGAGAGATTTCTGTGTGCCCTGATTTGCCTCTACGTGAGCCCGTGACCCACCTCCTGACACAGCAAACATTCAGATGGACATGCCCTCCTCCACCTCTCCTGAGGACACCAGACACTACTCCTTTCTCCATAAGGTAGGTCTACTTTCAACCTCACTTAGGAAGAATTGACAAACCCGGTACACCCAGATATAAAATGTCAATGCTTCACAAAATAGAAATAGAACTTCACCAACATCCCTGTAAGATGATGATTCCCATGAGATGTTAAGCTCTAAGTGGCACTTACTAGGTCTTGGCATCTCATATGAGGTGCTTATGGCCTAATTTTTAAGAATGCTTCTGAAGCACACTCCATGGTGCTGTGTATGTTTCAACAGGATCTTGACCCATCTGCAGCATGGGTACTCTAAAGATTTATGCTAACTACTGGCTACCTCTGAAAGGTTTGGGTTAAATGACTTGGGTTGTAGTAGAGCTCTACGACAGACAAGGAGAGAATCAATTTCTTTAGGGAGCTTTCAGCATCATATTGTCCCATCTCTTCTTCAGTCCTCTACATACAGTTCCTTACTACACACCTTGCAATAAATGAAGCACAGGGTTTTATGGATAAGAACTGTTGTTACTACAGTTGTAGTACAGTTGGATAGTTGTAGTACAGTTGAATAATGTTGTACCTGTACAGCTGTACAGCTATCCCTGATTCAGTGCCGGAGCAGACCAGTCTATATATTGAGTAAGGTGACAGTCACAGAAAGGAGGGAGAGGGAAGTGATACCTGTCAGGGCTGCTGTATCAGTCTGGATGTCTCAAATTGGTCCCAATGTTAAATGTACAATAGTATCCACAGTCAGTGTTCCTGCTACCTCCAGAGAGAAGCACCTATCCTTACCAGCACTTCCTACACACTGCTGCCTCAACTACATCTCCCTGTCACTTTTGGTGCCACAGCAAGCGTGTCTCTTGTGGTGACTCCTGGGGCGATTTCTGCTACTCCACCAATCACCTTGTGAAGAACCTCGTGGTCAAAACCAGTATTTCTCTGGATAGTATATGCCCTCAATACTTCAGTTGTCTCAGATCCACCCATCCAATGCTATCACATCCATCGAAAATATGACTTCAAGTTAGCAAACAGGATTTGGTAGCGAGAAGTGAGGGGTAACCTTCTGATGTTACTGGTCCTGTTTAGAATAGTGTCTACAAAAGAAGTTTATTTCCAGATCTAGGTACTGCCTGCTATTACAAGCCATCCCATCTACAAGGTGAGCTGGGCATTTCAGCATCTTGTGAAAAACGTGACACCCCTGGCAAGCTTGGGTAGAGATTCTTTTTTTTTTTTTTTTTAATGGTTGGTTAGTTAATTATTTAGTAAGCAGCTGAATAAAAAAAGTCTTCAGAGCTCTGCCTCTCTCCATTCCAAGGTCTTTCCCTTTATGTTTTTTTTATATTGGACTCATCACAATTATGAGCTGCAACTCAGAGCTCTCTATTATAGTCATGCAGGAACACTACACTATTGAAGTCAATGCAGATTAGTTTGATTTACTCTTACGTTTGCAATTTTATAAGCAACTACTCTTACACCTATTCGACTTCACTGAAAGGAATGAAGACAAGAGTCAGCCTTTTCTTGTTTGCTCACCAGAAATTTGAAAACCAGAGGAAGGGGAATAAGCCATGAAGAATTCCACGAATTAGTTGCTAGGCTATGGATGGAAAACACACTTGGGAATTACGAACATTAAAATACTTATGCTTGGACATTGCCTTCTTTTATCTAAAACAGGCTAGCTGTGGAGAAGGAATGATGAACAAAGTTTAAGTGCCTTAATTGTTTTGGAGATCTGCTTTTGGACATATTTAAGCTCCCCTTAGGCTTATGAGCTTGTAAAACCCCCAAATTTAAAAAAAAAAAAAAAAAAAAAAAGGAAAAAAAAACCAAAACATTTTAATCCTCCTCCTCCTCCATCTAATGTTTCCAGACTTTCTCACCTAACTAGCAAGGATTTACATCAGTGAATTAAGCCTGTACCTTTAAAAGTGTAACCTGCATGCTTGCATTCCACTGAGCTTAAACTGTATTATATTGCAGCCCTAACTTTACTATGTCTCCTAGAAAACCATTCCCTGTTTTTCATCATTTAAGACACACACAACTCTTCACATTTTCAGCAGGATGGTGGCAGAGCTGAAAAAATGAGAAAGGATCTGCCTTAATCCCTCATAATCTTCCTGAGCATCAGGATCTGTGGGAAGCTTCATTATTAGAGGTATCATTTCTTCCTCTATTACTAAGTAATTATTTGAATAATCCATTTTGCTTGAGTGAGTTCGTAAATCATTTTGTTTTGGGAGATGTATTTTGGCAGTGATTTTAGGGAAATTCATGTGCTCAGACCCCAAAATACTCATATCTTGTATGCTTTGCAAGCCTGGTACATGATTAGCCCTCAATTTAATAGGATGCCTAAGCTAGAGGAAAACAATTCCTCAAGACAAAGTGCAAGACTGAGTCACGTCTCATTTACACTGATGTAAATAAGGGAGAGAGCCAGTGAAAAGAAGGAATTTACAATACTTTAAATAAGAAATTCAGACTTGCAGAGCGTTGCTTTGTAATGCCTCAGTGTTGCAGTTGAAATTGTATGTGTTCAGCACTCTGCTATAGCAAAAACTGATCAGAAATAAGCGTTATTAACTTTTTTAATAAAATCTTGCAGAATTTTCAAGGGATTCAGACCAAAAAAAGCACTCTTTATCTAAGTCTATGAGAATTTGATAAAGACTAGTCACCCCTACAAAAATCATAGCAATTTCTCTAACCATCTCTTCTGATGGGATTCAATTAGTAAAATAAAGGGAATAAGGGGGAAAAAAAAAAGAAAGAAAGAAAACCAAGGAAATCTTATTATATGCTATTAAACTCAATAAGGCTTTTCCATCAGAGAGCATCAAGTCTTATTTCTGGTAATCCCTGCGCTGTTGTAAATCAGGAGTTACTGCTATAAAGACTACAGAGTTCCAACAGAATAAAATTGCAGTAAGCAGAAGGCAGACCTTTGAATCATATTGCACAAGTCTAGAGAATTGTTGGACAAAAATCTTTGCTGCTAGCAACTCTATGTTTTTTTGTAAGTCTCACAGAAACGTTAGCCCTTGAATATTGACAGTTTGGCAGCTCTGCCCCAGTCAGTCTGAAATGGAAACTTAAAGGTGAAGACCATTAAACTTGGGTCTCAGCAGATTTTGTTTCACATAAAACCTAGTATCCCACAGCTGGATTCCCTTCAAGAAACTTGAAACAAAACACAGATAATGGCATGGATTGTCAGCCCCACTGCCAGCAGTGACCCTCTTGCCTCCAGGCACCAGAGTGACAGCCAGGCTCTCTGAGGATTATTACCTCTCAGGTCCAAACTGATCTTGAATCTCTTGCAGTCCCTTGGCTCAATTTAATTTGCAAGGATGTGATCCCCACCCCAGATCTGTCCTGTAGTTAGACTATTCTTTCATGGGTATGAGAGAGGAGGGTTTAAAACCCTTGGAACTGAAGTCCCACATTTCCTAGTCATTTCTCAGGCTACAGTGCACAAAAGCTGTGAACAGGAATATTAGGTAAATACATTTTGGGGCGGGGGGAAAGGCAGGTGCGTAATCTAGGGGGTTTGTGGATCTCTCTTACAAATTAGGCCCCTAGACTGTATCTACCATGAAACCTTCCCCCGACATCCATTTGCAGGCTTGGACTTGAGATAATACAGTGATAGCATACAGAGGTACCATATCACAGACAACTTCAAACATATCTATACATACATTTAGATTAGGATAGGTAAGTGAACATAGCCACTCTTAAGAGACTTTTTAGGACTGGAGCCTGCTATTTCTTTTTCAGGAATATGAATAACCCTTCCTCCTGCTCTACTGTAAAGCAAGAGAGTATAGAACTACATGATGTCCTGACTGAGGAAACAGCAGTTTCCAGAAACTGATTCTGAAAAACGTCAGCAGGTGAAAAACCTTGGATAACAGAGATAGTAGTAGTAGTATCATATTTTTACAATAAAGAAAATATGTAAATCATACACACAACCCCCCATCACAAGCATTTCTTGGGATTATCTGATGGGAGGAAGATTTCAAGTCAAACTTTGATTATAGGCGTGCTAATGCTATTCAGAGTTAGTAAGATGTGCATTATAGGTAAATATTTGCTTTGTCAAAGAATATATGCCATCATAAATAATCTGTGTTTGTACAGATAGAAACCATAGGCTTCATTTTCTGTGAGCTATGCTGCAGAGAAATATAAAGTTTTTCTGAAACATTTTATAGAAATGTATGCTATATCTTACCAGAAAGTGCATCTGAATAAAAATACGTCTGGTGTAAAGCAATGTCATTCTCTGAAAAGTTGGTGGTATTTGTTCGTACTTAGCCTTGAACTGAAATTGGCCAGAGATATGGAATTTTGATGATTATGTTTCATATCTTTATCATATCTGCCCTGATCCCAAGATAAATAGACTATTTCCCAGCAATACAGTATTTCTAGATATCAATTTACTGTAAAATTCTCTATAAGCAATTTCAATTCCCATGTAGACTCTACTATATTGTATTTTCAAAAAGTTCAACAACAGGAAAATGAAAGTAGAGGATCAAAAGCAAGTTTTTTTACAGTTGAAAACAAGCGAAACTTTGGAGTTTCATATAGGTACTGTCAAAAGGAGTAAAAAGCAACATATTAAGGGACATAGTAGAACCTCAAAAAAAAGTAAAGACTTGGCATCCAGTTCATTCTTTTATTAAGCTTCCTGATGAAAGAGAAACCCATCACATCCCCCAAAAAAACCCAAACCCAAACCCAAAAACCCAAACCCAAACCCAAAAACCCACAGAAAAAGGTCTTTGGTTTTGTAAAACAAACAAAAAAACATACCGTGAGAAATCCTAAACCCACCAAATATTGTGACTGACTTCAACATGGACAAGAATTCACCTTAGACATCCTACCATCCCACAATGACAAATAGTTCAAACTCAGATCCCTGCCCAAATTCAGGGAACATTTGGGACCACCTGTGATTCTACACCTAAACTTCTAAGTCACCTCCATTGAGCAGAATTGTTGTATGTTACTACTACAAGAGGAATAGCCTACACATAAAGAGCAGAAACACTCCTCACGCAAAGATGGTTCACACTGCCACGCTGTTCCAAGAGCTGATGTGATTCTCCCAGCCAGCATTGGTGCATGTGGTGGAAGATTTTCCCCAGTCGGATATGGTGTTTTCCTACTTTCTTTACACTGGCACTGCAGCTCACAACAAGGGTTTCCAGCAGTAGTATCTGACATGAGTCCCTAAAACTGCATTTAAAGTTGCCTGAGAATATGATTTGTAGTGACATTTCTGAAGGGAGCTGTTATTCATCAAATACAGCCTGCAGTAGGAATGCCTTGAAACCCAAGGGGTGCCCGTAAGTAACAGATACAAGATGTTACCACCCTCAAAATCCTAGCTAACAAGATGAACTCTGCTCATCTCAACCTTGATTGCTCACAGAATATGAGCAGACTTCCAGCCACAAGGACTGGGGGAAATCCGAGGGTTTGTTCAAGCCCCCTGCTGCAGTACAGTGTGGGAGACTGCCATGTTTCCCAAGGAAGGGGGATATTTTAACACTGTCTCAGTCTGGGCTCCACACACCCCCTTCCATTGAGACATATGCATGTATGCCTTCATCTTTTTTGGGGCAACTGTCATTGGAAACTTCTTTTTCACTCTTCTCACTGCTTACTGCTGCTTCGGGCTCTCTGACCAGCCGGTCTGCCTTCCCTGCCAAGCCTCTTAGGGGCTCTTGCAAACACTGGAGGCCTTCAAAGACGTAACAAAGTGGACATAGGACACAACCTCGGAAGCCAGTTCTGAAAGACTAAACAATAGGATGCAGAAAAAGAGCAATCAAATGAAGCATAAAGGCTAAGTCCTTAGCTCTCAGGAGTTTGAGCTAGTTGAGCTCGAGTTGCTCTCTGAAGCTTCCTGCTACGGAGATGAGCATCAACCCCAGCCCTCCTCAGCAATTTAAAGTACACAGGAGTCTCTTCCAATCCTTACAGCTCCTACTCTGAAGCCATTCATCACCAGAAGATTAATTTGTACTGAGTTTAGATGGCTTTAAACTAGCCACAGGTTCCTTTCCTAGGAGAGGTTATGCCACTGATGACAGCTTCAGATTCCCCCTGGGCTGCCAGCTTCACTCCAAATCTAATGTGAATCCAATCAGCGGTTTTACCCATGTTCTCTTACGTCTTAGATTTCTGCACTCCCATCACTCATTGGGAAATCCACCTTTTTAGATATAAAACATGATCCACACTAGATTCTAGACATGAACTGAGGATAAAGCTCTTTTCTGATGTTTACCTAAGACTTTTTTCCGTTACGATTGCCATGTGACACCAACAGGTGTGCACAGCTTTAGATTATAAGCAAGTTAGCATTCTAAAGCCAAATAAGTTTTGCAAATTTATTAAGATCTAGAGTCTAGTAGCTCATTTGATAAAGAAAAAGTGTAACATCAATATATATAGAAATTTTTACATTTTTTTATCCACTTGCATAATTGTATGCTCATATCCCAGTGGTTAGTGAGATTCTGCATTGGCATGTTTGTCTTTTAGATATTACGGAACACCAATATAAAACCAACAGCTGTGAATACACCAATATTCACCTGAATTGTATGTTTTTAATGCACCTAGTCTGGGAGAGTGGGTAAGTTTTCATAGCTTTTTATCCATCATAGCCAGATGGTGTTACTATCTCTACAATACTTCGTCTGTTTTGAGCCAATGATCTCCCCACTGAATAGCCCCCTCATAGTATAGTGTCCACTTATGTCATTTGGGTTCAGTAGGACAGATTTGAATACTAAACAAAAACTTTGATTCTGGAAATCAAAATACAATCCTTATCTAAAGCACATGTTCATTGCATGCTCTTGTCAAACCTTGTAATCTATCCTAAAACTCCATGTCTGTCTTGTAAAATTGAGACACCTTCCTATCTGATGGGGGATAGCAGGAAATGGGAGATGCTCATTTCTATGCTAATGAGGGGTTTAAGTAGATAAACACCAAAGAATGCAGAAATGCTGATATTGAACATGGTTGGCACAAAAATGACTACCATTGTGTCACTACAGGTTCACATTTGGTATGGTTCAATTTAACCAGCAATATTGAAATTCAGCATGTCAGTTACAGGGGGAAAAAAAGAGAGAGGGAGAGAGAAGGAGGGAAGGAGGGAGAGAGGGAGACAGAGGAACAGAATGTAATATTATGGATGGAAGGAAAGTAACAAGGGTACAATCTATTATAAGAAATTACTTATGAATAAATTGCATGAGTGTAAGAGCTAAGAAAACAAGAAGGGAATAACAATTAGATAGAAAGCCCAGACAGTCTAAGAGAATAAATTCCTTCTTAAGAGAAAGGTGTGAGGTCTTGTGTTGCTTGAGGACAATAAGTGCATCAATTGGTATTTTAAAAAGTCCTGGAGAGAAGCTCAGAAATCTATTTGTTATACAGGAATGAAACAAATCATTGAAGCCAAAGGCAAAACCAAAATCATTCCACAGCTGGGGAGATGCAGAAGGACTGCTATCTTTTTTGGTGGGCCACAAATAGCACACAAAACAACCATTTTTAGAATTAGTATGGTTATTCAAAGGGAGCTGATATGCTTAGCACCTCTTAGCTTTGTTAGGAAACAAATTATCAGGGGCTGGTACCAGGGATGTGATGCAGCTGGAAGGTTTCATTATAAGAAAAAAAATTCCTACGTTAAAATTCAGTTTATTTGAAACTTCTCACAAAACCACTCTATTTTACATAATTGAGGTAGAACTCATGTACCATTCCTTTGTAATAAAATATCCCTCATTATCTAGAAGCTTAGCTTAACCAATTTGAAGTTCACCTTTGCAATCAGGGAAACAATATTCTACATGTGTAATTTATAAACATTCACTGCTGTATCTTGTGGTACTTGTTTCCACAGCAAAATTGTGGATTTCTAGGTACCAATCTAAGATCTGCTTGATCATTGTAATATGAGTTTACAGCCTACAAATATCCCAAAAAAAGAGCCTGCCCCTGCTACCGTTGCCATGAATTTTCAGTGAAGTCAAGTGATCTTGACTTCAAAATGACTTAATGTGGCCCTGTTAGTATTGCTAACATGAAGCAACTATTATATTCTTGATCGTGCGTAGACAAACTCAATCTAAACTAGTGATAATACAGAACCAGCAAACCAACCATAACATCGAGATATGTACTGGAGATGAGAAAACCAATTTACACATAGCTCACAGAAGTCTTTCACTGGACTCAAGTTTTTTAGACGTTCATTCTTAACACATTTTCAAATCTCCATAGCATTCTGCACTTTTATTTTGCTTAAGTTATTTTTCAGGAATAATATACATGTTGAGTTTCCTGCCCTGTCAAATCTGCATTATCCAAAAATACCTTTACTCTTGAAGGATTTTTGCATAGCCTTAAAAGAAAAGCAGAGCAACCAGCAAAAGTTCTGTGGCTGATATGACTTATTCTGGGTTACCTTCTTTAAAAGGTCCAAACAGGCTCAGAATTACTGAAAGGCAAAGAAACAACTATACTGTAAGTCTGAAAAATAACAACCGTTTTGGAACTCACATAGTACAAAATTAAAAAAACCTCAAACATTCCTTCCAATACAATGGCTTATTCACTGAGAACTATTTTCAATAAGTATTTAATGTCTTGATCTAGTGGTAACAAAACCTGAATAATTGTATGCACATTTAATAACAGTCAGTTAAATTACTTGTTTTGGTTTATTTTCCTCCATATTTGCTCATAGTACTTTGTCACCAAAAGGCAGGATTTTGAATCACTGGGAGTGACTATGCTACGCAATAGACCTTTTAGCCATGTGTAATGTTAAATATCTGAATAATCCTACTAGCTGGTCAGAAATCTGTGACAAGAATCTGCACAAGACTAGAGTTTCTTACAGTACAACATTAAAAGGCACCTGTGCAAAGTTCCAGTATGAAAGAAGCATAACATTTTGTAAAATCCTATCAATTCCCATAAAACCTTAGGCACCTTGCTCTCTTATATGAAAAGAGTGATAAAAAAATCATACTGACATTAATAGCCTGAGAGCTTCCTATGGTTGTTTAGAGCCAGGCTGTCAAAATTGATGCTACGGTTTACAGGACTTCCTCATTGTTGACTCTGGCGGGTAAAGAAACTGCCTCACCCTCAGAAGATGTTCAAGATGCCTTCAAAGAGCTGAGCCTCTGAGACATCACAGGCCGAAGGAGAAGGCAGGGACCGTGATCTTTAAGCAACTTGGTAGCTTCCCAAATCTTAGTGGCTAGCAGGACTTGCAATAGCTTTTGATGCAACACAAACAGTCCCAAGCACCTCACAGCACTCTTAAACAATATTAATTTCCTCTTCCCAGACTGACTCCCAGTACAATCCTATATTATACCTCATGTGCGCCTCCCCTGAGGGAGATTTTGCATCTTTCCTCTACAATATTTGCTCAGAGGAAAATATTCCCATAGCTGGAAGTGAGATTTAAGAGACCTGTGATACTACTGCCTGAGTACCTCTGCTACGGTCTTCTCCAGATGCTGTATGTGTGGTAGGAGCCAATGCATGCTGAAGGAGGCAGAGTCACACTGCGGCAGCAAGCTGAAGCAGGCTTTGACTTAACTGACAGTAGCAGGACTTTTTCTAATTCCTGTGCAAGTATACAAAATTGGTAGAAAACAAAGTAAAAAATGCTCCTACTGTGCCTCATGCAGCCTCCCAGGCCTTGTGTTTGCCCACTGACTGGATATGTACAACCAAAAGCGGGAGGTGACAGCCCCACCGTGTAGTTTTTCCCCTGGCGCTCGCATGCTGCGAACTATCAGCACTAACAGCTCAATTAAGAGAGACTGCAGAAACACCACCACAAACACCCATCCTGCCCTTTCCTCTCTCTCTGAGAGCAACGATGTAGTTGTCTAGAGCTCACTGACAAGGAAGTCAGAGGTGCGTTTTGGCGACCTCCAACTCCCATTAAAGACTCAAACACAACTATGAAGGCACTTGCAACAGCGGATCAGGCATAGGCGAGTGATACTTGCATCAGTCATGTCATGGAGCCACGCAAGGTTACGGCATGGCTGCTCAACAGCAGCGTAGGGTTTGTAGTCCCTGGGTTGGAACACTTCTTTAGTCACAAGGACGAACTTCAGAAAACAACTATACAACAGCCTGATTCAAAGCCCCTTGAAGTCATTTGGAACCTGTTTTTAGGATGCTCTTATTCCTGGTTCAAGTGATAAAGCAGCAGAGGCTAATACAAAAACGCCCTGTTCTTCCCAGAAGCCTCCACTTGCTCCCCTTCACCCTAAACATGTGACAGCACAGGCAGCACTCTCCCCTGCCTCTCTGGAAAGATTTTCAATAAAAAAAGAAAACCGTGGCCAAATCCGCAGGCCTCTTCAGCTACAAGTTAAAAAAAATGGATACCTTTCCCTTCCTCTCAACTCCCTGCCCCCAACAAAGATAATCTTCAATTAATCTTATCTCAACCAAGTAATAACACAAAATAATGCAAAGAAAATGAACATTATATGTGATTTCAGGTCCCAGAAAACATCTCAGCAGGAAGAATTTATCGCTGAGCTTCACGCCTAGCATCTGCTGAAGAATATACAGTAGTTGTAACTGGATAAAAAAATTGTTTTCATTTAGGACAAACAAAATAAATGAATAATCCAACAGTGATTTTTGCTTGTTTTTCAAGATGAGGGTAACTATAATTATATATGTTGGTTGTGGGCTTGCTTTATTTTTAAAGATCAATTTCTCATGAGCACCTCTCAAAGAAAAGAAGGGTTAAACGTATACTTAATTAAGTGACTTCACACGTTAGCAATCATAACGTGTAGAAATCAGATGTGTTTGAAATATTCATGATGAAATGCAAAACCACTATCACATTTTCACATTTCGGTCAAGCTTGAAAATGGGTTTGTTTCTGTGAAAAATGTCACCAAGATACATGCTTTTCTTTTTTCTTTCTCTTCCTTTTTTTTTTTTCTTTTGCATGAAAAGTACTTTGCAGCTAGCTTACATGAATTCATATTAACATTAGATTCATAGGGGTGAGACTCATGTTTCATGTTTTCAATGTGCTGACAGCCATATTTTCAAGTACTACATAAAGTGGTGTTTCCGTGCAGGGGAGAGCTGATAAAGCTGGATGAATGAAAAAAAAATTAAGAAAGAAAATTAGTAAAACATTAAGCACACTTTTAAACTTTAGCACCTTTCTTACAGAGAAAGGCAAATTTCAAACAGTTCAGAATTGGGTTGTGGTTGAGTTAAACATGAGGTAAAACTTCTAGCTATCATTTTTCAGCTCTGTTTGTATGAGTGATCAAAGTTTATTAAAAGTGCCATAAAAAAAAAGCAGAGTAAATTCCCTTCTATTCGAGCAAATGTTAATTGAACACTTATCACCAATATACTTCCAAAATGTATTGCTTTTACCTGCATAATGAACCACTGGCATTTTATGTCCAGAAAATATGCCATCAGAGGACACTCCTCAATACCTTTACACACAAGCTGTTTTTACTGCCTTTCAAACCAAACAGTATTCTGTGCTCTGACGCCTATCAGAGCTGTTTGGAAAGCAAAGTCTTTTCTTGCAGAAAGCATCAACCTTTTATAAGAAAAAATTAGAAAGTTTCAGTGAAAACCAGAAAGATTTCTGTTTCAGAGCAAAAGTTTTCAATGAAAACTCAGTAATTTCTTGACAAAAACTGATCTTTTTCCACCAACACACTTGAAATGCTTACTTGAAATCCTGTATCTCTGTTGGCAGGCAGGCAACTAGCTTTATAAACATCTTTTACCAGCCCACTGTTTAGTATGACCTCCTGTTGCCAGCTCGTATACCCATCAAGGTCTCAGCCTACTTGTCTCCTGAAGAGCCAAGGGCTCAGATGAGGATATTTCCCGATAACCCACTACTCTCCCCTCACACACCTTCCATCCCTCTGAAGGGGAGAGGCCAGAAAGGGAGACAAGGTGAGAAGAGTTCGGTACAAACCACCCTACCAGGTTGAGAAAGAGGGTGAGGTCTTCTCTAAACAACTTCAGAAAGTCTCTGTATCACAGACCCTGGTTCTTAGGGAAGACTTTAATCTCCTTGACCTCTCTTGGAAGGGGCAAAAGCACTCCAGGAGATTTGGAGGGTGAGGTAACTTCTTGGCAGAGGTACAGGATGGCCAACCCAGGGGTGACACACAGCTGGATCTGCTATTCACAAACAAAAAAGCAACAGCCTTGGCTGTAGTGACCATGAAGCAGCAGAGTTCAAAATCCTGGGAGGAGCGAAGAAGCAGAGCAGCAGAGTGCACACCCTAGACTTCAGGTGGGCAGACCTCAGCCTGTTCAGGAAACTGATCAGTGGGATCCCACGAAAGGTGGCTCTAAAGGGTGAGGAGTTCAGGCAAGCTGGCAGGTCTTTGAGGACAGTATCCTCCAAGGGGAAGAACAGTCCATTCTGATACTTAGGAAAACAGACAGACATATCAGGTATCCGGCTTGGCTAAACAGGGCTTGAAGGAGGAATTTAAAACAATGCTAGGGCAGGTAAGCATGGTCTTAGGAAACCCAAAGATAAATTGGACCTGACAATTGCTAAGGACATCAAGGACAAGAGACCTTCTGTTGCCACTTTAAGCAGCAAAAGATTGAAAAAAGATTATATGAAACCACTGCTGAATAGGGCAGGTGATTTAGTGACAGACATACAGATAGCCGAGGTGCTTCTCGTTGGAAGCGTAGCTATGGCTTGTAGGACATCACAGGATGTTAGTTTAGTTGGGTTTGTGCATTTCCCAATATTCAAAACCAAACAAATTTAAATTTTTTTCTCTCAGTCAAGTGTTGCAGCTTAAACAAACAGCATATATTCAAGGTTTATCAAAAGGGAGAAGAGCTTTTTAATAATGCTTATCACCATGGTGGAGGCAACACAGTCCCTCCCCAAGGGCAACATTAAATTGCTGTCCCTTTATCACAGTTCATCTATGATTAGTATAACCATATAGCCCTGTCATATGCCATTGCCACTCCTGATAGCCGGCCATCAGCTTTGTACTGAGTTTACAAGGCCTCGGGACTGAGGCTTGTCAAGTCTGCTCTGTCCGGACTTCCCTTGACCTGCCTTAAGCTTTGTTTCACTTGATTTAGCTGTGACAGCAGTTTCTCCAACTGATCAGGTGTCTATGGCTAATTTGTTTTACTTTTGTCTATCTCTGTGTGGTACAACCACAATTTCATACAGAAAGCAGTAACAAGCAGTTATGCTATAAAATATTTATGACTCTAGCATAGTAACATAGCGTAGAGAAATACAGGGCTGGTACAACAGAAGAGGCTTTGGGAACTGGAGACACAAGATGCGGCATAGAGGAGTACTGGCACAGGAAGGCAAGAGAGGGGGCCCAGGCTTCCACTGGGGACCCCACAGCTCTAAACAGCTCAGTCATGGTCAGTTGAAAACATGCAGATCTTGAGCTGGACAAAACTGGGTTTAGCGGTAACAAAGAAATAATATGTAATACACGTAAAGTATATAGTAGATTTAGATGTAACCTAGAACTCTAGACCAATGGAGAGAAGGATGTAAAAGCCTGTTAACAAAGATACAAAAATGATCCTAAGTCAATCCAAGAGAGAGGAAGAAGAAAACACCAACATATTCAGCATCTTATTTCTCCTGGCAAAAGACTCCGGATGGTGACAACTTTTTGTCACCCCCCACCACACATGCCACCCACCGGAATGAAACCACTGGCTAGGATCTAGATTAGTAGCAGCAGGGGAAGCATAACACCAGAAAAGGGGTAGAAACTAAGTGTGTGTGTGTGTGTGTATAGCAATTTTAACTGCATAATTATTCTTTCTTGTTCTGCAGCAATTAGATCTGGACTAATAATGACTAAACTCTCAAGACTTCAGTTATACTAACAATGAAATATTGCCTTTATTTATACATAAGATGTGCTTTCTCCTTGCCCCCAAAAAAGGCTTTAAGTGTAACATTGGCTGGACTGAAAACAGGAGAAAATGCCACACAACTACAAAACCTGGTAGTCTGGATAGGAGGTGAACTGCAGGAAACACACACTGAAATAGAAATATTTTTAGGATGGATTTTTAATCTACCATGTCAACACTTTCAGTCACTTAGTCTTTCAATTTGGCACCATCTGTGCATTGCAGTTATTACTTGGGACATCACTGGATTATATTAGTTTGCAATCAGAAATCTATTTGAGAGGAAATCATTGTTTTCAATACAATTAGAGTTTGCCATATTTCTCTGATATTACAACACTTTGCTGTGAAAAAAAAATGGGATATTTACTGTCTACTATCTGCTGATTATTGAAGATTTTCACATATTGGAAAAGATACATTGATGCAGCTCATTGGTATGCTCTACGGCATCAGTGTGATCAGCCAGTCACTTCCCTTAAAGTCGCAGTTGTTGCAGCTCCTGCTACTGTGAAGACTCACAATTAGGCTTTACTTTACCCATAAATAGAAAGTCATCTATTTGCAAACCAAATCTTCATGGGAAACTACAGGCTGGGGATACATCTGCTGGGTTGGCATTAACATTTTAGCTTTCAGCCAATTAGGACAGAACAGTACCTTACATTATTCTAGGGCATAAAGTATTGATTCCAAATTACAATTGCTGGTTTCAACCTTAAAATGTCACCTCACCTACCTTATCACAACGATCCCTCCTGCTACAAGAAAAGTATAGTAGCACTTAACAACAATTGAACATGAATCTATTAAATTACAATGGAATTTTTTTAGCTTTGCAAATTATAGCCATATTACTACCAACCGAGTTCCCTATGAACAATAAATGCAAAAGAATTTTTTTTTCCCAATGATTAGCCACCTTTTGTAAAGTGTAGCCATTTAGTGCATGCAAATTTCCTGCATTGCAGATCAAATGTGAATGAGAGCACTAGGAGGCTGGCTTAGATAGTGTCAATTATAAAACCAGCATAATATAATCACACTTAAATTGTGCAAGTCCTTTAATGCAATATGGGTGACCCTTGTAAATTTGGTTGGCAAGAACAGAATTCTTTGTCACCACATTTTGATATAGGACAAGATTCATCATAAAACAGGAATTAGAAAGATTGGAAACTTTCTGAACCTATGGGTAAAATCTACTCATATATTGAGTATGTGAAAGGTTAGGCCCTGCAACATCTATGCTTCAGGTACGTAGTCACTAAAGCAAGATTCAAAAGCCAAAGTTGCCAGTATCCCTCCTTGATACAATGGAAGAGCGAGGTGTCTCTGGCTGATGTTGAATGGGAAGGGAGCTGAGATTTGGTCAGTGGGAACCTTGTCAGTGCAGGCATCCCCCTCTCAACCCTCCCGTGCCTGCAGCACCTCAGTCAGGCCGGCACAAGGGGTGTTCGTCCCGGCTTGGGATTCAGGACCGTCCACCCTTGGTGGTATGTATCTCCACAAAGTCTTCTGAAGAACTGGAAGAGACTTTCTCTTAAACATGGAAGCAAGAAGGGATAGCTTTTCCCTTACTCCTCCTACCATTTTCAACTTTACTGTAAGCATTAGGTTTTTAAAAAATTCCCTGACAGTTGGGAAACTTCAGTTGTCTCTTTAGCCAACAAGGGTTCCAACTTTGACTGTGAAATAGTCACAGTTTATCAATTATTATTTCCACAATTAATGCTCAGTACACCTTCTTGGGAACTTGAAACCAGCTGAAGAGGTTGTCTTCTTTCCTCATGAAATCTGCATTTTTGGCAGAACACAGACAACACTTCAAGGAAGGACAAGCAGGAATCCAAACCCCACTCTCAGCCCCAAATACAGTGTAGGCTATGGCTTGGTAGTGGGCTTCAAAGCCCTGAGGCCAAGAAAGAAGCAGAATTAATCAAAACTGTAGGAATAGCTCTAGTCAACATATTTCTAGCAGCAAGCAGAAATTGAAATTTATGGATTAAAAACAACTTAAATATTCCTTCTAAGTTTATAATACACATCACAAAAACCACTTTATGTAACTTTAAAGCACTTTTCTTGCTCTTGTCCTAACCCACATGGGAACTGTGGCAAATCTGTGCGTTTCTGTTCAGCTTTCCTGTACCTTGCCATTCACAAGTACTGGAGATTCTCTGCTGCTAGAAGAGAAGATTAGAGAAACCCAGCTGGGTAAAGGAGCAATGGCACAACACAGCAGATGCCAAGTCTGGAACATCATTTCCTTAGTTAACATGATGAAAAGAGACATTTCCCCCAACAATATAAAAGTGCAATCTAGGACTTTTTCTCTAATTGTGTCTGCTGACTCCCTCTGCTTCAAGGTTATAAAAAAACCTTATCACATTGAGAGGGCAAAGAAGCCACAGAAAGCAAAGAAAAACAATTAAGCACCATGGAAGAGTGACGTGTTATTAGGACTTAATCTTAGCAACATCCTTTCTTCTCTTTCTTTTAAAGGCCCTTTAAGGCTCTCTAAAAAGGAAAAGCCTACCTTGCAGGGCAAGGACAGGGACAACTGTGCTATTCTTTATTTTTTATTGGTGTATGTTGCTTGTCCTTACATTTCAGAGTCAATAAAGCAATTCACCTGGGCAGATATAAACTTGTTTTGTGAATTATCCATTAAGCATTTACTAAATTAATTCTTCTGTTTCTATTTAGCAGATACATAAATCTGCATGCCAATAGAACTTTATTATTCCAGCGTTGCCTTTTTTTTTTTCCTGGTTTTTACCAAAATTAAAACACCATCAATAATTCTGTTGTCAATATATGCAGGTATAGAAACAAAATGAGATTTGCAAAATTACTACATGGATAAAGCTAAAACATGTAATGCACACATAAACCAGTCCACATTTTACCCTAAATCCCACATATTGTTATAATGAATTTAATGTAACAGGAAGGCCACTAGTGTTGAACTATGTGCAACATTAATTCCTGGTACATAGGGAAAATTGAGAAATCCAGATTACATACAGAAAGTTATTTTTTCTTCCCCATGAAGTTCCATGATTTATGCTTTAATTGGAAAACATTATAATGTAGAGGTTCAAACCCCACAGAGATCAAAGATTTCGTATTCCAAAGACCCTGCTTTACATTTAGCAACACATTTCTTGTTCGCTGACAGTTTTACTCTGCAACAGGACAACAGAGGCTTTGTTATACTTTCATCTTGCTGGCCTACAAGACCCGATCTCACATATGAAGATCTGTACACCTCTACTTTCCACTTGGAAAAAAAATGCAGCCAATCCTGTTTATTGCTGAAGTGTTTTCCAGATACAACCCAAACCCAGAACCCAAGGTTTCAAACTGCCACAGCAATAGCCAACTTTTAATTCATTCCCACTCAAAGATAGGCTTGTTGGGAAAGAGCCAGTGACTGTTTTCTTGCACAAGACCACAAAGAAAGGACAAAAAGGATCTATATGGACTGAGGCATCCCAAACAAGCGCTGAAAGCTGGGTGCTACTTCTGACCTGCAGCTGGATTCAATGCAGCTGTCCTGGGACTACAGGACAGAGTGAGACTAGCCTGTCCCTGGCTTGCCTGCTGCTGCGTGAGGCGATGCTAGCACACCCCGTCCCTGTTGATCCCCAGCAGAAACTATTCTGTGTTTCACACAGCTCCTGCTTTCTTGCATTTCATTAAACTAAGGAAGGGTTTGAAGAGCAAACGACAGATTGAGCACTACTAGTTGCTCCACAGCAGAAGTAGAGAGTCAGGGAATTGGAAGTAGCTTCCATTGCTGCCCCGCTGTAGCTTGAATACTACTGCAGCTTTCTCAATAGGAGGGACAGTGGGGAAATGGTGGGGACAAACTCAGAAGATGAGGGGGTTTAGAGTGCTGGAAAACAGCAGGGACAGTGGGAAAGTAGAGGAATCCTACAAAAACATGGAGGAATAGGGGAAAAATTAATTTGGAAGTAGGGGGAAGGTCAATTAACTGGGAGAATGGTGGGTAGGGTAGAGGAGGAGACGGGATATTTTCGGAAGAACAATTAATGCATTAGGAACAGATTAGAATGATTTGCAGGGGTGAGAGGATTATGTAATGAATTGATTTGGAGGACAGAATTAATCAATGAGTTAGTGGTACTACTCAGTTTTAAAATGCTTACTCATGCTAGAATGAAGATTCAAATTCCCGGCGGACAGAGTCAGTTTTTATGGATAAATTCTTTCACGGTGCCATGCTACATAAATGACTTATTGGGCAGTTTACTATTAAACAATTAAGCATTACATGACTCCATTATTTTGATTGGAAAATCGAAGACTGAAATCTTCAATTTGGCGCAATCTCAGGGGAGAAAAATCCTAATCTGGGGCCATTACAGCAGCACACAAATGAGAATTTTACTGCTGTCCCCTCACTGGTCCAATAAAACCTCTCCTCTGGTCTCAAAATTAGGCTATTTGTTTATATATGTGGGCTCGAATTCTGCAGCTCAGCCTAACTAAGATACTGGAAAGGCGACCAGTGCCGCAACACTAGGAAGAAAAAGAGGAAATCCCACAAAACCAGAGAAGTATAACAGTACAACAAAAATGCTCTTAAAAGAAAGGAGTTTTACAGAGATCTAAGTTCCTCTGAAATTACCACCAAGTCTGCTGATATTTTTATTCTATTATTAAAACTAGCTGACTAAATAGGGATGTGAATTCCTTGTCCTCCTCTTCCCCAAAGGCAGCAAGAAAAGTTGAGGTCCAGGTTCAGAGACAATGCCTGAAAACATGGTAAGAAAATTAAAAGTCCCTGCTAGTGAGCAGGGACCACTCAAATATTGTGGTAAAGATTCCCCTAGAACTTCCCTAGCATTATTTCCTACCTATCAAATATTTCTTTATGCCAGGGTCATCTGTGAGAAAGTAGTTACAATAGCTAAAATCTACGGTAGTCATAGAGACAAGATATAGTATTAGAAATGGCATTGTAAAACAGATTTTAAAGGGATTTAGAAATGGATAGGAAGAAAGAGAGGATGCCCTGCATAGAAAAGAAAATGCATATGGGTTTCTGGTGCTGTATGATACGAATTCCTCCCCATACTCAAACAGAAAAGCATATCTTAGTAAGAGAGCAGCCCAAGCATTTCTTCATTGTAACCAGAACCCCTAGTCTCTCTGTAGTCCCACAGAGCTAAGCGAAGCCTTACAAGAAAGAAGAATATACAGTCCCTATTTCAGAGAAGTTACATATGAGCCATAGAGGCTGGACTATTTTTGGTAGTTCACCAAGATTTCTGTCATAGGTGCAGGAGTAAGAATTGAATGCAGACTAGATCACAGGAACAGATCAAATACAGGGATGAAGGGAGGAATTATATGGAAGAACAAATGCAGGCATAGCTACTTACTTTTTTCTACAAAGCAAAACAGTATGTAGTTGAAACACATAGCAGTATCCAAGTATTGCTTGTCCAAATAAGCAGTTTCTACTGCTGTTAAAAAGAAGGTGTGCAACAGTAAACAAAAACAGCAGGAAGAAGATGGCCAACACAATTCCAATAGGATTGTCCACACGATAGCCTCTATGTTAAGCTGAAATTCACTTTATGAGGCATTTTAGGCAGAGTGACGTGCATATGCAATTCTGATCCATCTCAGCAAAAAGAATATTTAGGCTTGGATCTTGCTATGATAGTTTTTGCAAACATTTTTTTAGAGGAACTGATTGTCTTGTATCATTTGAGCAGAAGGAAGGTGAGTAAGCTATAGACTTTCCAGTTTTTATGAATCACACCAGTTAGTACTGTTGCCTAATGTTTTGGGTTTTGGTTTTTTTTTGGGGGGGGGTGTTGCAGACACACTCAATATTTTTAACAAAGAAAAAAGTTATTATAGACTGGAAATCTCCCCACTTCTAACTTGTGAGACTATTATTCTAGTCGTTCTGAAAACGTAGAGAACTCAGAAGGATTAACATTTTTTGTTTCATTGATTTCTTGCTAGAAATAAACAAAAAGATTTTCAGCAGTATGGGAATTTAAAGTAAATGGAGTTGTGTCTATGGAGGAGTGCAATCGAGATTATATTTTCTTTGTTGATGGTTTCTTTAAAAGGGAAGTAAAAAACTCACAAACAAAAACCCCAAGAAAGATAACAACAGAAAACATTAATCTATAAAAAAACAGTAAACAATTTCTCTCATATTGTCTTCTGCAGATATTATGTAGATTTTGGCAGCAAAATTTGTTTGTCCTTGATAAAAACAAAATTCAGCAGAGAAAAGGACAAAAAATCAATTTGAGAGTTGTGTTCTGAAAATAGATTTTCTCAGTTTGCCACCTAAATATGGACTTAGCAGAACGCCTCCTTGGAAAAATACTTGGGCGGCGAGCCATGAATGACTCACATGCTGGACCACCAAGCTGGCAGCCCTCATCTTCTAGCTCCCTTCCCAGCAGGGAACTTACAGCCTTCCTGCACACCTGATGAAAGGGTTTGGGGACCTCAGGATGAGACTTGCCAGCCCAAGCCTACTGAGGAGAAAGTTTTGCCAGCCCAAGCCTGCTGAAAGAAAGCTGCTTGGAGCTCAGATTGGATCTCTCTGATCATGGGAGAAATTGGGGCACTCGGCCTAGAACCCACAGTTGGGAATCTCAGCCCTCCCTTTACACCACTAACACTGCCAACAGCTTTACCAAAAAATCAGCATTTTCAAAAGTTTGTCAGTCCATCTGGGGTTTGCCATTCTAATGCTGCAGAGCAGCCACTGTGAGCGTCATGGACCATCATTACTTAGAAAGCCTTGCCCTTCACCACTCTAAAATAAAACGTTGCCAAGAGGAGAAGGAAACTGACTGAAAGCCCCCCTTGCCTGCTTGAACATTCAGGTCATTAATAGTTCTGTTCAAAAACTCATGCTTGGATTTTTTCTCCTTTAACAAGTAAGAGTTTAAAAATTTTACTGGATCAATGCCCAAAGGCAAAAAAGGCTGTGCAAGCATCTTTCCTCTAAACAGAAACTATTTGGTTGCTGACAGACGGACAGAAGGTGTTTGTGTGGTTTTAAAATACCTTTGTGTGCCAGATTCAAGAGTTTTAATCAGTTAAACAGTTGAACACATTGTACAGATGTTAAATTCCCCAATCAGGCCATGTTCTCTCTTCTTTTCTATGAAAGTGGAACAGGAATTGTACTTGAGGAAACAAATAGCTCTCAACAAATGTCACAAAACATGCCACAAAATGACCAAAACACATTATTTATCCCTTGTTTCTTAAAGCAAACTAATACCTAGCATTCTCTTTTGTGCACTGCATATCAGCAGTCAGGTGAAAGACCCAGGACATCCCTGTCTGGATGAAAAGAGTTCTAATGTATATTGTATCAGCAGATGGAATTAGCCAGCAACGCACAAATGGGTCCTTCTATTAGAGTTTCTCTCAAAAAAAAATACATACATGGTTGTTGCTGCTTTGTTCTAGAGAAAGGAAAAGTGCTGTATCAGACTGCAGTTTTCCAAGGGCTTTTCCTTTCATATGACTTTCAAACAGCCCCTTCCCAACACACAGAATTTTACCAAGGAAACCAGGAATGATGGTAAGTCACAGCATCTTTTATTTGTCCCACGCAAAGGCAGAAAAAAACCATCTTTACTCAGCTCTAGGTGCAGCCTTTCTCCTTCATTCAGGGAACAGCTTCAGGACTATTTTTTACTTTTGTCCCTGTTTCTTTCTAGAGGACCATAATCCATGAAAGTGCCTTTTCAAACTACAGGAACGGGACTGGGCACTGTGCAATAGCAGTATCCAGGATTACATTCAGTCCACTGTGCACTGCTTGAGTTTGGTTCATCCACACCTGCCAGTCTTAACCAGACACAAATAAGTTTCAAATCCTGTTAACAATTGCAGGATTAGTTTGACACCTGATACTGCCAGATCATAGTCTGTCCTAGCGTAACAATCTTGCTGAATGTTGCAGTAGTTCAAATCCCTCCAGTGGGATCTTATTCACACCGAATGAGATTGACAGATCTTTGGCTAAATTACACTAATCCATGTCATGAGCAGGGAAGAGGATTCTTGTTTTTATTCTCTGAGTCAGCTTCAGGTTTGGTTTGAAGCTGCTGGGTTTGTCATTAAAATATAAATATGCATTTGAAAAAAAATCAACAGGTTTTTAAGCAAACAAGTCAGAAAGCACAAAGTGACATTTTACTTGAAAGACAGGTGAGATCCAGCTTTCAAGGCTCAGCTAAGTCACAGTTATGTAAATAGAACAATAAAACTCAGTGGTAAAAGCTAATCTGTTATGGAGATAAATGGAGATAAATGCCTAAGGCAATAGTAATAAAATGCCCTCACTAACAAACATGTCTGCTCTTCTGAATTTTGTAAAAGTTTGCACTTTAGAAAAAAAAACCACCACCAAAAAACAAACGCTATGGCTTATTGTTGATATTGTTCTATTCATTAAAACTACCTCTGTTTTCTATAAAAGCAGGAATAGCCTCCATCCAGTTCTCTGGCAGCTCTCATGCACTCTTATATGGATTATTTAACACTGTATTTGAACAACTGACCCTTGCCAAAGCCTCTGCTTGTGCAAAAATGTGTCAGAAGAAATTTGCGCTAGTAGGATTGACGCTATCCTGATCTATGCCCTGTCCAGGCAGCTATAACTTCTTTTAGTCTGACTGAATATCCAGTCTGATAGCTGAGGATATGAAAAGTGGGCAGGTCTGGTTGAAGGTCCTGTGCGCTAGGATGGAGTTTCTTCTGCAAGAGTCTACCCACGAATTGGATGTGAGCATACAAATGCTTAAAGCTGTACAAGCCTAAATAGGAGGGTCCCTTGCATGCTACTTAGAAGAAAGCTTATAAAATCCCTCTTCTTCCTTACAGCTTCTGAAAGATGAAGTAAGGGATAAGAAGTCTGTAAAAGAAAACCACATTTCAGTTTTAAAGGACTGATAGTCTAATTGACAGTTTTAAAATCTGCTAAGACTTCATAGCAATCTTTCTCTGAAGTGAATCTATTAAAAAAGTGAAATGTGAGATGAAATTGGAAAATGAGCTTTTCATATCAATGAAATAAAGCTGATTTGTTGAATTCATATCACTTGAAAAAATCAGTTCCCCTGTTAGGTCTTAAAAGAAAAGGCAAATGAAAGAAAAAACCCAGCTCTATAAATCCTGTTAGAGGATAAAACCATGTAAATCTACTCCTTTCCTTCTCTGAATCAAGTACCACAGCAACATTATTCTTGGTGTCACAAGGTGGTGCTCTCCCTTTCAAGTAATCTGTTTCACCTTAAAAACAACCTCATTAACTTAGAAAAGCACACATTTTGAGACTTATCCACATACACTGTTACCGAAAACGAGAAGCATCTCATCTATAGTACTTTTTTGGCACAAAGACGTACAAAAGCCAGGTTTCTTTACAGGTGACGTGCATGATAACTTGGACATGCTAATGCATGACCAGCACCAAGCTCTTTTTCAGTCTTAAGAACACTGAATTAGTTGAGTGTTTAAAACTTGAGTTGTATGGTTGTTTTGCAGGAAGTTCCACTTACCTAAAACTTTCAACTCTTTACATCTAATGTTCTAATGATTTAAGCACCAAACCTATTCATGCAATCAATAATGCAATCCCTGTGTTGTTCATTTTATACTAAATCTATTTTATTCTATGCTCCTTCTCCTTGTTCCACTTTTGATACAGCAAAGATTTTTTTATTGAACATGTATAATTGCATTGAAGATATGAAGGAAGAGTTAGAGGGTTTGACAGCTAGTCTAAAGAGTTGTGATTTTTGGCACCCACTAATGTATTTGGAACCTGGGGGTATTAATTTTGCCCAGTTAATCCTGCAAAAATGACTAGCAGCACAGATGTCTGTCTCCATCTCCTGATTTATCAGTCCCTTGAGATCAATGGGATAGATTACAACTCCAGAACATCTTCTTTCCAACTGTCGGTAAACTCATAAATGCAATACTGTGTCACAATTCACAGCCTAGTAGTTTGTTCAGATTCATAATTGCAGAGAAAGTTCCATGGCCACAGAAACACAGAATGCCTGGGGCACTAACTATTGTCATAGGATCATTCAGGTTCGAAGGGACCTCACCATGCAATCTGGCATCTAGCCAAGAGAATGCCTACTGAATCTCTGGACTAAAACTGTAAATCCAAATAATGTTGTGTCAAAACACAACAGAGAAAGACAGTGCTTTGCTTGCCTTATATGCTTAAGTTATACAGCCAGAGAAATAGCCTAATACCTTCAAATTAAAATATGGCATTAATATATTAACTGATGAGGTAGTAAAACACGTAAGCCAGGCCAATACAACAAGTAGCCAACAGAAATAAAGGGCTGCCAAAAGCCAAGGACATGACAGAAAACCAGGGCACTGCAGTTAGGATATACAGCAAGAGATGGCACATAGCCGAAGGCTGCATGCAGTGGGGCAGGAAGAGGAGTGGTGCTCAGGGAGGACAGGTAAGTTGAAGTCTTTCATTCCCTACCTATACTTGAATTGTTCACCTCTACTCTAAGCACCTCAAACAGTCATGCGCATCAGAAAAGTGTGAAAACAACCTTCTCCCTGATTTGATGCTGAATTAAATCTAAGTTCAGGTATTTGAGGTACTGAGCATCTCAGAGGAAGTGTTCAGTGCTTTAAAAACACCAGAGTCCTCAGAGAGGACTAGTTCATGAATATTTCACCTCTCAGAAAATCCCCAGTTTCTTTACTGTTTCTGGGATATGAAGTGTGTTGTGCCTATATATTTCCTCCCTTACATGTCAATTCCTCCTATACTACAGAGGGTGTCCCCGCTAACAAGGAGCACGCACCGTACAGATCACCATCCTGGCATGTCCAAATGCCTCCCCATTGCCACTGGCATCTCTGATACTGTTACATGTCAAGAACACAAACATCTCTGGCATCTTGGAAAACTGAAAGCAAAGGACAGTGTGAAACAAATGGAAAATAGCAACAAAACTTGTATTGGAGAGCAGCAAATGCAGTGATTGTTTTGGGGAAGTTCACATTTAATTTATTAAAAACCCTTCCGCCTTTTCATATACAGGGGAGTTGCTGTGGAATTCCCAGCGTGCTGCACCAGAGCTCTGCAGCAGCTGAGGCTCTGCTGCAGAGGACCAGCTTGCCTCGCTCTTGTGGTGCCTTGAGACCTGCTCTTTAGCAAGGCGATGTCAACGGAAGCTTTTCCTGCCCAATGCAGCTCTTACCATCTGGGGAAACCATTATTCTGAAAAGTCCACCTCCCAGTCCTTACATTCAGTTAGAAACAAATTTTGCTCCTGTTGAAAGCTATTTCTCAGCCAAACTGATCTACCTACTGCATTATGTGGTATGTCTGTAGAATTTAGGAGAGTCCAGCATAGGCATGACTGTCTACTGCCATCCTGCGTGAAACACCTGGGACTCTACAATTTTAACACCTTGAGATGAAGAACTACATGTGAAGCCTGTGGCTCACTAAACCCCAAACTGGACTATGCCACCGTATCTCCAAGGCTGACATGGACCATGAAATCCACTCTGCAGTGATCACTGGCATTAGAAGAGTTGCACAGTAGTAATCCAGACAGGAACCCCAGGAACAGATGTTTCTCTGTACGTCTACCAAAAATCTACAGGAAAGCAACATTTTAGGCTTAAAAATTACTAAAAGAAGGGAGGGTTTTCTCCCAAACTCTCACATTTTCAAAGTATTAAAAAAAAAAAAGTCCTCTGATATCTCACTACATTTCAGTTTTAAAACCCCGCAGAAATTCAGGTCCTTGATTTGGCATCTCTGAAAATTCCTGGCAAACACAAAATGTATTAGCACCCCCTCACTCCTAGGGACAGATTCCTCTTGATATGCATCCATGTGTTCATTCTGCCTCTGAGGGCACCACCGTGGGTGGCTTCGATCAACAGCACGTGTCTGGGGCCTGGCAGGCTGAAAAGGGCATTTTGAAAGAATGAATGCATGGAGGACTTTGCTGAAGTTTGGGATCTTTCACCCTTCAACA
The DNA here is from genome assembly GCF_000737465.1 of Haliaeetus leucocephalus. Taxonomy (NCBI): domain Eukaryota; kingdom Metazoa; phylum Chordata; class Aves; order Accipitriformes; family Accipitridae; genus Haliaeetus; species Haliaeetus leucocephalus. The sequence continues at coordinate 15,013,852 of NW_010972664.1, forward strand.
AACAACAAAGCAACAGGGATATTGACGCAGCTGCCTAAGCAAAGGACAGGAGCCACCGCTGCCAATATAGTTTCCCCTCCGGAGGCAGGTAGAGAAGAACTGCATTGGACATAATTAGTTTTGCAGTAGAAAACAAATCAATTGAAAAAGCAAGTTTTCAATCCTCTGTCTAACACAATAACAGGAAGCATAACATTGATTTTGGTTTGAGGTGGATTGGTCTCTGCCACGTGGTATGTATCGGGCTTGCTTTATCTTATTTATTTCTTCCTGTCCAGAAGGTGACAGCTTCAAATGAGCTAAGGCTGTTTACTAAGCCCTTCCTCTGTACCTGTTCAAGGTGCACCTACAAAACTCTAGAGCTGGATTTAACCATCAAACTCCCAGAGACTGTGGCTCTGTGTCCACAAACAAACATAATAAGGATCTCCCGTTCCTGTCAAGATATGACATCCCTTAGTACAGCAATCAAATCTCATTAAACAATTAGTCTAACAGGAAGGTAGCTAGCCCCTGCAAAAATTCCTCTCCATCCTTTCAAGCAGCTGAGACATGAACACTCAGCCTTTTTAATAAACTTGGTCAACCTAATTTTTTCCCCAGCATATCCCAGAATGCTGCCAGATTCAGTCCTTTAGACCAGACAGGAAAGCAACCATGGACTACAGAGGAGCTTAATTCTGGGCCCATGTTTGTCAATGACTTGGTTCACATAGCTTGGAGCTGTTCTGAATGGGGTTCTTACTGAAATGGTACCTGAAGGCACATCCAGCACCAGCTTTTCTGAGAGTTTCTCTCTCAGCAGCTATAAAATGACAGTCATATACTGCCAGACGACTTCACCTCTCCTTTTGCACTCTCCCTGTCTCACTGCTCTTCACCTGCCTTCATCCCATAGCAAGGTCATGCACATTCACCCCCATCTGATACCTTTTTCTTGCTATAAGTCTGTATCAATATTTTGGAAGATTTAATCAGAAGAGGAAGCACAGAGCAGGAGAGATCAATAATTGATTATGCAGTTTCTTCCTCTCTCTAAGTGAATGATTCACATCCACCATAGCAGTTTAGTGATTTCCGCCAAGGTCCTGTGGATCTCCAGCCTAAATAAACTTCTACTATCTGAGAGGCTGGATAAGTAGAGGAAAGTTGGGGACAAGCAGAGATAAAATTTATTCATTTTATCACTTTTAATTAAATAAAATAAAGAAGAAAACATCAGATGTAACCACAAACATAGTGTAATTACATCTCCAATAAGCAATCCAGCTGTTTCAGAAAAAAAATACCTTTACAATGAACATAGAGTTTGTCTAAAACATAAGACTGTACATTACAGAATAAATATTACAAACCATTATTAAAAGATCATTTGAAAGAACTGGTGAGACCGATCATTTCCACAGAGCACCAGAGTACAAGACTATCAAAGCACACACAGCAACACCACAGCATTTAAATCATCAGCAACAAACAAAACAAAACAAAACCACACGTGCAGGGTAAATCAAGCAGAATTTTAAAAAGTCAAAATGAACTCTCCAATATGAAAGCATACCTGGAACCAGTCTGTTATTTAATGCATTTTATGAACTATGTGAGGGCACCACAGAGATCCTTTCAAGTTGATATGAAGCCTCAGTTCAGAATGCAAGGAGCAGGAGCTTACCTTGCTGCTGCTCTTCTTCCACTGTTCAAGGACATTGCTCAGGAGCAACACCCCACCACTGAAGGAAATGCAGAAAATGAATGCTGAAGAAATCGTCTTGTCTAAACATGTGAACTCCTGCAATGTTACCAGACACTTGGGATCTTCGCTGGTTCCTGAACAGTCACAAAGGCAACACGTTCATTCCCAGAGTCTGTCTATCCTTTTAACACCTGAAAAAGTCCCACGTGCTCTCACCGCCAGCACCAGTCCTGACTTTATTCCCTGGCTTTGCTGGAGCCCAGATTTCTTCCTCTGCACAGCCCTGCTGAAGGAAAAGCAGCCAGCTGTGGCTTCCTGCAAGAGCCTCTCATTTGCTAATGAGAAGACAGGCCAAGTTACAACTCCCTTCTTGTCACACAACTGCTGAAAAAACAGATACCTATCTACATCATACAGTTTCTCAGGTGGCCTGTCGCAGCCCTTACCATCCGATACTTCTACTTGAGTTTATCAATGTCCAAGCACTTTCTAATATATAAAGCAGACTTGTATCATATATCACAGTATATGAACTGTATTGGGCTGTCCATGTATTTGTATGGCTACTGTAATAATAAAAACTGTATAAAAATGCACTTTTCTGGATTGTTTCCTGTCAACCACACACTTCCAGAAAGTTAGCAATAGACCTATGAATGACTATCCTATGTGCATCATGCACCAAGAGCAGCTCCTGCTGACTTCTCACAGGAATTATGCTCACAACAGCTCCTTTTTTTTTTTTTTTTTAAATCCAACAACATCTGCTGATTCTCTCAGAGGAGGTAGGCAGTGTGATAAACAAAGTCTGCAGGAAAAGCTTCTCAGTGACTTAGGTCTTGAAACTTAAGTGTAATACCTTGAACGTGGCTTGCATTAAACCTCATATAGACGTAAAGCATTAACGCTTGAAAAGAAAGAAATCCAGAATATCTGTTCTGTGGGAGATTCCAGCACCTATTTTTATCCTGCATCAGACTGATTTCCATATATTCCACTTAGACTTCATCTACTTATGTCCTAGTATTTTCACAGGCTAGAAATTAAGGTAACAAATGTTTTGCTTTAATACTTTTGATGAAAACAACCAAGCATATCAACATTCCTTATATAAAAGTACTTAATCTAGCTATAGACTAGACTCCAATCCTTTGTCTAATGTTCAACATTAAGCTATATTTTTCCATAGTAGTACAGTGCTTCCTGGGAGCTAATTCCTAAGTATTGTAGTCCCCAACACACCATATAACCGAGACTCTTCAATCAGACTCCTCTTACCACAATACATTTGCATTTATTTGATTGTAATGAAGAATAGTGATGTTGAAACCTGACCTGCACTATGGGAAAGTAGTATGGAGCCTGAACAATTCCCAAAAGAAACCCAGTGCTAAACTGCCTCACCCTCATTCCACTTTGAACATCTTGATGCAAAAAAAGATTCTTAATCGGGTCTGACAGCAAATTAAATATCCATTTCAGTTACCCTGACAAAAAAACCTGTTGATTTCCAAGGCCTACTTTGTAAAGAACAGTAACCTTGCCTGCTTACTTCTGCCATGAATGCCTCAATGTTTTCCTTACTGCTAGGCTCAAAGCATGGAATCCTTTCCAGAAATCATTTCAAAGCCCATTGCTCTTTCATCTTCCAAGACCCGCTTCCCTTTATGATACGCTCAGGAAAAGAGTGCTTTTGGAACACTTACGTATAACAGACATGCCTTTATTTATCATTAACAATGAACATTGCAACAGCTAGCAGCCTGCTCTGACTGGGTCGCTCTTTTCAGGCACCCTTGCAGGCTGCACCTGCAGAGCACCTTGTGCTGCCTGACCTCAGGCTCTCCTGCAGTGGAAACAGCACTAAAAATAAATAACTGAAAATCACAATTGCTTCACAGATTTACTCTGTCAATCAGAAATTACGCTGGAAAGCCAAGTGTGGGAATGGACTTAAACCCTGGCTTTGTGCTGCAGGTTCATCTCCCACTCACAGCTACACAGCCATAATGGAATTTCCTCAATAAATAATTGTTCCTCTTTAAATTTGCCTCCAACAGTTTTATGGAAATATGGATCAAGTTTGAGAGGGCTTTTAACATCCCATTAAAAATTAACCGCTTGTATTATTGATCAGACAATTTGCAATGTGGTTGACTTTGCAGTTTGGGGGGGGAGGGGTTGGGTTTGTTTTATTTTTGTTTAAAAGAAAGCCTTGTGTGGATGCATTCTTTCTCTGTTGGTCAAGTGAGAACTTTGTTAAAGCACAGCATAATTTGATGGGGTTTACTTACCAAAGCACTATTTAGGGTAATACTATTGTACAACGGCTTTAGACTTCTTTAGGAAAATACAGATTCATCAGACACTTCACTCCAGTGAAAAGTTTTACGTAAAAGTTAGCACCCTCAAAGAATGTAAGGTCCAATAGCAACCAACATATTTACCCACAGGAATGGTGATTTACAGAAAGTTCTCCCAAGGAAAAGCAGGAAATAAACACTATGGCAGTTTCAAGTTAGTAACACTTCTGTTTCTGCTACATCCCTAAGATTTTTCATCCTTTTATAAAACAGTAACAGGAAAATGGGTAACACTGTTGTTCATCTAACCACACTGAGGTCAGAACAAAGGCAACTTTAAGTAGGCATACTGAAGGAAACAGGGAAGGGTTGTAACTTTCCCATACAATCAACTTTCTTATGCGTGCACCTTATTAATCTCTCTCCTTTCCGACTCACAGACCTCCCATCCGACACTGATAAAGGGCACACAAATAACCTTCCTTTCCCAAGACCTCAGCCCAATAGACAATGTCCAGCAACTGACACCCCCTGGTGACCCCTGTCCCAAAAATATCAACAGTAATAAATACACCATAGTCCAAAGAATATGACCATTGTCTTAAAAATAGTCTTCAAAAAAACTTGAATTACCATATGACACAAACTCTAGTCTGTATGGTTTAGAACAGTTATGTGAAACATGAAAGCTGTAAATTACAGGTAGTTAGGCCACATGAATACTAGTAAGAACAGATAAGCAAGATTTAGTTAGATTACTTTCAGTCCCTTTATCAAACTCTTAATGACTGAATAACATGGACGTGAAGTTTGGAGTGTCAAATAGGTAATGTGTTTCAAGTTTTCAGACCATCATGACGGAAAAATGATTGAGCAAAGTTAAAGGAAGTCGGAATAGTGAGAATGAGTCTGCCTAAAACTTGGGAATGAAGAATAAATCTTGTTTTATGATGTAAAACAGATTTTTGGCTTTAGGAACTCTGGTGATTTGGCTTAAGAAAACATGCAGTTTACCAGCTGTCTTTTCTCAGAGGTTATCTACACAATTCCCCTGTAGGCAGCACCTGGGTTTGCAGGATGTCAAGATGACATTAGGTTTACTGTAGCAAAAACAAGTTACTGTTCATTTTGTCCCAGTACTCCCTCTCGCCCTGCTGCATGTATTCCCATCACATGATCTGCTAGGCAGGTACCAGGTATTTTTGCAACCTGGCTTGGTTATGAATTATAGGAAAGGTGAAAAACATGAGGGAATAGATAGCACATATGTGGGATTTGCAGACCGCAGCAGGACAGCTCTGATTGTTCGTGTCCTGAAATGCTTGATAATTGCTGAAGAAAAAAGAGTGAGGATATTAGTTTTAGTTCTTTCTCCAAATGTGGATTTTACTGGAAGATGAATATATTTATCAACATGCTTTCATCATTAAATAGAGCCTTTATTCTCTATTTTATGAACACATGTATATATATCAAAAAGTTTATGTTCAGTTTCAACATCACAGCACATATATATGTTTTATACACACAGATATATATATATATGTGTGGATTTTCTTTTAGATTCTCCACAAAGCTTTACTGTATTTGTTTACAGAGAAAAAGCTGTATTTGAAACACATATCTAATAGCACAGGGATAATGTGACCTTGTGACTTTCTGTAGCATTTCCACATTCTGGTTCCACCTGTGGAAGCAAAGGAAGGAGAAGGACCTCACGCCACCAACAGCATTTTTTGTTCATAGCACACTCCTTAAATCAAACGCCCCTGTTCTCTGGGGAGCTCTAAATTACCTTTTAAACTGCCAGTCCTTTCCACACTGCTGCTGCTGTACTAACAGGCACTTTCTTCGGAGACCCTGAAATTGCAGGGAGGTGACCCACACTGCTTATTATCAGTTGCTTACACTGTACAATGAACGCACTATTGCAGGAACAATAGTGTTAAAACCATCAAAGCCCTCTCTTTAAAATGGCTGAGAAACAAAATCCTCCACCTTAGAAAGATTTGAACCAAGGCTTATAATTCTGCACTTTTACATGCAAAGTTACCCAGGATTGCACCAGGAGCATGCTCACAGGATGCAACGCGACTCTGCTTACAACAGGGACGAAGCTCCCATGGACATTACCAATGTAGGAAGAAGTGTTAGAGGCGTGAGCAGCATGGAAGGGGGCACAATGATACTGGAAATTCTGCTACCTGCATGTGGGCGTTATCATGTCAGCATTGCCTACTGCTTGAATCACACCACAGCTAAGGGATGATTTTATTTAGCAGACATTAAATAACTAAACTGATATATTTTATTTCATTTTAACAAAAACCCCCACCGTGTAACGGATTATAATACAACACTGATACTGAAAGTCCAGAAGTCAAATTGTTTGCAACAACAGTAATTGTAATTAATAAGGCTGTGCAAATCTTGGCAAGTGAAGAATAAAGAAGTATCTTGAAAGACAGTAATAACATCAGTCACAAAGAAAGTATGGCTATGGGCCAGCGCGCAGGCCACACAGTCACAGCCCAACTAACTGTATTCCAAAAGCCCTGGCCGATTTTACAGGATTTGCCAGTTTTGTGGTGAAACACTTGCAGGTACTGAGTTGTTAGGATATAGGAGAGCACAAACACATTGTCAGCAGACTACACAGGAATATTTAATATTAGGCTTTCTTTTATACATCAAAGATCATTGATGGAGTATTATCCAATTTCAGCCAGGCTACGAATACCGTTGTAAAAAATTTACTGACAACAAGAGTAACATGAAACAGAATAGCTTGAAATTATTGCCACAAAAATCTAACACAAAGAATCCTACTAGTGGAAGATTTACTGACTCCACATGTCTGAATAACCCAACACCTCCAAAGGAGGAAGCCTGAGGCTATTTAGTGCTGAAAACAGGACAGAGCTAGGAAAATACAGAACATAACACTGTCGTGTTAATCTTTTGCCATAACTGGGTTGGGTTTTCTTTGCAAAACTAATATAGACCTAATTGAACAATTGAAAGGAATATACATTTAACGTGTAAAACAGAGCTAGTTGCTGGCAGTTCTTTTGGATGCCACTGTCAGGTCTCTTTTCGTGCATTTCCAAGGTTGTTTACACTTATTTCATTGCAAATCATTACATTATATCTGAACAGTACCAATGGTTTTATTTCACAGTGCAGCGCCCATTGGCATGGAGAGAACGCTCCCTCCTCCAAGCAGCACAGCCCACATACAGCCAAGACAACTCACAAACGTGCTGCCTGGTGACCCAGCTGCTACAGCTCGCTCAGAAACATCCATACAATAGTGTGACGAGACTACCTTAAACAAATACTATCAGAAACACTGATTCTGAAATCTTAGTGACACCTTGGTTTACGTGTTAGTTCTGCCCTTCCTCCTGCTTCCGCAATAAATTTCTTTTCTCCGCTGTACTTTAGAAAGTCATGAGCAATACAGCCTTTTGTCTCACCTCCTCTGAACTGCATTGCTATGGTAAATTACATTTATGGACATTCACTCTATTTCCAAAATTTTCATCTACAAAACACAATGTTGACATTTTGGAGGTTTTTTTGTGGGGCAGAGAGAGAAGCAAAAGCAAAGTATTCCAGCTGCTGTTTATTTTCTCCTAATTACTTTCCAGATCAAATCACTTCCCTGGATGCTAATATATTACTTCCTTCTTTATTTCAGGTTAGCATCAATAATTGTCTAGCTACTGTAGATTTTAATACACGGGCAGAAAGAAAATTCTGTTGTGATTAAATGAGGAGATACGTAAGTGAGAAGGAACTGTCAATAAGTAGAGTTAGGAGTCCCCCCCTTTATTAATTTAAAATTTCTCAGGCTGTTTGCAAGCCTCTTAGTACTTGAGAGAGGGGCAAAGAAGGTGGAGTTTGATCAGATGAGTTTTGTTGCAGATTGCTGTTCAGTGGTAGTTGGAAGACAACTGAGAATCATTTCCATTACTGAAAAGATGAGTAATGCCACAAGGCTCAATCCAGAAGAAAAAAGAAAAAAAAAAGAAAGGGAAAAAAAGAAAGGAAAAAAAAAAAAAAGGAACACTCTAAAAGGACAGCTTCATTATAAGGACATTTCAGTTCTTTCCTTCACAGATTGGAAAGGCCAAAATGTCGTAATCTTGCATTTGACACACTGTCTTTTTTTATCTTTAAACAAACACCTTTGGTTTTTAAAAGTTATCATTATGTACAGAATTCAGAAATGCTAATCATTAGATAAAAAATAGGGAAGAAAACAGATAATGGAATGAAATAAGCTGGAAGGAGATTCATTTGGGGAATTAATTTACAATGCCAAAAATATAATTGCCAACTGATTAACACATTTTTTTCTCCCTCTTATGGGCATTTATTTTTAATTTATTAATTTCAATGCTCATTATACCTTGATTACACTCTCTTTTGGAAGGAAATAAGATTTGAAGTGGTTTCTATTTTTTCCCTGTTTTATTGTTTCCATACAGTAATTGTATGTCATGTACTTGAATCTGTTTGTACTTTCTCTTACTTGAGGTTCTATTTTGAGTTGACTGTATTTGGGGGGAACAAACACGTTTAAGGGCACTTCGTTGCAAATCAATCACTGAATGATAAGAGCTAATTTAAAGTAGTACTAGCATCTGCTCTAAGCTGCAGAGTGTCCTTGTGGCATTGCCAATGCTCTGTGCAGAGCAAGGAAGGAGCAAATACAAAGGTTACCCATAAAATGCTCTAAAGTTGTAGGTAGATTTCTAAAAAAGAAAGGTAACTGTCCTGCTCTGTAGAAATACTGGCCTGTCCTAGGTCAGTCCCATCTCTTGTATCTACCAGCACATCTACAAAGCCTGTCATTGTTATTGCCATGAAGCAACTGAAGAAAATGTGAGGACTACTAGGCAAGACAATCTAGTTTATTGGTTCCATTATTCTGAGCAAGCTTCCTATGGTTTTGTTTATATTCCAATCATCAGGAAACACTCTAGCACCCTACTGATTACTGCAACAAGATCTGTTAAAGGGTGGACAAGCCTCTCTTGGGCAGCAGAGATAAACAAAGTCCCAGGCTCCTAGACAGTTACTATCAGCTGCAGAATTGTCTATATGCAGTTTTGTAAATTGTAATAAAAGCATGGTAATTCAAGTTGCACTAACCGGAAACAAGAATCATAGAACCATAGAATCATTTAGGTTGGTAAAGACCCTTAAGATCATTGAGTCCAACCATAAACCTAACACTGCCAAGTGCTGCTAAATGGTGTCCCTAAGTGCCATAATATATGTGCCTTTGAAATACCTCCAGAGACAGTGAGAAAGAAGCCACTCTATTATTATTTGCCTTAGACCAACATACATGCGTATTATTTGCCTCCTCACACATACACGCATATCTCTACTCAGATCTGCTGATGTGTGTTGTTGAAGCACCATAACTTATTCAAAGATGAAACTTTTCATTTATTTGGAGACATCCCTGGCATGTTCTAGAGAAAGCCTGCATTTGCCCTCTAATTTCTAGCATGGCTCTACTAGAACAGAGGACAGAAGTCATAATCACCTTTCTGTCCCCATGTGCAGCTCACAGAGCTTGGGTTTGGTATGGAAGGAGTATCAGCTGTCAACATGAATGTTTCCTTTCCCCACACTACCCCACAGAGTAGCGGTTGTCTTTGTGCAATCACAATTGCCACTGATATTCAAACCTTACAGGTCAGCTCCACAAAGAAATGTGACCTTGAGTACAAGAGATCTCTGACTTTTTAATGCTTTATTTCAAAGTAGAAAGCAAGCATTCTGCTAATCTGATTTCCAGTTTTCACTTTTTCAGACTTCTCAAGAGAACCAGCAACATATATCTTACACATTTTAAAGGAGAAAGTTAACTTCTCACAAAATAACATGCTTTAGACCTGAGGCTTTGTTAAAACACTGAACATGGCAAGACTTAAGGTAGAATTGTGAGCTAGTAATCTTGCTTGTGTCTTTAACTATGAGTTCCTAAATTCATTATATTTTATGGCAGCTATTATACCTCTGGATTATTTTTACTATTTATATAAATAGCTAGGCTTTGCTGGAATCTGGCTAAATTGTTTGCCTCAATAATATCTTAAGGCAGCAAGGTCCATAGGTTAATTGCATGCTTAGCAAAGAAGCAGTGCCGCTTAAGAAGCTATTTGCTTATTTCTGCATTTTGGTTTGGGTTTTTTTTAAAGAGTAAGGAAGAGTACCTGGTTTCAGTACTGTGCCTGCAGTTACTCTTTTGAGACAGAATTAGCAGAAAGGATCACAATTATTTTCTTAATAACAGAGATTATTTACAGATAGAGCTACTAGAGCAAATATGATTTCAGCTAAAATCTCTCATCTTTTCTATGGTTTTCAGGGGACAAAAAGGCTAAAGTTCTTAGGGATGTATTTAAGACACTAGAAATTCAGAGCCTGGTACAGAAATAGTAAGTGGGATCTTGGCTGTATAAAATCAGCATGAGTTCTGCCATTAACTTCATTCCACCAGGATTTCCTTCACCTCATTAGCTTCTACCTTTGGAGTCTAGTCTATAGCAACTATCAATTCATTCAAAAGGATCATAACTCACAAAGTTCAGACAAAGGTTTAAAATGTGCATAGGTGACATATAAACCCAAGTCTCATTATCAAAAATAATGTAGGAGTTGAGTTTTTCATGGGAATCTGGTGCACAGACGCCTGTACAGAATCAGATTTTCCAGCCTGGATTTGTAGCTTAGGTGCTGGATTGCAATGGATGTTCTCATCTATGCCATTTACTTTGGTGGTTTTTTTCCCCTCACGTGTATTACACACTTGACATTTATATACCTTTAAAATTAGAGCCCTCGAGAGGAATACCAGGTACTGAATAAGTCATATACCACGCCTAGACTAAGGCTGCTATTACAAGCATAGTTACAATAACATTATGTCGTACGTACAGCAGAGCTCTTACCATGGACTTAAGTGGACCCACAAGGCTGCAAATTTGCAACCACACAAGAAAATCAGCTATGAGTGAAACAAGACAGACTGGTAAAAGAAATTCCGTCCCACTGGGGTTTTTATTGGCAAAACACACATCAGTCAGGACTCACTTGTCTGGGAGTACAGAACTAGCTCTAAGACTAACCAATCAATTTAGGTCTGTACTAATGGACCCACTGGGCTTTCAAGTGCTCTTGGAAGCAAGGAGCAAAGCTCTGAAGACTTTTATAGTATGGAAAACAAACCTTATCTTCAAGCCCTACAGAAAAAGGCACCCAAAGCTGTATCTCCATATCAACCAGCCTTTAACTTCAAAGATAGTCCTGCTCTAAGGCCGACTGTCAAAAATTCAGGCCTCTTTCCACTTCTTTGATGATCTATAAAGAAGGTGGAAATGCAAATTGTCACAGAGGGGGGAACAAATCAAATCTCTTTCCTCAGGGGAGGCCATCAAGAGACTCTCTTCAGCGACACCTAACACGTACCTGCATAGCTGTGAGTTACATCTCTTACCAGCAGTAATCTTCCCTCCTTTTCATTTTCTTCCACGCAATAGACTCACTTCTATCCTTACTCTTTAAAGCACTCTGTATGGTTGATTTAGCTCTTTTCTCCTCCCACTGTAGCTGCTTTATAAAAAGATGTTATTGAGAAAGGAAATGTATGTAGGGGGGAGAAAGAATACATAATTATTATCATTATTATTGTTATTTTTGTGTGGAAAAAGATGCAGAATTTGGCGTTCTGAAATGTGAAATACAAGATTTAGATGAGGTGTATAGCTCAGAGAGATTATTCTATTCCATTCTAATATCTGTTACCCAATCATACAGCCTCTTTGGTCTAAATAATTTTAATTAAGCAATTCTACCTTCTGTAGCAGCCATTACCAGAAGATAATTGACTGCATTGGTAATGAAGCTTTCTGAGGGTGCTAAACAAACAGCAAGGTTAATTATCTGGCAGTAATGCTTGTTATGGAAGTGCAACACTGGCCAACTAAGTTTCCTGTTCTTCTGCAGTACCCTTTCAGTAAATCAATGTAATATCCGTGGCTATATATTGTCTTACTGCAGTACAAGTATTCAGCAACGGAAACAGGCAGCCACCAACTGGTTGGGAGTGCATGGAAACCAATACATAGAAAATATGACTTTTTATTAAATGTCTTTTATTCAGCTACTAAGTTTTATTAATTTTTTCTCCCCCTTCTAACTGAAGAATGAATTTTCAACCTCTGTGTTTATGTACCAGGTACGTCTGTCAGCAGAGATGTATTTCAATTATAGACAAAGTCCAGAAGTTTATATTACCTACAATATAATCCCAGAGTGGATCTGATATTTTTTTTATTCACTCAGCTTCCATTTTCACCTTTTCTCCTTCTTAGCAATAAATCCACTCACACTGAATTAATTGGATAGATCACATTTGGATTTCATTTTGTGGGTTTAAATTCAAAGTGTTGACAATTCATGTATTTAATTCTGTATCACTCAAAACCAATAGTGACCTCTGAGTTTCTCTGCAGGTAAAAGGTTGTTTTAGATTTGTGACAATGTTGATTTTTTTCAGTATTAGAAATAAATGCATCAAGTCAAGTTTATTTGACCTTTAACTTGGGAAAATGTCAAAAGTTAGTTTTATTTTAGGAGTTACCTTATTTGGTGTTTTTTTTTCCTAAGGCAGGTTCCCAGCTTTATAACCAAAAGAATATGCAAATGGAATACCTTGATTCCCAGGACCACAAGGGTATTCCCACCCCAATTTCAGCATCTCGAAAACAAAGCAGTATGTCTTTATGTCAGTTTAAAAAAAAAAAAAAAATACCCCCAATGTAGCTGCTCTCTGAGAACAACCAAATACCATGCACTGGCATTTAGACACAGAAACATCTATACAGCATTTTTGGGGGGTTGGTTATTTGGGTTTTTTTGCCACTCACTACCCTTATCTGATTTGTATGAAATTCAGACATTTGCATAGAGGTGTCAGATGTGTGCAAATTCTATTTGTTAATAGTAGCTCAGCTGTTTTACATAAATCCAATTGCCAATTATGGGTGGAAGAACCCCAGCAGCCACTAATGGTACATAATTTTAGCAACAACCCTTTCACATGGAAATCTTGCTAAGAATTCTCCAAAGAATAAATGTTACAGTGGGTTCTGCAGTGCTTGCTGAGCTAACCCTTCTTCCAGTGTCTTACTATTTCACTCTTACGGATACATAAGGAAGTGGAAATATGTATGAACAGAAATACAGAGAACTACTTTGCATTAAAACAAAGTGCTTACAGCCCTTTTCAAAGAAAAAGTGGCTTACCAGTAACAGTAGTTCTTCAAGAGCATTGTTGTTCCTTACATACACTTACAGGACACTTTCTTAAGGCCACAAGCCTCTGATGAATTGTGAATAATCTCCGTCTTTGAACTGATTGACACATATTCCTGAATGAATCCATCTAGTGCACAGAGACCCTCAAGAAGATCCGCTGGCAGTTCTGCTAAGCAAGGATCACAGAATCACTTTCTCCAAGTCTGAAAGTGCCAGACTTATCTTGTACAAGGACAGGAATTATTCCAGTGTTGATTTATTGAGATTTAAGTTTGCAGGAGCTCCAAGAACTCCTCCATAATTGCTGAGCCGAGGACAGTTTTTCTCACTGATGAAAACACAGCCATCTCACTGCTCCCAATGCACCTTTGTAGACCTTTAAAAACAATTGATATGCAGGCTAATGGCCATTCCTATATAGCAGCATAAAGAGACACAAAACAGTTTTCAAGATCATGGCTAAGGACTTGGAGACAAGTAACATAATGAAAAGTTCAGCAACAAAAGTTATCTGAAATTATGCTAAGGACGTTTCCATTTTTTCTCCTCTGCAGTCAGGTGGTGACCTCTTTAGGGTAAGTACCACTGCTTTTCTTGCGTTGGCAGAATGCCTGATTCAAGAGGCCTTCAGCCCTGACAGCATGAATTTCATAGCAATACAAACACAAAACAGAACAGAAAATAAACTTAAGAGGTAAGTTGGGAACAAAGAGTCTTCCAGAAGTCATCTATGTGTAGACAAAGACCCATTAAGAAAGGATGAAATGTTTTCACCAGGTGCTAATTTCAATTGTAGCCAGGAGCAACCCAGACATTCTTATGAATTCAGATTAAATTTGAGAAAGAGTTCTAGGAGGGAAAAAAAACCCCAAAGAAGTAGTAAATACTTTTAAACACCATAATGTTTCATTTTAACCCTTTTTGGAACAAAGCATTTCTTTTTAGAAAGACTAAAACATCAAAAATATTTAAAAAGATCTCAAACTAAACAGACACTTCACTTTGCTGTTAAAAAGAAAGAAGGGGCGGGGGAGAAGTTATTTATCTGAAGAGCCAATCTCCCTTCCTAGTGGACAGTCTAAATCCATTCTGCCTCATACCAGCAACCCCCAAAGGCAGGCTATTATTGGCACGAAAGCTCAGATTAGTCCTGTTTTTTTGTTGTTGCTGCTGGTTTTTATGACTTCCTCACTCTGTTTAGCGAAGCTTTGAGTTCTCTCACAATTTTAGCTCCAGAGGTTTTTTCCAAGGTTTACTGCAGCCTTTGAAAGTGCTCCCATGCTCTCAATTCTTGTCCCAAAGATGTTCACAATTTGTGATCAGATGCTTTATAACGACACAAGTGGTCCAAATTTCGCCCTACTCATCCACTGTATTAGGCAGCTTCTTTGAGCCCCATGTTTCATCTCAGTTTCAGCAGTGAGTGTGAAGGGAAACCGTGCTTTTGAACAGAGAATGGTCTCTCAAAACATCCTCTATTCAATTACTGAAGAGCTACTGAGCCCCAAACTCAACACTTACCAGCACACCAAGACAGTGACCATAGCTTTGGTCTGTTTCTCAGTACAATTTATTTGACCAAATGTAATATTCCAAAATGTATACTCCTAGTTTATGTTTGAGGTTTCTCCTTTTGAGTGAAGGGGAGAAATGCGCATTCTGGTACCATTCCACATCACATTAACGTGGACATCAAAAACAAGACAGTTGAGTCACCTCCTAGAAGTGTTCCTTTATCTCCATGGCTACAAAGGGAGGGCAGGTGGTTTGCACAGACAACTAAAGTTAGGTTAGATGAATCTACCCCACTTGTTACAGTGGAGTAGGAAAAGGATGAAGGAAAAGAACAAGGGAGGATGGCAAAAGAAGGCAGCAGAGCTTTGGCTTCAGTCAAGACAGCAAGGCTCCACTCAGAACTACAGTGCTTACCTCTATATCCTCATCTTCACTCCTCTGTTTCACTTCCTGGTTTGTTTGTGGGTTTTTTCTCCTTTGCCTCATTCTATTTTCTTTTAAACATTTCCTGTTAGAGCCTGCCTAGCCCCTCAGTCAGTTTCCTTGAAGCCTGTCACATCACTGTACCCTTCAGCATTTGATTCAGAACAGAACACGTTTTGTGCAAGGCATCTCCAAAGGCATGTCAACTGTCACTTCCACAGAGTTCACTCAGGATGACTGAAGCACTTGGGAAAAAAAACCAATGTCTTCAGCTTTGTCTTAAAACACTAATATGGAATTTGTTGGTTCCAGTAAAAATTACAAGAGCTTGTCCATAAAGAGAGAGCTGCAAGGGCAAGTGTGATTCTAGCAATAGAGAGAGGGTTTTGGTGAAAAAAATGAATAAAACTTTGGCCATTTGGAGGCTCAGCTCCGACATGCTCTCAGTCACACAAGGTGGTTTGTTTGAACCTTACTGAGAGATATCTGAAAGTCTTGGATCTGCAAAAGTGGGTCAGAAATACTGCAGCACATCTCTGGGACATAAGGTCCTGCACAGAGGCAGAGAACAGAAACAGACATAGAAAAGCAAGTGAGATAAAGCTACCCAAACTTCTCTTCCTAGCTGATAGAGTATGAATTTACAGCAGATTTAAAACAGTCCTTCTTCTGCCTGTCCTTTATTCCTATCTGGCACTGTTTCTACAGTGAATTTTGGCAACAGAGTAGGGCAAATGTTTAGATGGCAGAAGTCCAAGTTGTTAAACTATGGATGAAGTAGTAAAAACCAGGTGGCTTTCCAGATGCCCATTACTTGCAAGAAGTTTCTTGTCTGCTCTATCTATACGAGTTGTACCTAGCTCCTTTTTTTGCCTAGAGTTAGTTTCTCTCACAGACATGCATACAGAGGCATTCCTCCCTCTTTCTTCCAACATTAGTTCACATCTATGCAGCTGTCTCCAAAATGATATGTTTCGTGCTGACAATATTCTCTTGCCCAAAGGAAAGCTAGGTCTAAAGCTAAGCCTAGAAAAAGCATGGAACAGCCTAGAACTGGCCATTTCACTGTTTCAAAGGACATGGAGGACAGAGATTTTTAAACCAGAAAGGGTTGTTGGAGCACACGATCCAGCCTTTGGCACATTAGACTCCACTATTTCATTCAGCCACCTCATCTTTCAAATCACCACCCTGGTAATCAGCCAGGTCTTCCAATGTCAAAGGAAGGTGTGGGAGTGGGTGTAAAAGTACAGTCCAAAGTTGGACCCCAGACTCAGGAAAAGGCTCTGTTGGTCTGTTTGGACAATTGGCCTAGAAATGGCTCCCCACCTCCAGCGAGAGTACAAATGACTACTTGCAGTTGTGAGATACAGCAAGCCAGGATGTTTTGCATCCAAGAGGACCCCAGTACCATGGTAATGGATGAGCTGTAAACAAACACTTAAGTAACATCAGTGTCAGCTGGTTTTGAGCTGAATGGGAAAGGAGGAGGACAGAAATGCATACTGTTGTATTTAGCAGCTGATTCTAGCACATCCTCGGAAACAATAATTCAGGTGGAAGGTCTGACTGCCAAGGGGACTAACATCCAAAAAGCTGATATGGCTTGTTCATAGACTCTCTCAAACCATAAAGCTACCAACAGCAAATGGGTTAAGCCACTTGAGAGTGGAAGATGAGTAGGGAAGAAGAAAACAAAGCGAAAGGATGAAAACCAAAGCTGCTGCTTCCTATTTGCCACTCCACCGAGCACAGGTATCACAGGAACTACCACTGCTCTCCCTCACTTCATCAGCAGCAAGAAAGCTCACTAAGAGTTTTATACCAACATATGCATAAAAATCTCCAAAGCAGGTTCAAGGTACTGGTGATAAAATTGGTACATCACCTAAAGCTTTTTGCTGCAATGTTGAACAAGCAACACCCAAGAACCCTTCCATCCTTCAAGTTTCCCCAAGAAGAGCTATAATGAAACAAGAGACAAGATGGACATGGAGAACACAGGAATTAAAAAATCTGGCGAAGCAAGGCAGAGTACTCGGGTATGAGTAGCATACAGAACAATATGAGAACAAAGGCCTAAAGCCCCTCATGGCAAAAACCCTGTAGGAAAATAAAGCAAAGCAATGTCTGTTTGTTTTGCTGGCATTACGTATCAGAGAAGATGCTAAAAATGTTACTGCCAAGCAAACCAAAACAAAGTAAAGCAAGACAAAACAAAACATTCCAGGCATTTTCTATTGACAAATTTTAGTGTTGTCTGCAAAATATACAATACACAAAATATAGAACTACAGACTGGCCGGGTGTTGGTTTCTCTCCAAACAACACACAGATAAACTTCCCTGGTATAGGATGTTTCATCCTCACACTAGCATCCTGAAGATCACCATGGAAAGAAAGGTCAACTCCATATAGACTGAGAGGATTAGACTAAAGCATATCTTTCCTTTCCTCACATCTTAGAACTCATTCTACCTAGGAATTGCACTAGGAAGAATGTGGTGCTTCCTTTACCAAAGACAAGTGCAACTCACTTTTGGAATCTGAGGGCTTAATGCAGAGGAGATAGCAATGAACATGTTACAGTCCCAATGCATCTAGAAATAATAAGCATTAAAATGCTTTTAGACTCTTACCCACTTTGAAGTTAATGGGACCACTTAAGCATTTCTAAATGTTTTAGACCTTGCAAAAACAATGTCTAGAGCTCTAAGGTCAGCTGTGTTGTTTGACTGACCTACACACAAACACAGCACAAACATTTCCACCAGACTGGTATTCCCAAAGAGAGGCAAATGTGTTCCCCTGCCATCTGCTGAGAACAGAAAACTCAGATTGCTGCAGCACATGGTGGCACTGAATGGAAACACGTAAGTGCCAGAATGAATGGCAGCCACTTTGGAGATTTGGGAATACTTAAATGTGTTTCATGTAAGGCAAGATGAGGAGACAGACACACAAAGACAGGAAACTAGCACACTTGATCCTTTTTCTTAAGCTTCTTCAGAGAACCATGTATTGAAGTCAATTACAGAAACAAAGCAAAGGGAAAACAACAGCCCAGGGGTAAAAATACATGTATTAAACCTATTACTTCCCCGCAGGATGATGAGAAATATCTTTTGATGTGACTGTCACAAAACAGGTAGGAAAACAAAGCATCTCTACAGCTGTCAGAAAGGTTGAAAATAATGCCTGTGGATACTTCTTAAAAGGGTATTTTAATACTGGGATAAGGCAAATGATGAAGTGTTTAACATTCAAATCAAATTATACAATTTGCACATCAGTTTGCCCAAATCAGAACTCAGTCACCCCCAGCCTCAGAAGGCAGGAGAACATCTGGGCAGCAGCAGGACAGGCCAAAGTGCCAGCCAAGGCCAGAGTCTTCAGCCTCTGCTAGGAACAGCACACTGGCTCAGTCACTACCGTGCACTTAACCTGACAGCTCGGAGCAAAAGGTGTCCTTCTCTCTCATGGACAGAGGTGGATGAAAAGGGGAAAGGGAAAAAAGGAAAGGAAGAGTCGCACCTCCCAAAATTCCACATCATAATTTAAAAAAAAAAAAGAAAGAAAGAAAGAAAAAAACGCAAACAAACAAAAAGGACAACTCTTTTCCAAAACAAACAAAGAATTGAAAAGAAAGTGCTTATTCTTTTGGCCAACCACATTCATTTAGATCCACGGTATCTTTTGACTACTGTGATTCCACCATATGCTGGATACATCTAGAAAGAGATTTACTTTTCAAAGTCTCAGAAAAAGCAGGTCTGCATAATACTATGCATTTTTCTGGATTTTCACACTGACTGGACCACTTCCTATTTGACAAGAGGGAAGCTCTCTGTTGGACAGAAAACACAGTGCATCTCCTTAACATATAGTCAAGTATCTATATGAGAAACATTACCCCATGACCTGACCACGTGCATACATGTCTCAATCTCATGTCTCAGCCCTTATATATCTTTGGTGATCTCCCAAATCGTGAATATTCAAACAAGAATAAGACCTATTTTTCACCCAGTAAACATGCTGCATAGGCTGCTGTGCTGTCCTCATTAAACCAATGTAAAAACTGTGGGGGAAAAACATACTGCAATCAGTCTAGATCACAATAAAACATTGTTATTGTCTCTATGTTCTAAAACATAGAGAAGTCTTCTTTAAAAACTTGCAGTATAGAAAAGAGGAGGAAAGAAAAGAAAAAAAGCCTAACACTTTGAATTGTAGCTTTTGTTAAACTTGGAAGAAGTCACCTAGGTCAAGCCTAAGAGAATGCTGTAAATCAACTCTGACAGGACACTGGAATTCAAGTAATTGCAATTTTCTCACTGCATATTGTCCGTACTTCCTTTCTAAAACCAGTAAGTTTGAGCCCAACACAGTTTTGAGGTTTGTGACAAAGTGAGGATTATGATCTTCTCATTAGCTCTTATTTCCCTCAAGTTACTTGCTTTCCCTACACCACTCCACAAATTCAGCTGCTTATGGTCTGTTAATCATAAGAAGGAGAACAAGTTTGCTAGAGATACTGCCTCATAGCAGAGGTCCCAAACTGTTTGGACTGTGGACCATTGTCAAGTTTTTCTTTCAGAGCATAATATAGCCTCACCAACAACCATTTAAATTGCAAATCCAAATCAATCTACTGAGGAAGGAAAAAAATATTATTTTCTTCATGGCTCACCAAGTGTAGGAAATTCCTACGCTCATAGTTACTTGCTACCAGCTTTCCTTCCCTCTTCACACAAGAGTGGGATAAAATGCTACTTTCTGGTCATGCTGGGGATAGAAAGCTCCAATTAAGGGGATAGGAGAGAGGGAAAGATAAGGCATTGAGAACAGGCAGTGCAGGAAACCACAGAAAGGAAGGTGGTTCTCATTTAAATAGCTAAGCTGAAGGAGAATCCTGAGCTCCTTAGCATCTAGAGGCTGAGACCAGTATGGAACAAGCTGCCAAGCTCAGTGCGCTTCTTACTGGGTGCAGTGAAACACTGCCCTAGAAGAAGCAAAACTCATTACCAACTACAGTACCAGGTGAAGTTACTGGCTAGGCTAAGGAATTTCAGAAGGTTACTACACCACTAGTAGGGCAGGCATCTGCCATGTCTCCAGATATTCTAATTCTGAGCTGCAGATTATTTCATTGCCTTTGGAGGTCTGAACCCATGTGAGAAAAGAATATAGCAAACATGAGAAACTGCTTATTTAATTTTTTCAAAATGACAACCTCCAACACTCACAGTTATGAAACTGCCTTTATCTTCAACAGTATCTCAGAATTCAGGTCTCTTAATAAAACAATTACTTTCCTACCATCAAGCAATATTTTTCAAAAGTCCCCTTTTCATTAAAAATGTAAATAAGGCAGTATCTTTTCATACATATCACACATTTAATTGATAGAAAATATCTTGTCTTTAAGATATGAAGAAGAGTTCGTGATCAGTTAATTGTCTGTCAACTAGACTTCATTCAACCAACTCTGGGCATTTCAGAAAAAAAGAAGGTTGGAAATATCAGTGACCATAAGTCTTTAAAATCAATAAAAATTAATTCTTCCTGTATTGACAATATAATCAAGTTCTCTGTAACTCTTCTACTGAAATTAAACATCTTGATTTTAACAGTAGTTTCTTTTGGACTGAAAAGGAATTCAAAATCGACTATGCAGAAAAATTAGTAAACAATTGGGTTTTCTGATTTCTCTCTCATTTCTTTTACACAAAAGGCTGGGTGCAAAGGAATTATGCTGTCTTAGAAAAGTTGAGTTACAAGTATGATTTTTTTAATAGTCTCCTAGGAGTATCTGGCAAGTAATTGAAGAATTGGCCGTTTAAGTACAGTGAAACACTGGCTTTTTTTGCACATTATTCTGAATACAAGATAACATGCTTGTGTAACAACTCAAGTCAATAGAATTAGCCTCATAAACCTGAATGGACCTTTGATCAGATTACAAGACTACAAAGTTTATATATAAAGTATTTAAGTATGAGAAGTCTCAATAAATTAACTGAAAAAATAAGAAAAAGAAAACAAATTATTCCATTGACATGAATAGAGGCAGGATTTCATCCCCAAATTCTACTGTATTTGTAACATCTCAGCCTTTTAGACTGAAGCTTCACCTCTAATTTATGCTGAAAGGCTTTCTGCTAGCCATTGCTGCTTTCAAGAACATATGGCATTTCTCACATTTTATCCTCACAAACTCATCAATGACTGGGCTCTGTTTCAGAACTCTGCCTCCTCCTTTCTGTACTCACTCTCATAAAGAAGCAACATCTACTTTTGGCAACAATAATCACAGTTTGCTATTGGATACATAAACCATGGTTCTTTCCATGCATAAATTAGAAAACATGGATAGAAAAACAATGACAAAATATTTAGACAAAAAAATTGCAATTTTACAAATATTCCTGTTTAACTTCTTGCCTTATTCCAGTATGATTATCCCAACATTGGCAAAGATCAAATCTGCACTTCTTTAAGCAGTGCTTTGCTTAATGCTGTACACAGTTGATCCTCTATCAAACATGCCAGTGTTGAGGGTTTTGGGGTCATTTGAGCCTTAGACCATAGTGTTCTCTGGGAATAAAACAGAAGGTAACCAACTGTGGTGGCAACACAGAGAACATATTTATGAGAAAAACCAGCATTTTTTCAGATTCATCATCTAAATAGCTATGGAAATAGATAGCACATTAAAATATATGACAGGAGTCAAGAGTTTTATTCTAAGCAGTTTACACTTGAAGAATTTCCCTGGGTGCTCAGAACACTCAGAAAATAAAAATTATGTTCAGAATTTCAAGGTCAAGGTTAGACAGCCCACCCTATGGTCCAGGCACAAAAAGTTGAGATGAGTACTGCACATGGGTTGTTGGACAGATTGTACCCAGCCTTGTGCCAGTACTCAAGAGAGAACAACAAACTGTTACCACCTTGATAAAAAATCACATACTATTCCAGGTGAAATCTGCTGTGGATTTTGCCTTCCAAATACAGACCAGGTAACTACATGTCCCTTTTTGTACTAGCCAGTAGAATGGACCAAATGCAGTGGTGGCAGCCATAGTAATATGTTAAGACAATGAAGACCTGGTAAAAGAGCACATATGATCTCCAGACACTAAGTAACTGTAATCAAATTATCTACTGAGTCAAGGTGCCTGTGAAAATACTACATGCTGCACCACACAGCAAAGGCAGAGCATCCCACGTACTTTACAATCATTTCAACCTTGGGCTATGTTTTAAAGACAAAAAGGTCAGTCGCTCATCTGGCTCGGTGCTGAAATCAATGGAGCAATCCTGATTGACGCCAGCTGAGGATCCTGCTAATGAAGACGGGGAAGTTTTCTAATTTACTTTTACCTGGGGAGCTGCCCTAAGAACTATTCTTTGACAATTTAATGACAATGGATGTGCATATTCTGTTACCACCATATAATGTTAAACCGATGGCATCACTCTCCCAGTTGGCCACTCAAACTCTGCTGGAGGACACTGTAACAAGGCAGCACATTTCAGACTGCAGGGCTAAGCACAGTTACATTTCAGTTGCTGCTATTAAAATATTATGCCCAAAATTAATGCATTACACCTTTCAGACTAATGTTCTCTAAATCAGACTGAATTTATTCAGGGGTATTTTTAGGCAAAAATACATCCTCACAAGCAATGTAATGATCAGCACTTTTCCCCCAGATGCTCTAATATGGAATAAAGCCTATGCAGTAATTAATATTTATGAAGTGAATGAGTTTCTGTTAAACCCTAAATCACAAATATATGGGATTTGAACTATAAAAATGCAAACTTAAACCAATATAATAAAAAGACATTTACATACATATTAATTGTGAACTTTGGTCAAGTTGTTATATATTGTTTTAGTAAACTCAAAACTAATAATCAGACAGGTCTACAAACTTATGTATCGATCGATGTAATTTCTAGATTAGACATATACAACAGAGAAAGTTTCATTTTTGTACATTAGGGCACCTTTGAAACTTGATCAGCAGAAACTTGATCTTATGTCCTTCAGTTGCCAACATTACCTTGTTTCCACTCTCATATGAGTGCTTTCCCCGTTGCAATTCAGACAAAGCATTATGCACAGAAACAAGCTCTTTGCAAAATGAACTGATATGTGATTCAACCTGTGTCCTAGGAAGAGACAGTTTTACCCGTTATCAAAAATGAAAACAACATACACTGTTCCTGGAACATACATTCGGTATATATCAAGCAGTTGAAGAAGAGTAAATAACACTTTTTGCAGTGTTTTTTATCATCAGATCTTGAATGGCTTTATAAAAATTGCTGTTCTACATATAAACCATTAATAAGAAATTAAAGGATTACAAATCTTTTTATGGTAAGTGATGCTAAAAATGTTTCAGCATCAGAAAGAAGCTATGTGATTTAGCAACATGAGATTTATTTAAGAGCTCCTATAGGAATTCAGCAGGCTAACTTCAGGCACCCAAGCCTGAAAATGTTTGCTTTCATAAGGGCATAAAAGGATTCAAAAGAAATGTGAACTAATTCAAGCTAAATATAGTAATGTCTCCTCAAACCATTATTAATGTTTTATTAGCATTTGTTACTTCCTCCCCCTTTCCCGATAGCACAGTGCAGAGCACCCTGTATAATGCCATCAACACTTTTGTTGAAATGCAGGTGGAACACTACAAGGTGTGCCAAAATTGACCAGCTCCGTGAAGGGGTGTGTTTGTTTCTTTGATACAGTACCAAAAAAAAGAGAAAAAAATATTTCTCCCTCTTTTTTTTTCCCCTGGTTACTCAAGAAGCTGTCCTAAATCTATTCAAGATAGGAGGACAGGAATGGGAGAGTATGAAACATGCACCTTCTCCTTCTCCTTAAGGAGATACTGCTGGTAGAGGTGCTGGACTGGCAGTTCAAAGGACCATTGCCCTCTGTTCATCTAGAGCTTGGCTCAGCATGACTACAGCCAAAAGAAGTAGAAAGAGAATCAGCAGCAGTGCATGCTAAGGTGCTGAGAAGCAGGAAACATAAGCTAGAGGATAGTATGTTCTCCACAATAAATACCAGCATCTCTTCTAAGGCTAGCTGCAACGACTCCAGGCATGGTAATCCACAGACCACCGGTTCATTTTACACACACCAACAACTTGCCATCATATGTCATCACATTTTATTCACCAGTACTGAAGGCATTCTACTAGAGGATATTATCTATCTAATCATCTAAGCTGTTTAATATCCATTTTTATCTTTCTTCCTACTAAAAATATAAGCCTATTTGACTTCACATCTCTCCCATCTTTTGAGCATCAAGAAAAGCAGAGCTGCTTGACAAAGTTGCAGGTAGAATGGAATTTTATACTGAACAAAGAACACATCGGCAAGCTGCAAGTAAATAATTTAGCTCTGGGCCTGAGGCATTACCTTTTATTCAAAGAAGTATAATTGATAAAGAATGGTAGCGGAATCATTTACAAAATGTTAACTATGCAGTAGTAGAAAATCCTGTTACAAAGCCAGATAATTATTTTACGTACCAGAACCTCAAAAGTAAATAGATGAATGCACAGAATCTTAAATGATGTTAGCAGATTAATGGGCAGATGAAGGATATTGGAGACAATATAATCCCTCAAATTGTTCAGGCCAAAAAAGAAAGTAATACTCCAGCTTATTAAAAACACACCTTTATTTGCTTTTACTTTCTGCATTAACTCAAAACTTCTCTGCTGCACTGGAGAACATCACTGGGATCCTGTTTAACATCTTCATTAGTGATCTGGATGATGGGGCAGAGTGCACCCTCAGCAAGTCTGTAGATGACACAAAACTGGGAGGAATGGCTGATACACCGGAGGCTCGTCCTGCCATCCAGAGGGACCTCAAGAAGCTGGAGAAATGGGCTGACAGGAACCTCATGAAGTTTAACAAGAAGTGCAAAGTCCTGCACCTGAGGAGGAACAAACCCATGCACCAGTATGGGCTGAGGGCCACCCAGCTGGAAAGCAGCTTACCAGAAAAGGACCTTGGGGTTCTGGTGGACACCAAGTTGAACATGAACCAGCAATGTGCCCTTGCTGCAAAGGCGGCTAATGGTATCCTGGGCTGCGTTAGGCAAAGTATTGCCAGCAGGCTGAGGGAGGTGATCCTTCTCCTCTACTTGACGCTGGTGAGGCCACCCCTGGAGTGCTGTGTCCAGTTCTCAGTTCCTCAGTACAAGAAAGAGATGGAGCTATTGGAGAAAGTCCAGAGAAGGGCCACAAAAATGATTAAGATGCTGAAGCACCTTTCATATGAGGAAAGGCTGAGAGAGCTGGGACTGTTCAGCCCGGAGAAGAGAAGGATCAGGTGGATCTCAGCAATGTGTATGAACACCTGAAGACAGGGTGCAAAGAGGGAGCCAAGTTCTTTTCAGTGGTGCCCAGTGACAGGATGAGAGGTGATGGGCACAAAGTGAAGCACTGGAGGTTCCCTCTGAACATCAGGAAACACTTTTATTCCTACGAGGGTGACTGAGCACTGGCACAGGTTGCCCAGAGAAGTGGTGGAGTCTCCCTCCCTGGAGGTATACAAAAGCTGTCTGGACATGGTCCTGGGCAACTGGCTGTAGGTGACCCTGTTTGAGCAGGAGAGTAGGACCAGATGACCTCCAGAAGTCCCTTCCAACCTCAACCATTCTGCGATTCAGTGATATAGACCCCATTCCTCCTCCACATAGGAAAGCAGCTCTACTCTAGGCACGTGTTCAAGTAATAGCCTACACTGAAAGCTATATTACCTCTCATCTGCATCTTCCCCTGATTCTGCAGTTGTAGAAGACAGTGTGGTGTTTCTACTGCCGTAGCTTTTCAGTTGTCTGCTTTAAATTAGTAAGTTAGGTAATTACTAAATACCTTCTGCCTCCCTCCCCTCTCTGTCCCAGCTGGAAAACTTGGTAACCTGTTTCTTCCACTGAAAATGCTCTTAGATACCTTTGCAAAGTAACTAAATGAGCATCAGGTCTGTAATACGTTATTTAAAAACAAATGTTTTATTTGCAATACTTGTAGCTCTACACCACTATGCATTTGTCAGTACTGCTGAAAAAGAACTCTGCAGATCCAAGATACATCACCACTTGTCTGTCTAAAAAATAGGATGTTTACTCTGCCAGGAACCGCATGGCTGACCAGGAATTAATCTGGAATCATTTCCTGGACTAGACTGAGGAAAAAGACAAGCAGGACTAATGTACAGAAGCATAATTAATCACAGTTAATTGAATCTTTATTTATTTATTTATTTATTTTAAAGTGGTTGATACCTTTCAGTTAGAGATAATATGTGAATTAGCATTTGGGGTTTTGTTTCCTTCTGCTTTGTTCAGACGGTTTCTGCCTATTTATTCCCTCATAGTGCTGTTTCCATAATGTAAGCCCTTAATTTCAGCCTGCTAAATGCAAGCAAACAAGATCTCTTGTGTAGTTGTTCTGTGATAAAGAAACCAGAAATAAAATCAAAACACACACCAATATTCTCTTATGAGAACACGCTCGCTCTGTTGAATTGTTGAGAATGATGAAAAGCAGCAGGGTTTGGCATAGAAGTAACTGTGGAGGAGGTCAGTCCATGCCTCTAACACCTATTCTTGACATCAAAGATATGCTGGGGAAGCAGGGAGAGTGTGAAGGGGGAAACGGGAGCTCTAGTTCACTACTGTAATCTAATAAGGATGCATCTACTAGGACATAATTCAGAGCCTTTCACTAAGAACACCAAGGAACTCGGGGGCCATCTGTCAGCACTGGTTAACAGCTCTCTGGGGCTGTCTCTCACATAGCAGAGCGTCTGGCCAACTGGCCTTTATTTTTTTGCTAAAGTAACCTCATCAGAATCTTTTAATTGCTCTCTGCAAAACTACTGCTGGTCTGTCGCTGAGACTGGCCAATCTAGTCAAACCTCAAACTTAAATAGAAAAACAGAGAACTTGATTTTCAACAACAGCAGTCACGTAAGTTTAAAACTACCTAACCATAGGTGGAGATTTGTGACCAAAGCACCCAACCACACATGGCTTTTCCATCCCCTCATTACTCTCTTCCCATAGCAAAGACACACTAAGATAGACCCAAGATAGTTCCTACCCAGCCTGTCCACAAAGACAAACGTGCCATGATATGGTGGTTCAGCTCAGCAATAAGCTTAAAGAGAGCCCAGTAATACCTAAGTCTAACATTTGCTATCTTCTATAACAGTGAGAAGCTAAAAGAACAGCATTTTCATGGTAGGATAGTTGAATTTCAAGCACAGCATATTTGACAGTGTTCTTTATGGTGCCTGCTAATGAAATACTGGTCTGAAGTACCAATACACAGTTTAAGTGTTTTACCATAGATACTTGCACATAATGTTCACACTCAGATGTATACATGGTTCTCTATAGGTGAATGAACGTACTACCCACATCTCAGCTTTAAGGGAATAAAATCACTCTGCATGGGATTGATTCCAGCCACCAAAGATGAACAAGACCTATCATATTATAGCTAAATTCAAGAACCCTGCACCAAGCTTAGATAACTGGGCTTGGCACTGAGGAGGTACACAGATGGGAGGAATCCTCCCCCACCATCTGGAAGATTTGCTACACCTGTAGCAGCAGCTGCTTTGATACACACAATAATACACATATCCTCCCCTTCAGAACAAAGAAAATAAAGGTCTCAGCAATGGCAAAACTTCCAGGTTTATATATTGTTGGTGCCTATTCCCTTGCTGTGAGTCTGATCCCATGCAGAAGCATAAATCCCTGCCTTACCTCCTATAACTAAAGGTTCTTTGAAAATGGAGCCGCTGACCAAATGGAGGACTAGCGTAAGGAGGAGGGAAAAGTACAAAGTGACCTCTCCACTGAATAAAGCTTGGCAGATAATGAAAACACACATTCATACAAATTACAGGTATTTTCTTAAACCTAAAAAAAATTGTTATTTTATGCATCCAAACTGATTTGATTTTAGAACATTAAAGAAATCTTCTCTAGACATTTTGGTTTAATACTGCCAAGAATATCAATATGATATAAAATACTCATTATGAAACACATACACAGGAGTATATTAAAATTGAAAGTTGAGATAGTTTTCTCTTATAGAAAGTCAAAACAAAACATAAGAAAGCATAACCAAAATATTCTGATTTGAATCACTGCATTTTTCAGGTGACAGATTAGGAAATTGATACTTGTACATCCTCACTGTCAAAAACAGACTTCTCAAATGAAAACTCATTCATCAGCAAGTTTGGTGCCAAGCCCACTATGGAGTATCATGCCAGATTAAACCCTGTGACAGCAGCAACTCCAATCTTTTTTTTTTTTTTTTTTTTTTTTTTTAAAAACCCAAACAAACAACAAAAAAAACCCAAAAACAAATCAAAGAAGTAACTTTCACCAAAAATTATTTTGAGGCAAGTGAGTCCAAAGAGTTAAAAAGCCTAACCAGTTACTGGTCTGCAGCTGAACCAGGATAATCATCCTGACTCTGCTCCTTCACGCCTTAGAGCAAAATAAACACAAGAGCTTTTGAACTACTTTGAAGGAAACTCATTTGCTTTTGATTGTATGTCCATATGCTAAGAACAGAACACTTTTGTGCAGTTTTGGAATTGTGCGCTAGAAAATGACTGGCGTGAAAATAGAATGACATACAAACCAATAAAAGTTATGGACAGAGAGCTCATGAAAATACCATGTAGGCAACAAAATGCGTACCAGTTATTCTCACTCATATCCCTAGACATAGCTGTTCATCACTGGGGATTACTAAAGCTGTGACAGCATTAGACAGAGATTGACAGCTGTCTGTTGTATAACAAAAGCAGAAAGTCAGCATGTGTTTTGCTAGCTTCCAGCTGAGAGGAGTAAACAAACAAGCCAAAGGGATGTACAGTCATTAGTGTATAGATTATGACTGACTAAAGCTGTGTGAAACTTCTACAGAGAAAGCCCCGAACAAGCCTGTGTTGCCCTCATGATGCCTAGTTTAATTTTAAACTGGAAATACAGATTAAGCTCACTAAAATATTCATAAAACTGGGCTAAATTAGAGAAAAGGATTGGACTGAGTTATTGCTTCAAATTTGAACTGTGTTTAGGCTCATCAGGGCTGCACAGATTTTCGGATCAAACAAGCCCAAATTTACCTTTGGAGTTTTACATCGATTTTTTTTTCCTGTTTGTTTTACCTAAGTTTTACAAGGAGTCTGAATAAAGACCAAACAAGAGGAGATGTTTATAAATCTGTATCAACAGCTGCATTACTCCACTGAGAAAACACTGGTAGCTTTGGCATAACTAAGAGTCACCTGTCCTCCCAAGCAAAAGGGACTTGGTCAGTCATACTCTTTTTCAGAACAATACTTATCCAGAGACTGGCCTACAATAAAGCAAATTTGGGAAAAAAAATTAAATAACATGTATTTATTACTGTAAATCTCATTTGAGTTGGAGCTTAATGGGGCTCATTTCCTGTCAGAGAGGAATTGGGAATCTTCCTTTGCCAGAAGCCTTTCTCCCACTTTATCTCCTACAACTATGAGGAAGCCTCAGCAGATCAGTCATACAAGGATTATGATAGTGATTACTCCTCACCTTCCACAACCTTTAACATACTTATTCTGTTCCCTGCAGGACAGTCTGAATATCTGCTGGAGGGAGGAAAGAGATTTCTCGGCATTTGGTGGGCTTATTTTGAAACTAACCTTAACCCTCATCAGCCTCGGTTTTATATTTAGTTTTGGTATAATAGTAATATCTCTTAAAGACTAATACATGCTCTAGATATGGCCTTGTCTCCATTATAAGATGTATTGGGTTCATGTGGCAAGGTTTTGGTAGCAGTGAGGTTACAGGGGTGGCTTCTGTGAGACATTGCTGGAAGCTTCTCCTATGTCCAACAGAGCCAATACCAGCTGGCTTTTAGACAGACCTGCTGCTGGCCAAGGCCGAGCCCATCAGCAATAGCAGTAGCACCTGTGGTAACATACTTAGGAAGGAAAAAAAGTTGAAGGGCACACAGAAACAGCAGCCAGAGAGCAGAGTGAGAACATGTAAGAGAAACAACCCTGCGGACACCAAGGTCAGTGTAGAAGGAGGAGGAGGAGATGCTCCAGCCACGAGAGCAGAGATTTCCCTGCAGCCCATGGGGAAGACCATGGTGAGGCAGGCTGTCCCCCTGCAGCCCAGGGAGGTCCACGGGGGAGCAGATATCCACCTGCAGCCCAAGGATAACCCCACGTTGGACCAGGTGGGTGCCCAAAGGAGGCTGTGACCCCATGGGAAGCCCATGCTGGAGCAGGGTCCTGGCAGGACCTGCAGATCTGTGGAAAGAGGAGCCCACGGAGCAGGTTTTCTGGCAGGACTTGTGACCCCACGGGGGACCCACACTGGAGCAGTGTGCTCCTGAAGGACTGCACACCATGGAAAGGACCCATGCTGGAGCAGTTTGTGAAGAACTGCAGCCCGTGGGAAGGACCCACGTTGGAGAAGTTCATGGAGGACTGTCTGCTGTGGGAGGGACCCCACGCTGGAGCAGGGGAAGAGTGTGATGAGTCCTGCCCCTGAAGAGGATGAAGCGGCAGAGACAATGTGTCATGAACTGACCATAACACTCATTCCCCATTCCCCTGCGGGGGGTGGGGGGGAGGTAGAGAATCCGTGAGTGAAGTTGTGCCTGGGAAGAAGGGAGGTGTGGATGGAAGGTGTTTTGAGATTTGGTTTTATTTCTCATTACCCTACTCTGGTTGATTTGTAATAAATTGAGTTAATTTTCCCCAAGTTGAGTCTGTTTTGCCCATGACGGTAGTTGGTTGAGTGATCTCTCCCTGTCCTTATCTCGTCCCACAAGCCCTTTGTTATATTTTCTCTCCCCTGTCCAGCTGAGGCAGGGGGGAGTGACAGAACAGCTTTGGTGGGCATCTGGCATCCAGCCAGGGTCAACCCACCACATAGGAGTACCACAGATACAAGTGTAAATTCTTCTAAACCAACAAGTCTTTGCACTCAAGCATAATTTGTAATTGAAAAAATCTTGGTCAAGAATCACACCTTCAAACACCACTTTTCTTTTAGAGTACCCTGCCCCATTTCCCAGCACATGCAAATTGGGAGCTGTAGAAGATAATGCATCCTTTACTAAGTCTGTCCTCCACTGGGACCACTCTTCTTTGTGACAATCTTGAAACCATCCACCTGAAACATGGTACTCGGTACTGTTACTGAGGTGGTTAAAAAGATCATCAATGTTGTAATATATACAATTGGTGGACTAATAAGCATTTGCCTTCAGCAACATGGCCAATATTTTGTCCTGGCTGATATTTCCAGTGCTGGCACTGGAGATTGAGCTGACACATCCTCATAATTTCTTTTGATTCAGATCTCTTGTATTACAGCAAACAAAAAAAGGAGAGACAATGGAGACAAGCTGCAACACAGTAGATGTCCAAAGCTGGGAAAAAGATTTCACCATAAGAGCTATCATACTTTGGGAAAAGGTACCCAAGGAAGTTGTGGAATCTTCACCCTTGGAGATGTTCAAAACTTGACCAAAGTCCTGAGCGACCTGAGCTGCACTGGCCCTGCTTTGAGCAGGGATTCAGATGAAATGTCCTCGAGAGGCTCCATCCGACCTGAATTATTGTATAATTCTGTGAAAGCACTCTGAAATTTCTTGTGCTGAAAGAAACAGCAGCAAAACTAAGAGGAAACCCAGAACCCTTGGCATTTATTAATTTCTAATTTTTAGTGAGTTTTTCATCAATTCCTCCCCAAAGCTTTCAGGAACATGTAGAAACATACCTACCACACTGCAGTAAGACTCCTCTTTACCAGGTGCCACCACAATTCATAGTCTATTGTAGTAATTTTTGCTCTTGAGATTTCACTCCTGTCTCAAGTCCTGAGTGCTGTCTCTCAGGAAAAAATCTGACACGTCTGAGAAAGCAGATTAGAATCCAGTGGGGTTCAGTCTTATAGGACATCTGCACTGATCCCTAATTTTGAATGGATATTGAGTCATCTAACCTAGTCCAGGTCAAATGGCATGGAAATATGCAATGGTTAACCATTAGCGGAACTGAAGGGGGTTTTTGACAGAAAGTGCTACCTGCCAACCAGTAGATCCATTTACTGATCCAGCCATCACAGAACTCAAATGAAACTAGCTGATTTATTCTCAGTTCTGATTAAAACACTGAATAAATCCAGGTACACTAACAATCCTTCTCGTTGAAGTAACTTACTCAAATACAAACTTGATCACAAAATGAAGTGTTTCCATTTGTATGGAAATCCTGGCTTGAAATATGTGTTGGGAAAAAGTGTTATCTAAGCTCAAGCCAATGTTTTTATTTTCATTGATTTATACATATAATTCTATTGATTGTTATAATATTTATTCATTTCATTTCAACATGCCAAGTGCAATCTGCACTAACTGAAACTCACTTGACATTTTTCAAATACAACTTTTTCAGTTTTGTAGCGCTTGCCTTCATTAGTTTCATGTGCAATTACTGAATATAAGATTAGTAGAATCCATACTGCAAATCACTTGAGTGATAATATCCATGAATTCTTGCAAAACTGGTACTTCATTTGGTCACTGAACATGAGGTAAAGCACATTTATTTATTTCTACATAAATTCTTCTTTGGTTTCTATTATAATAACATTTATTACAAGCTGTGGTTTTTGTAGAGATGC
The DNA here is from genome assembly GCF_000737465.1 of Haliaeetus leucocephalus. NCBI lineage: Eukaryota > Metazoa > Chordata > Aves > Accipitriformes > Accipitridae > Haliaeetus > Haliaeetus leucocephalus. The sequence goes on from NW_010972664.1 coordinate 15,046,902, forward strand.
CTGTGACACAAAGAAACATTCGTTCTCTCCTGTACAAATAAAAGATTGACAATGATCTACATTAAGAAGAAAATACAGCTGTTCTATTTTAAGAAAAAAATCTTTTCTTTAAAAGTCACTGTATTAAATAATGCAGTGTTTATGACTATAACTCTTTCCCTATGCACCGTTTTCATCTGGACATCACTGAGTTTCTTGGTAATTACAATCCATTGCACATCCATATACACTACAATGCTGGCAAAGGTAATTTATAAAAATCAAATCTAAAATGCTATGGATAGTAGTCAAGAAGCAGACATGAATCAGTTTCACACAGATGGAGAATTTGCTATGATTAATTAATTAAAGATTTGCAGTCAGACCTTTCTTGCTTTCATAACTTAATGAGTAAACACAAATTAAATATGAAGGTTCAAAGACAGTGATTTTCTGAGAAAGGTCTTCTGCCAATAATTTAGGAAAAGAGGTGTAAAGTATTTTACAACCTCTTGGAGATTACAGAATATAATATCCTGAAGAGTAACACTGAAATGTTCTTACATAAAAAAAAAAAAAAGAAAATAAAAGAGATAACCAAGCTTTGTGTTTGGGTTCAGAGCAGTTAGGGCAAAGCTTGTGTAGTCACTAAGTTGTATTTCTTTGGCTTTCAAAGGTTTTCTTTTGTTCCTTGCTTGTCACACAGTTGTATGCTGTCAGATGAATTGGGAAAATCTGCTGAGCACTGTCCTTCTGTTACCTTATTTAAGTCAACAGGAATTTCATCACTGAGCTTATAAATAGTAGAGTCAGATTTTGATAATCCCATCTCTGAGGACAGATTTTAGGGGAGCCTTTGGAAGAGGTAAGAATGTACTACGAATATGGGGCTTGATTCTGATTTCACCAATATCAGTTTAAATACTTCAACAGGTATTAGTGAAACAAAAATGGGCATTACAGGGGGATTTCTTCAGATTTTTGCATGAAGTCCATTTCTCAGTGATACATTTGCTCCACTAAAGATTACTAGCAGGGTTCTGAGAGACATTCATTCTGCTGTGCTGGAAGCTGCTCATCGGATCTGCCAATACGGGACCACAAGCAGAGTACATACTCTGCTTTAGTAGCAGATCTGACGATATAGATAGAGATCTGGAGGAGCATCAATAAACTCACAATTTCATTTCAGAAATAGCTTTGCTTTGTATTGTTTAAATCCATTTAACATTATGACACCTTGCATACATTGTAATCAGCATTTCTTTAAACATAACGAAAAGCAGGCTGGCTTGAATTTTTAAGTGTATGCACTGATCTTAGCAGCTGATGGATAAAACCAAATAATTCATGCTTCTGAAAGTTTCTCAGAAAAGTAGTTACTGAGGTTAATATTTCATTAATTACCATGTATGTCAGAGGTAGGTTTTTTCTCCTAGCCATCAAGCAGAATTTCTGGAGAAAATAATGAACTGTTAAAACCTACATCACTGTCAATGACTTGCTAAACATATGAATGTATAGGTTGATAAATGAAGGAAGAAAAAAGAACAGGAAAGATAGAAACAATACTCAAAATGACATGGTGCTAATGAGCACTGAACATTGTTAGAGGATGCCAGTCATCGAGCCATCTGCTGAAGACAGACAAAACAACAAACAAGGTTAAAGGGAACAGAAGACTCCAAAAATTAATGGTTCACTCAACTCTCATCTGAAGTTTTTTATTGCAGGAAATACTTTGTTAAGAGTCTGTGGAGACCCTAGATGCCAAACTTCATTTTAAGTCTCGACAACCACATTTCAGGTAAATACCAAAATAAGATACAAGATTATGTTGTTATTTTCCAGCCTTTTGTGATGGATGAACAAAGAAGTGCAGAGTGACTATGATGCCAAGAAAGAAACATTACTGCTAAAATACTTTTTTTAAAACACTCCAAATTAGCTAGGTCTCAAGGACAGAATTAGTAGGATAAAAATCAAATAAGTTTATCTAAATAAATTTATTTTTACGCTGTAAAAGAATTATAAATGTCTCATTCTTTCACATTTACTTTTTTTTTTTAAAGCTTACAGCAAGTTACTTTTATCTTTTCTTACAGATACCTGAAAAGACAAAATAAGTTGAGTTTTACTGGGTTTTGGTTGTTTATAACAAAGATGGCTAGAAACATTTTATTACTGTTTTGGCTTATTTTACACTGGAAATTTACATCTGCTCAACCCCAGTCTTCTGGAAAAGTACCTGGCACATTAGTACAACTATAACATCATGAACACCAAGAACTAATACTTCCAGAAATTCAGAGAGGAAGGGGTTTGGGGTTTTTTTGAGAGTCTGTGTGTTAAATATTCATCAAGAAAAACAACAGCAAACAGCAGCACAGTTAGAAAGCAGGTGGGTGGCTTTGCAGATTAAAAATTCCAGCTTGTTTTCTTGCAATTCTCCTGCAATTTTGGATACAAGTGTTTTAAAAATTCCTTTTTTTCATTCCTCATACCACAAAAAATACACTCTGAAATCTATAATATTCATATCTTCAACGAAAACAAAAAATAGCAATAGGTTTATTCCTTCGTCAAGAGTTTTTAGTTGACTGAAGAGCAAAATAAACCTATTGCCATATTTTTCAATTAAATTCACAAGTCGGCTAGAAGGCCTCAGTCTGAGCAAGTTGCTAGGCATGACTGGGTGACAAATTATGCTGATGAATTGACCAGAAGTTACAAGTATCATGCCAAAACAATAGCCTTGATACTAAGAAACTCTCATTAAGAATCTAGGGGCCTCTAACTCAGATTTAGCTCCAGAAAGCTACACTCTTAGTAAATACCAAACAGAAATAGGAAAATAAAGTGGCATTATTAAACACTTTTTCAACACAAAGTAATACAAATATGGTAGAAGGTCCCTTGCTATAAAAACCCATGCTCTTATAAAAAGCCATTTGACGCTAGCAGCACTCAAACTTCTTGGTCCATGTGCTACTGCAGTAGCACCGAGCAGGGCCAACCCTGTCTCCCCATTAGTGTCTCTGCCTTCCCCGTGATGCCTTTTGGGGTTCTATTTACACTTGCCAGACACATCTTCTCATATCCTGTTTGGCACCTTGCCTCAGCTATTTACATTGGAAAAACAAGGAGACAGCTGGCTAGTGGATTCAGAGAACCTCCTGCTCTAGTCAGAGAAAATAATCGTTCTTTTCTACAAAGCACATTTTTCTTTTTTAATACCAGCCTACAACATTCACAATGACCTTGCCTTCTGCAGACAAACATTATTTCAGAAACGACCACTACCAGAGATAGCCTGAATAGGTACAGAACAGTGCCCATGGATTTCCGACACAACACGATAATCCAAATCTCACTAAGGTCTCAAGTGGGCGTAAGGTTCATACTGTGATGGATTATTGCCTCTGATTGCCCCTAGTTTGTAGTGCTCAATGTGCCACATCACTAGTCCTTGCTTTTACGTTATGCTTGATGTGTATTTTATCAGGAACATATTGGTGTCTCCTTGTTAGATCCTCAGCTGCCTTCTCTCAGATGAGGCTTGGCATGCTGTAAGGGAATGAAGCTGCTCTCTTTCATCATTTTGTCTAAGGGGTAAAAGAAATTATATTGGAATTTATTTCCGTCTCTCAACTTAGGAATATTTTTCTCACCCTTTGGCTGTATCAGGAAGGCAAAAAATAATAACGTCAATTTAGACTGGCAACAATCATGAATAGGCTGATCGCCAACACACAGGGAGGTAGCAGCAAATGCACACATTCATAGGCTGAAGTGATTCACATTTTACCTTATGCCTTAAGTGGCCTCTTGCAAACTGTTATTTTGCAGCCTCTGTATTTCACAAACTGCAGTTTACCAACTGCAAGCTCTGTCCTCCATTTGCAGAGAGCATACTGAAAGGAGCCCACGCTGGTGAAATGTGAGATGGAAGTGGCACATTCAAAGTTCCACTGAGCCGAGGAGAAGGAAGAAAAAGGAATTAGGTAGAGAAACTGTTGCAGGGAAAGGAAGATATCAGGGAGAAAACAGTATATGGGGGAGAGGGGAGAAGGAAACAAAACAGAAAAACAGAGGTAAAACCAGATTTCTACTGCAAAACCAATGTCTTACCATGATTAATAAAGGAACAAGAGCAGCTCTGCTCACTGTACTACAATTCAACAGGAACGTTCACATCTATTTCTTAGAAACAGTAAGTATATGCCCCATATAATTTTTCCCTGTGACTCAAGAGGAATAAAGGACTATGATGGCCATATCACAGCTATGCTTCAAAACTTCTACAGGCAGTGTAACATTACCTTTTCCAGAGGTGACTTCTCTGTGTCTGTCTGAGCTTAATCAGCTAAAGGAATATGTCCCCAAAACACGCTTCATCCAAAACCTTATAAACTAATCTCTGCTAGGAAAAGAGAAAACAAGCAACCAAGAGGTCTCAGAATCAGTATCATCCTTCCACTGATCTCTTCACGCATAGCATCCAGGTCATAGAAAACTTCTGTTAATGTTGCCAGTTCAACTCCTTCAAAAGCACACGTTACAATACCACCTCTCATTATCAGACACCAACTTTTCTATCCTGCACATGTGGGAGGCTTATAATTGCCCACATTTTGATGAACTTTTATAGTCACAATAAAAGGCACATCTCTGGCACATGGTCAGTTTTCTCTGCTGAATGCCAAGTACCTACTCTGTTCAAAGTATCAAAGTGCCATAACTTGTAAGTGAAATATTTACATATTTATTATTTTTCTTTAACAAGCATAAAGCAATGCACTTTCCTCTAACCTTGTTACAGAAAATGATTGAATCATGTTATCTGAAATTTGCACACAGCAAACACACACAAACAGCCCGAGGCAGACACTCAGCCTGAAATATTTCATTGCTGATTTAAGTTTGGCAAAGTTATAAGCAACTGAAAATGGAATTCCATCATGGAAAGCATCAGCCTTCCTTAACTGTAGGCATCACTACTATCTGGCTAGTATATTTGTAAAAATTTTCTGAATGAACATTGTGGCTGGATGTCTCAGTGTTTGTTTGCTTATCTACTCAGGCACTTTCAAAATCCATAGACACAAAAAAACCACTAGTTTACATATTTTGAGACTGGTTCTGTGATTTGCCTATATGAAAACTCCATCGACAACATAAGCTTTAAGTATTGCCAATGGACTGCCCCACTGCTGTGCAGTGACCCCTTTGCCAAGACAACTGTTTCTGCATGCAGAACAGGACTTTTGAAAAAGAAAGATTTTGGTCATGGTATGTTTCAGCTAGCTCAGCTGCAACACAATTTGGGGGGAAAAGGGAATGTTACCAGACTAAAAACAAGTTGCATAATTAAATCTTCCAAATGTTTCATAATGTGAATTCTCTGAGAGGAGTACCCCTACCACCTCCAATTCAAGCATCTGACTGAGGGCAGCAGAGGGTATGGCAGCAGGTGTTTGGTCCTCACTCCTGGAGGCACCATGTTCCAGCAAGTCCATTCCATTCTCAGAGTCGTGGCACACACTTTCACAATCCCAGGCAGAGACCTACCATTAGCCCAGGCAGCACGAGATGCTCACAGCATTCAGACTGCTTTGTTACACCATTTTGCCCCCTCACTTATGACAATGGTGTTATGAATTCCAGACAGCCCAATGTTCTCACAATTATATGTCCATAAGACTTAAAAAAAGCAGAGAAAACTAAGAGCAGATACAGTGTGCTTCCCCCCACCCATCCAGTAGCCTAATTTATATGCAGAACACAGGCAAAAAGCCTATATTATGCAAAATAATAGCATAGATTAAATTCAAAGTTTGGGGGATCTGTAGGTCTTGTGTACACACATTTCCTCTTGTATATTTAAGTTAGCTCTATACAGGAATGATTTCTTTATTAGTAGCATTACTAGTGTTGTTTGAAACATCTTTTTATTTTTCCTGTATTGTGAAATATTTCTGATACAAAGTGCAGTAGGGTTTGTCTACATTGAGGTTTTTTAAGGAACCCACATTATTCAAGGAAGCAGAGCTCACAAGCGGTGCAGGAGGAGACAAGATTGCCAGACAAAGGGTCTTTGCGTGGTTCCTTCAGGAAAGTACTACCCAACAGCATACACCAGGTGCTGCTTCCAACACATAGCAGATAGATAACACCATGACTTTCACCTACTTTTTGAATCATGCACCATCTTTGTGGTACAGCCTAAAGAGGATTTTTTGTGCAACTACCAGACAATCTGGCCTGGCATACTGTCAAGTATCCATTTTTCACATGCTCTCTTCCCCAAATATGTTTACTAAAACAAGGACAGTGCAGCCTGCTATAGGCATAGATCTGACACGGTTACAAGTTCATACAGCCCTTACTCCTCCTCTGGAAGAGGGAAAAAATAATCCAGGAGAAAGATTTATTTGGCAGTTAAGTCCAGGGAGCTCCAGCTGCTGTAATACCTACTTGTCTCTATAATACAGACTGATGAATAATATGGAAGAAGGAGAAGGATAAGGGAAAATATCCCTAAAACATTCTAAAACAAAGAAAAGGAGGAGATTTTGGCTAGCTGATTGCTTTTGGTATTTCAGAGGCTGCTATTCAGATGCTCCAGTAGTGATGGAGATAAGTATGTAGGATCCATACACTAAGAATAAACAGCTATTAATACACCTGAGTCTATTTACAGCATTATCACACCTCTGCTTTTGCAATTTTGCTGATGTCTTGTCTAAGAGTGCCAAGGTCTGTATTGGCACTGACCTATCTCATTTCTCTATCTTCCATTTCTCAGTAATGGGCATATTCTGTACCTGGAAGAATTTCATTATAATAATGGATAATTATTAACATGTAGCTTAAGAAATGACACAAAATAAAGTTAATATTTTCCTGCTTTCAGAAGATAAAAATACCTTGGTTGGAATTTAACAGCTAGTAAATTGTTCTATAAAAATACAGCTCTGCAGCAATTTTTACTGTCTGTGTACTAATTACTGGGGAAGAAATCCTGGCCTTGTTGACACATAAACCAAAATTCCCAGTGAATTCAATATGGCCAGAATTTGGTCCACACAATTTTACAAAGTCACCATTTACAAACATACGCTCATGGATTCAACATTCAGGCTTTACATCTCAATAAACAAACAGAACAGGGAAATCTAGTTGGCACAGACCAAATTTCCCAGAAAACAAGACAAATCAAATCAGCAAGCAATGGGGAAGTAAGTAGAAAACCAGGAGAGAGAAAATGGGAAAGGCAGATGTTCTTTAGCAATACTAGGCTAAGTCCTGGCTTGTAAGCACTGCTACACTAACTATCTCAGTACCTTACCTTCAGGTATTGTGTGCCCTAATACAATTCGGTGCCTCCAGTCAGGTGCTTAGGCACCTTACAAACACCTAGGACCTCACAACCAGAGTATTCACCCAGGCTGCGAAAACCTTTGGTTCAGTGTCTTTATCTGGAGTGCACATTTCCCACCATATTGACAGAAGGTATTTCTTCCTCCTATAGAAGCTCTTCAGTTATCTTTCTGTGAGTTGATTAGATATTCCCCATGCTAGAAAGAGGCAAAATCTACCATATCTTGGTGCACAGTACGTCCATATATCTGTATGCTTACAAATAGGTAATTACCTTATGCTAATTGAAACAGCTTCCAGGGACAATGGGAGATCGGGATTCCTGATCTTGCTCCAATCTAGTACTCCAGGGCAATTTTCCACTTGGGTTTTCCACACTCTAGTTGAGCACTCCAGTCTGTATTGCTGGCTGTCACCCACCATTTCCTCCTCCCACTTTTTCTGTTAATAGTTTTCTATTCACCCCTTTACTGCTGCTAAGACTGACATGCGAGTCTGTTGCTTACTCTGTATGATTTTGGCTGGGATAGGGTTAATTGTCTTCCTAGTAGCTGGCATAGTGCTACGGTTTGGGTTCAGTATGAGAAGAATGTTGATAACACACTGATGTTTTCAGTTGTTGCCAAGTCATGTCTATACCAAGTCAAGGATTTTTCAGCTTCTCACGCCCAGCCAGCAAGAAGGCTGGAGGGGCACAAGAAGTTGTGAGGGAACACAGCCAGGACAGCTGACCCCAACTGGCCAAAGGGGTATTCCATACCATGTGATGTCATGCCCAGTATATAAACTGGGCGGATTTGGCCTGGGGGGATCGCTGCTTAGGAACTAACTGGGCATTGGTCAGCGAGTGGTGAGCAATTGCACTGTGCATCACTTGTTTTGTATACTCCAGTCCTTTTATTAGCATTGTCATTTTATTCTTGTTATTATTATCATTATTAGTTTCTTCCTTTCTGTTTTATTAAACTGTTATTATCTCAACTCACAAGTTCTACCTTTTTCCTTCCGATTCTCTCCCTCATCCCACTGGGTGGGGGTGGAAGTGAGTGAGCAGCTGCATTGTGCTTAGTTGCTGGCTAGGGTTAAACCATGACACTAGGTCACAAGGGTTTCAAATACAGCTAGTCACAAAAATTTAGGTGCCTTCATACATGGAAGTAGGTGGGCTGGGGACAGATGTTCCCCTGGCCACCAAATGCCACAGTTTCATATTTGGCAACAGTACTGGGTAAGAAGCCATCTCCTGTCCTTGGTTCCCTGTCCTTACCCCTCCTACTCCTTGCTTCTGTCCTGCTGCACAGTCAACCGGAAGACAGAGTTTATCTAGGTGAAAAATAGCATTTTTTTCTGGTTTGATTTTCAGTCCAGAGGAGGTAATGTGAATGAACGAAGAAGCCACCAAGAGCATAGAGAGCACAGAAACTACCCGAGTCAGCACTGTTGCTGATAACTGTCCACAAAATCACATCAAAAGGGGTTGGTTTTGTGAAGGGCTGCTGGTGACCCAATGCCACACTGTCACCAAAAAGGATGTTCCAGTCCCCTACTTTATGCCACTACTAGCAGTCACAGCGATGTATGGTCAGTGGGATCTGGGGATTGACTGACTCCACAGTCCCACCAGAGAGGTGTCAGATCACTTTCTTTCCGTGAGGATTTAGATCAGCTTAAACCAGGCATGATATATTATCCCAAATCCTTTTCTGGACTTAGCTCATCCTTACCTGTCTCCTCACAGCTGAGCTGCAATATGATTAGAGCTTTGGGTCTGAGAGAACAAGAGTGGCAGAAACAGAGATTTGGCTTATATGGGATACTTATTCAATTTAATAGATAAACAGCTGTAATCTTCTATAATTACCTGTTTCTTATCTAGCTAGAATAAAAAGAAATGGAAGGAATCTATTTCCATAACCTAACATTTTTTAAAGCAATTTTTATGAGAGATTTTATGCCAGTTACAAAATAGACCATATTTTTTGAGTATCTAGAATCCCGGCATACCAAACAAAACGTGTTAATTGCTAAAAATTAACTGTCATGTTTTGCTCTAGGTCTTTTACCTAGATGGTTACCTAGCTTTCTTCCAGCTATATGATTATATTTTTTCTCTTCTAATCACTATTGTTAATATTTGTATGCACTGCCTTACACATGCAAATAAGCAGATCAACTTTTAACAGCACAGTTAATAAGATCATTTTCAAAGGCATCACCTGCAACGTCTAAACCTATCCCAAAGGAACCTACAAGTTCCACTGTTGTTTTCCAGGGTATGGGTTACATATTGCGCTGCCTTCTTAAGCCCTGGTGACTTGCTCATGCATTCTGCTGGGTCTTTAAAGAACAACTTTTTCCCGCATCTCTAGGGAACAGGTACAAAGAACACCTCTTTAAACACCACTTCAGTAGACATCCACCTGTACCTCCCTCCCTATCTCTACTCTTCTTGAGGCTCTTCTTTCTAAACATTTGGCAGAAAGCTCTTCCATTGTCTCTTCCTTTCTCTGCTAGCTGTGGCATGTCTCTGGGAGCCTTTATTCCACCCCTTTCTTCACCAGACACACACTCATATCTCCACTCTGAGAGATATAAGCCCCATTTTATGCAGTGGTATTGTTTAATGGATTTCACTGCGAAACAGCATCTGTGCTTAGCTCCAGAGAGCCTTCAGGTTACAAGTGAAATGCTAGCAAAGAGCTTGCCATACCTCAAAATAGGTGCAGCAAACTAGCAGATTTTCCTGACAAGAGGCAGTTTGTGTAGCTTTCTAAAGGGACTAGAGGATCAAGACTTTAAACAGGTGAGTCTCTAGACCACTACTTGAAATGAAATGAAATGTTATTTTTGCACTTCTGAACCATCAAAGACTTGCTACTGTTTTGCAGCTTTTCCCTCTCTTTCTGTCCCCTGAGAGGGAAGCTTCTTGGTAACTCCTGCCAAATTTATTCTACACCACCAAAGCCAGGTTCAGTGCTATCTCCCAATCCACATGTGGCCAGGTAGAGAGGCTGATAATGAACACATACACAGACAAACCCTGAAAAGTGCATGCTTGAGTTCCTGCCAGCCACAGAAACTAGAGATAGTTTCCTCATCTGGCTTTTCCTGTAACCAGCTAAAAGCTTTGAGAGAATACACTGGGTCATTTTCTAGGAATTAAGGTATGTGGTTCCCAAGGCTGTTGAGGGAATTCTTCTCACTCTCTCTTTCCTGTCAGAAATCATGAAAATAAAGATAATTAATAACAATAATAAACACTAACTTCATTGTGGCTTTTTGAGCCCTTGTTAAAAAAAAAATAATTCTTAGTTAAAAGAATCTTATTTGGAAAATGTAAAGGCAGAGACACTGCGGCAGGATACATTTGTCTCTGTCTAGAGGGCAGAAAGGCAGTGGAGCAGGGGGGAATTGTGGGATCTTGGGAAGAGACCTACGTGCTGGCCCTGTTCTCATGCCTTTTCCTGCACATCACCCCTGGGCTGCCACTATCATGGACAGGATAGTAAGCTAGGTGGAAAATTCAGGCTAAGTGAAGTACATATTTATGTTTTCATATGGTGTCTAGCTTTGCAATAACTGACCATCTCAGAATTTTTAATATATTTGTGCCTGTTTTGAGAGGAGGTGCTATTACTCTGATTTTACGAAGGAAGAACTGAGACACAGGGAGGCTAAGGATTACCCGAAGGTTACCCCGAAGGTCTATTTCAGACCAGGAGCCACACCCTAGAGTCCTAACCTACAGCTACTGTTGCTGTACTGTACGGTACTGTTTTCCCTCAACCAGCGGTGCCCTTTCCTTGCTGTATCAAACAAGATATATTTGTAATAGGAAATAACAAAATGCAAGGCAACATTAATCGTAAATCATGTCAATGAAGAGCATGAGGTCTCATGCTCTCTGTACTTCTATCTTTACCGTTTTCTCAAGGCAGAAGGGGTTGAATTTGAGACAATGAGGGAAGGAACAAGGAAGGGAGTCTGCAATCCCTCCAGAACCTACACTGACATCCTTGCTCTGTAAACAGCAAATACCTATGAATCCCTTTGAAAAAGTAGATATCCCTTCAGTCCACCTACAGGATGACAAGCTAAGTTGTTCAGTTAGTTCAAGCGACAGCAGTCTTCATCCCAGTTCCACACAGCAGACCTTAACTGCTTCACCTTAACATCAAGATCAGTCTAAGAAATGTGCCACTTGAAGAAACTTGCTCTTGACATACTTTCTTTAGCAGCACTCCATTACTTCAGCACCTCTATTTCAGCAAAGTCGTACTCTCCAATCTGAGATAAAGCCAAAAAGAAGATTCCTTTTACTCTTAATTTGGCCTCCTTTTCTAAGGGCATTCCAGTACAGTCCAACTACAGAGTCACAGCCAGCTTTGCTACGAACTTGCACTTCCATTTAGTAAGCAGCACACTCCTGCTCCACGGCCAGCCAAGCTGCACAGCGAGAACATTTTTTAAGACCCCTGCATTCTTTGTCAGAGAAGTTGGAAGAAAGCACACACACGTACATTCACTTAAGCACCATTAACATGCACTTAAAGACCACTAACACATTTCTCTGAAAGCTGAGGGCTGACCCAAGAAAAGAATAAAGATTTAGTTGTCTTAATCAATCATAGGATGACCGTGAGCCAACAGTATGATATGGGCATGGAAAAAAGTGAATATTTACGTTGTGTGGCAGATAGCACTGGTAACACCTCATCTCAAATTCTGTATAGAGTTTAGCATCAACTATATTTAACTGAAACAGAAATAAACACAGAAAAGGGCTGCTATACACCTAAGGAATGAGATATTTTACTTTTTCTTAAGAGAGAGGAGAAAAGGCAGTAGCTTCTGTAAATTTAGCAAAATAAAGGCTAAGAGGAAATATAATTGCTTTCTGTAAATATAAACACAAAGAGGAAAAGAGGTACTTAGTCTAAAGAACAATGTTGGTATAAGAAGACATATAAATACATTTGGCCATAAATAAACTCAGGCTGGAGATCAGAAAAAAAGATTTTCAATCACCAAAATAATAGGGCTTTGCAGCAACTTTCTAAAAGGCATAGTACAATTTGTCTAGTTTTGAGAAAGGACATGATTAATTTATTAAAAGTATGATATGATTTGTCTGCATGTGATAGGAGGGAACAGTATTGATGATGATGTTATTTTCCTACAACAGTCTTAAAGTAGCTGGATTCTGCCTGGAGAACTGGATTCAGTCCCTACTGCTGTCAGGGGACTCCTTTAGGATGTGAAGGAAGCCACTCTAACCAAGCTTTTTAGCAATGCTCACAAATTACACTCACAAATTGCTTCTTCATTTTGGGGGACCTAGTCTAGAGCCCCTGGGTTCTAATTTGCAGCTGTGAGGAGCAATTACAGCTGCAACTGAAGTCACAAGAAGCTGGACTTTGAACACAGAAAATACTCTCTAATGCTAAGCACCCAGAAAATATAGGCCCTAAGTATTTTGAGGAGAGTATTCAAAATAAGTGGCTGTACCTAGCTTCATACCTGCGCATCCACAGTGCTACAATGGAGATGAACCCCAACACCTCAGAAAATGTTCTGTAACACTAAAATAATATTTGCACAGTGCACATAGAAGGTGATGGCTAGATGAAGCCTAGGGGAAAAAATTAATAATATCATTGCGAGAACAGACTTTGCACAGCATGCAGTGAATCAGGCTTCAGTCTGCACATTGAATAGCAAAAGGAAAAAAACTAACTATTGAATTTCTGTTCTTTCAGTGTGCACAACTCTTGTATGCACTGAAGAAGGCAGAATCTGGGGGCAAAATCAGTATGTGATCATGTAATTAAAGACTATATCGTGTTGATGATGAAATACTAACATGAAAGAGCTGGCTGCTGTTACCATATAGGGTTGAATGCAAATTATTTTTCTTTTCAAGTTCTGCCTCGACTAACTGGGAAGAAGAATGGAAAACACCTGTTTCCTCACTTCTGTATTCCACAAGGCTTTGATTTCCCTTTGTAACTCCTATACTCCCTTCTCTTTTACTGTCCTTGGCTATCTTATCTTTCTGTTTTTGAGAAATAATGCCTTCAAGAGATGTAGCTCAAACTTTATCTTGTACTTGTGTGTGCTCAGCGTTTAACAGGGTAGAAAAAAGAAAGGAGTTAGTATACTATGTGAACACTGTTGCACTTACCAAAATATATGTAAAGGCATACTACTATAATTTGTTCTCTTTAACATTTATTTAAAAAAAAAAAAAAAGATTAGAAATAAATCTATATAAAAGTTATTTTCACTGCATGAAGTTCAAAGAGCTTTTAGCTGACAACTGGGTTGCCTGCAGGCTGGACAAATTGTGTATGGGTTTTTATTTTATTTATAATTTAATTCTTTAAGAGTTAATGTATATGTCTGAAAATATGCCAGGTCTAGGCTGAGAAAGTAAAAATCTCCCTGAAAAGTGTTTCTCATTTAACACAATCAATTGCAGGAAGGAGGGAGGATCCCACATAGTGCCTTTTTGTCAACAACAAAGCCAATGACCACACATACAAACACACAGATGCACACATACAGAGCCAGACCTAGGCCATTTAATCTTTCCACACCTACTGCAGTGGCACTCATTTATTTTAAATGTTTCACTTCATTTGACATCAGTTCAAATCTGAGTGAAGAAATAATGATCTTACTTTCAGAGATGCTGAACACATGACTCTTGGTGAACTCAGTGGCAGCTGTTGATACTCAGTACCCCCTGAAACTCAACATTAAAACACCAACTCACTGATTTCATGTATGAAGTACCCACCTGGAGAAAGCAAGACATTAATTTTTATTCAGCTAGTTAATTTGGAAGATGATGATGTGCTGTTTTGTTCTGCCACATAGATCTGCTTAAAAAAAAAAAAAAAAAAAAATCAGTTCCACCCCAATATCAGGTATATCAATCTGGTTTCCAATAGATTTGTCCGAACAGGCTTCTCAGACACAGCTGAACATATTTCCAATGTTTATTTATTTTTTATAGTATGAATTAGCCAGTGACAACATAAAGGTTTTTGCAAGAAAAATTCTTCCATCAGAAATTGTTCAGGTTTTAATTAAAAATCCATTTTCAAGCACTTAGTTCAATAAAACCTGAGCCAGAGAAAAAGAAATGGAGAAAGAAACCAGAAGAAAAGCATACAGGCAAACTTGAACCAAAAAAGCTAACAAGCCTCCTCCTTAACTCCACCAAAATGATGAAAGGGCACACAGGTTTACTCCTCAGAGAGAATTGCAAGAAATAAAAGCAGGTACTTTGGCAGGAGAGTGCAGGGGACATGGATCAGGAATGGAATGCTTGATCAAGGGTTAGAGAATGGATGACAAACATAATGGAAGTATCTTTATCAAGCAGTCAGACGAATCCGTGCTTTGGATTTTGGTACTGCACCACGATTGAGAGTGCAAAGTAAAACTATTAGCATTAATTTTTTACTCTCCATATCAAAAACAGTACAAACCAAGCCTAATGATGCTTCCATTGTCCCCATAGAAGAGATGAGCTGAGCAGGGAAGAGCAAGGAAGTCCAAGGGAAAGGAATAAGGTCCAAACCTCAGGACCTTTCACAGAGATTGCTCCTGGCTAGTCTCTCTTTTTTTTTTTTTCTCCTTAGTACATGAGAAAAAGACAGCTAACATGAACAGCAACTAGAAACACAGTGACCAGAATAGTAATTTATCAGACACTATGCAAGTTGTGAGCTAGCAATTAAGTTCATCCCACTAGTTTATATGTCTCATAAAATGGGAAAATTAAACCCTTTTTCTTTGCTTTCCCTCCTCTACCTTTGTCTACTCATTTGTCTTGCACCTTGTTCCTTGAGATTTTTCTCTTTTGGAATCACAAGTGCACTTCTACTACTCCCCACTCCACAGCACCTGTTACAGACCATAAAGATATCTGTGCAACAAATTGACAAACCTGACTGTTCAGTGTTCACTGCTACTGCCCAGTGAGCTGGGGTAATAAATCATTTTAGCAGATGAATTTGTCATCCAATACTATAAGAGTGTAAAAGCAGCAGAGGCAACAAGCCTCCAGGCAAAGGAACAGTAGCAAAACCAAAATTAAAATCTAAAATGGAAAATTGCAACAATAAGAAGGATATTAGAAAGAAACGATTTAGAGAGTATATAAGCAGTATAATCCCTAAACCTGGTTTGGCTGCAATTCAACTGACCCACATATTTTGGCTCATTCTAACCATTCATACTTGGAATGAGCTGAAACCAAAGCTGAGTTGGGAGCTTAATGCATTTGCTCCCTCTTTCTACCATTTGGTGGGCTAGAGTCAATACCTGTTTCTACCTCCACAAGTTTAGCCACTGTGAAATACCGCTCAGAGTCCATCATTTTTGTGTTCACATATGTCAAGTGATTAGCTGATGCTCTGAACTACAAGAAAGCTCTGGTTAGTATATCCAACGGTGGTTTAGCTTCCCTTCAGCCTTATTAGAACTAGGCAGCCCTCCAGATGTTGTGACCCAACTGGAACCCCATACTGTGCTATACCCTGTGTACCTCACGCAATGAACTGGTAAGAGCAGTTGCTTTTAAAGATGACGTTTCTCACACATGTGAGTTTCAGAAGAGGTCCGTGGCTAACCTTTTCCACTGCTTAGTTCTTTCAAACAGAGCAGCAGCCAGTAACTCCAAATTAAAGAAGGCATCAAACACGTAAAATTATGTACAATAACTGTTTCTCTAAAGCCATCCTACAAAGCAAAAAAGTACAGTGAGTTTGGTACAGTTACTCAGAGAGTCAATGGCCAAGCCAGGAAAAGAGCAAGCCAAATGTACTAAGCCATTTTGTCGAAAATTAGGAAGCCAGGAAAACAGTGGGCTATAAATGGTTAAACCTCATCAGAAAATGCAGAATTGCCACATTTTCTACTGTCCCTCTCAGGGTCAGTATCTAATCAGACAAAAAAAAACCCCAAAACAACTGTCAAAGCCTAAGACAGGAAATGGAGCCAAATTATTTCTGGGTATTAGAAGATCTCATAAATTTTCCCCTAGTCATCACTGGAAAAGCCACAGTCAGGGCTCAGCACATACAAGAAAAGCCTCATAGAAAGAAGAAAAGCTAAACAGCCTTTCTCTGCGTATACATGGCATCAAATCTACAGCAAAACTGTCTGATGATCCACGTCAGACTTCAATTCCTGTGACAAGCCTCAGCTGTAAAACCATTCCAGAGGTGTTGCAATAAAGAAGAGGCACCACAAACATGTCCGTCAATATGCAAACATCTATTCAAATGCACTTGTCATCAGTACTGCCTACAGTGGTAGGACAAAACTAAAATGCACATGGCAAAAACACACGAAGGGAATAAGGAGCTGGTGACGTCATGGAAGACTCCCAGGCAACAGCAGTCTCTGCCTCTTGAGAACGGGGGGGATACACCACGTAAGATGCACAGCGTGATTTTGCAGCAGTGATTTTTCCTTGGTGAACACATGGTCAGCTGTGACATCGTTGGCTCAGACAGGAGGACACACGAAGGGCTGTTACCATAGATTGGCTGACAGACCAGGTAATTAGCCACCTAGATGTCACAACCTAATTACTTCACAGTACCTTCTTTAGATAGCTTTGAAAGAGAAACAGTGCCAACTGCTGTAATTAACCGAATTCCTGTTAAGAGTTTATTGGATTAGTTTTTGATGTTTGTAGAATACGCACAATTTAACCAATACAGGAATATTACACAGACTATCCCTTTAAAATATACTTCATATGAAGGTAAATATTGATTTTACTGGACAGAGTGATATATCTACATAGGTGATTATGTCAGCACCACTATCAGACTTCATGGGTTTTTTAGAAATACCTTATGCTTGGGGTGGGATAGAGGGAGAACTTACAAAAAAATATACAAACCCAACATATTTCAGTCTATAAACAGAAGTTACCCTCAGACACACGACCACAAAAAAAAAGGCTTTATTACCCAGAGTTACTGTCGGTTAACCTCTCATTGCCTGAACTGCTGTTTAATCCATGCATACTAGGAGGCAACCATACTGTTAAAGCACAACAGAATTAGCTTATGCCTGTCAGCTAGGGTAGGGTGACACATCTGGGGTCTTTACCCTGCTGCATACAGGGTTAGTTACCACAGCTCCAGGACAGCCTAATAGAAGCAAAGGACAGGGCAAAATACTCATGTTCTGCTCCTGAAATGCTGTTTGCAGACTTCTGATAAGCATGGAGCAACTAAGACTTCAAGAGTCAAAGCATGTCATCTGAGCCCCAGTATGTTCCTGCGTGAGTACTCCCACCTGTCAAAAACGGGCCTAAAATACACCTCAGTGCAGTTATGCTTGTGTCTGTCGAGTAGCCCACAGTAACTCGGTAAAATACAGAAATTCAGTCGTGTCTCAGCCCAAAGCACTGGCTTAGAATGCTGCTTCTGCTGAGAGGGAATTTCATATGTGCATATCCAAACAAGTTTTAATCTACTCACCAGGTAATACCAGCAGTTAACACAAGAAGTTAGGTAAGACAGTAAGTTCTGCAGCCAGATCAAGACCAGTCTTTCAGCTCCGCAGCTTACAGTATCTGACCTCTCTATTTCTGACCCACTGCATGTGCTATAATCATGGAAGTGAGAGGAGTACAGATAAACTCTCAGCTTCTGTGATAGGGCAGTAACTGAGCTTTGTCACGTTTTACTTAAATGCTTTGAGACCCACAAAATTTGGAAAGTATCCTATGCTATTGCTCAAGACTACTGCTCTGACAAATTCTAGCTCTCCCGTCATCAAAGCACTAAAATACATTATACCTCAGGAACAGAGATGAGAAACACACATGTAAAAGAAATATACAAACAGGTTACACCATTTAAACTGCTTGGAGGAAAAAACCAATGTCACTGGCTCCTCTCCGTCAGCAAAATGCATTGAAATATTTCCTGCATACACCCTATTCAAGCACTAAAGGATATCACTAACAAAAAAAACTAAGGAAAATCACCAGAAGTGCTACCAGGCTATATAAATGAGCAGTAGAATAATTTCCTAAAATGATAACAAACTAATGATAGCTTTGAGGTGATAAAACACTAAGTCAGTGCCAGATCGCACCCTGGAATAACACGATAATATTTCCTCTACCTAGGTACCTGGAACAATCAAACCATTTATGATAATGACAAAATAAAGAACCTTATGTCTCTAGACTAAATACTCCCTGTAGTTAGAAATGTTTTGTTTTGTTTTTTTTTTTATTCCACTTGCAGAAATATTGAAAAAGTATGCAAGGTACATCTGTGCTCTTGATACTACCTATCTAAAAAACAGCATGCAATATTTTACATGATTTTGACAAACACCAGACCACATCACTGCGCTATCATGTGATGATCAGATCTGTGGCCCACTTTGGAATTCATGAGGGTAGGCAGCTGTGGGCCTCCCTATCTTCCAGGAACAGTATACGCATAAAAGATAATCACAGCTTTCATTTATATTTTTAAAAAAGTTTCTGTCCAATTTTCTGTCAGAGATAACCTTGAAAATGTAATGGAAACAAAAAAGATAGACAGATTTGTAGGTTTGAAAGGATTGAGAGCTACGTTCAGTTTCAACAGAAAGCTGGAAGTGAGAAACGTGAAAAAATACACACACACCCCCTCCAAACAACTCGATTAAACTTGAGGTATTTCAAAAATCTATGCACAAAAAAACCAACCCTCCCTGTCCAGATTACCTATAAAAGCAAAGCAGGGAGTTCCTTAGCTGGCTAAATGGAAACAACTGCACCTATGACTAGCTGGACATCAACTAGCCTGTGTCTCATGGCGATGAAAAGTGTGCATAGCAATCTTATTTCAGCCAGAGAGGATTAGACAAGAAGCTGTCTTGCAGGCCCCTCCCAATCTCAGTTACGACACTATTTCTCATGGTTTATCCCCCTTCTCCTTGAAGAGTTGCTCTATTTTCTTGACATCATCCAGCCTGAGAAATATTTCCCTTTTGTCTTCATATTTTTGTGTCATGGAGAAAATTGGGGAGAGTGACAGAGAGTTATCTTCAAGTACATAATGTGATGTTATAAAAAGAACAGGAATCAATTATTCCCTTTAATTAATGAGGACAGAAGAGGAAGTAATGAACTTAAGCAGCATCAGGGGAAATTTAGGTCAAATACAGTTACTGCAAGAAGTTTCATACAGTAAGAAGAGTTAGGCAAATGAACCAACCGTCAAGGGAAGTTAGAGTCCTCATCAGTGGTACATAGCCAAGGTTAGAAATCTCCCTGGAGGATGACTGAGGAAAAATGAAGCCATTCCTATTCCCTCAGTGGAAGAATGGACAAGAGGTTAAACTCAAAGCTTCTTTGAACATTCACAGTTCTCCTTTCCTCTTTTGTTCTTCTTTCATCAACATCTTCCCCTATTTTTTCATGTTGTGTTAAGTGCTCTGCATTGGATAGCTAAAGTTCTTTCAAAGCTTCACAGGAATATTGTATTTATTATATATATTTTATATATTAAATGGTATTATTATTTATTATAAAAAGTCTTTCTTTTCTAAGCCTCATGTCTTCCTGTCATGTCAGGACTTCTAATAGCAAAGCCACCCAAGAATCTGCAGCAGTTGCTCTTTACCAAGGCACAGTTCTCATTCCAAGAGACAAACACCGGAAAACAAACAATACTAGCATAGTTCTTTGTAAAGCCCGTCTCTCATTCTTTCTCCTTTTTTATTCATATGTTATCCAGGCAATGAAAATACGGAAGAATGAAAACATGAAAGACAGAAAAGTTTTTCTTCTCGACCTGAATTTTTTTGTTGTTTTATTTTTAAATGGAAAGTCCAGACACGCTTTTTATTACTATTGCTACTTTTCCTTTTTCTGAGAACAGAGTAAACCGAAATGAATCTGATGGGCGAAAAGGCCATACTTTTTATTTTAGTTTTTATTAGGATTTCTAAAGAGTTCTTATCTTTGTTATTGTTTCCCACTCAAAGAGAAACTTAAAAAGCTTAACATTTAAAAGTAAAAACACTAGGAATAACTTTCAAAAAGTAGTAAAATAAAAAAGGATTCCTTTCAATTTTAGGCATCCCATTTGCCTCTGACTTTCACTTACAAGGTTTTGGCAAGAGGATAGGTATTGCTTTCTTTTTAATAGTTTAAAATATTTTATAAATAAAAACCCCCAAACATTCCCAAATATAACAACAAAAATTTGAGAATTTTACAAATTTCTCCCAAATTATGCTTATCTTTTCCCACTTATCCACACAGAGAGGATTTTTACATATACAAGTATATGGAGATGAAGAGATACACAGAAATAGCCTATTTTCTTGTGGACAAAAAGCTGTCAGGGAAAGAAAAAAAATAAGAAAAAAACCTTCTAATCATTTCAATTTATTAATGAAAATGCTCTTCCGGCAGTTCTTAAGATGTCAGGTACATTTCAGTATTTTGCAGAATGCAGGGTGCAAAAAGAAACAGGGCTTGAGATTTCTAAATTTCCATTGGAACTATTATTCACACTAAGGTAAGGAGAGATTGACTTCACCATAATCTGCATACCCTCTATAGCTGGCTGGGCCATGACCATCTTGGTTAAAATATGCTTCATGTTATGATAGGTGTCTAAAATCCTTGAGATGGGCTGTACAGTAGAGATGCCTCACACTCCCCATGCCTACAGATGGAATCTAGGCAGTAACTAACATTTCTGAGATTTCAGAAGTTAACTAAGAAAAATTTCAGTCATCTTTGAGTTCCAAATGACTTTAGGACATCACAGCTCTAAACCCTATATGCACAATCAGTGAATAATTGATTTGTCCTAGGGAGTTTACTGTCTAAACAGATAGGTCAGTGAAGACAAAGAAACATGGAGTGATGTAACTTAAAGAAATCAAAGCATCACAACAACAATAAGACAAGTTGTCCTCTCAGTTCTGTGTCTTCTTCCTTAGAGAAAACCAATGGGCATAGCAAAGATGCTTGTATGTATGATCACATGGCTGACTTCCATTCTGAAATCTACAGGTCTAAATGCTAAGGATATAATACACTTATCCCTTTAGGTTAATCTACTGCATAATCTACAGTTATACAGCTATGACTGCAGCTTTCTATTAGCAATTATTTCCCTTCTAGCTTTTAGCTAGAGAAAAGAGCAGCATAAGGGGCAGAAATCCACTAACCATGAGACATACATATACTAACATAGTCCACAAAGAAAATTTCACTGACACATTTTCACCACTACTGTTGTCAATGTCATTTAGGTTAGGCTATCCATCACTCCATCCATGATGACATTATGCACTCAGTTGGAGCCTAGATATACTTATGCAGATATATCTTACCTTTATTAGCACATTACAAAGCCAGCCTAATGGTTGAAAGACCATAGGATTCTGTCACAGTTGCCAGCCTCACTATTGGAGGGGTAAGTTAAACACAACACTAAATAAATGTACATTGATCATAAATAAAGATCAAGATATGTAATGAGATGATCACACGACTTTGAATGCAAGACTCCATTCACTCCATTGCAATAGTTTGCTTGCAGAATACCTTGCATTCAGTAAGATCAATGCAAACAAAAAATAAGTGCCAATACCAAACTCCATATGAACAAATCATCAAGTACCGAGCCATGTACTGCCTAGTAAAGGCCACAGGGTCTATATATAATTGGTACCCCACCTAAAGAAAGGTTATGCTACTAAACCTCACTTTTCCCTGTGGATAGAAATTGTAAAAGTGGTGAGACATTTTATGATCTTGGATAACAGTTTTCTTCCTCTTCTGTTCTGGTACTGTAAAAACCATGTCCAAATCTGGTAGGGCAAAGGAGCTAAAATTACAGAGATTTCCATTAAGTCCTGGAAAATAATAGGAATTAGATCCCCAGATCCCTGAAGTGCACTTTAAATTCTAAGTCCGACTTTCTGAACATATCTAATATACTATTCTATACTAACCAGTTACTTTATTCCAGGAAGATCTGCATTTCTTCTTAGAGATGACCCCAAACCAGCTTATATTGTTGGAATAAGGCACTGTGGGCAAGCTTTCAATGTTTTTGTTCAGCTTCATTTCCCCTAAGATTATTTCAATTTTTATTCTAGAAATTGTCAGTATTCATTATAACTTTCTAAAAACAAAATACCCCAGTTCATTTCAGCTAATTCCTTCCAATGTTCTCCCCAAAGCATATCCTTTTAGCTGCAACATTGATAGGAGCTGCCATAGAAAACAGGTAGTTAATAATAAACAGCTCACAGATTGCAGGCTGTTTTTATTTCCCTTGTATTACAAAATACAAGCTCCAGCAAGGCTTAACATAACAGTCATTCCCCAGAAACAACACAGTTTAACACTGTTTAGACTGCTTTGGAACCAAGATCCTTAGTACCTCTTCCCATCAACTCAACACAAAGTTATTTTCCTCTCCGCTCACAGATCTTCTCTCTGGAACTCACTCAACAGTATGGCTGAATTGAATTGCTTTAAAAGCCTAAGCTTGGACTCAAGCAGAAGATAGATAATAATGACTACTTTGGGGTCCTTTTTGTTTGCCTGTTATTGGAACAGAAGCTTAAACTCTTGGGTTCATGAAGTAAAGCTTTGTTCCATAAAAGAATACTAGAAATCTGTTCTAAAAGAAAAAAAAAAGAAAGAAAAGAGAGAGAGAGAAAATATTATATATAGTCACAAGAGTCTTGTAGTTGGACAACTGCAGAATTTCAGTTTCAACTTTCTCATGAAACTTGGGGAAGTATGGTGAGACTGATCATCGAATCAAAACCCCTGACAATTCCAAACCCAACAGAAGGGCTTTGTCAGGCAGAAACTTCCCCTCTTACCTCCCAGCTTATGAGCTTAGAAAACCAGTATATGAGTCAAAAAGCCTTGATAAAACTCCCCATTGAGAGGAAGGCTTTTCCAATGTTCACATTAACATTAGAAAAGTCTAGCTTGAGAAAATAGAGAAAATCAGAAAACCACTCAGAAGCTCTGCATTGAAGGCTTTGTGCAGTCAGGAAAGGGATTAGAAAGCATGTGCACCAAGTGAAGCCATGTTATCCATTCAGGTTAGCAATGTAAAATAGGGCAAAGAGTTTTGAAAAAGGAAGAAATAATGGGAAATTTAAAGTAAATCTGGGAAGGAGACAAGGATAGGCAAAAGAGGGAAGACAGATGGAGTGTGACCAGAGATGGAAGAAGATTCTCTAGGGGAAAAAAGAAGCTGTACGGAGAACTGAAAACCAGTATAAGTCAGAGGACTGAGCAGAGAAGTACCAACAGGAGAAACAGCTGGAGAAAATCCATGCTGACAGCAACAGATCTCTCAGTCACAAAGGAGAAGCGCTACCCCGCGAAAAGCCAATTTAGGTATCAGGAAGTGTCAGAAGGGATCAAATTACCCAAAGGAGTTCGAAAATGCAGGTGAAGGGGTGAGCAGGCTGGACTGGCCCAGTCACTATAGTAGGGACTGTACTGCAGAGAAAGAAATCCAAGTCTATTTCTATGGCAGTTATTGCTTTCCTAGAACAAAAGGGGAAACGTGTAAAGGAAGAAGGGATCACCGAGGCTGTGAAAACAGCAGCAAAGTACTATATCTGGGCAAATTATAAGCAGCAGTAAAAAGCCACCATGAGACTGGAAATTTTTTAATCAATTCAGAGTGCATCCATATTGAAACACATCACAGACAAAAAGATTCTAGGGCCTAACACTGCTCTGGAAAATTAAGATGTTTGGGAACTTTAGCACCTTCCCAGTTGTGCAAATTCATCTTCCTCTTGTGTGGTTTATAGTTATTATAATTTAAAATTAATTTATAGTATCTTTCTCTGCGATAGCACAACTGGTGGTCATGGAAATGATTATGATGCAAAAAAAATTCAACTCCCACTTTTGGACAGCGAGAGTCAGTGAACTTTTTTGAAGACAAATCAAAAAGCCTATTTTTATGCAAATATTCCCAGTTCTTAAAGTATGATTTGTAGCCCAACTTTTATTTCAAGATTCTCTGCAATGCAACACTGCAGATGTGCCCAGTTTACTTTGAGAGACCCAGGCTGGGTGCCAGGTGCGGTACCGCTCAGGTAGGATGGGGTTAACTGGCCCTGCCAAAAAGCACAGGATTTGTTCCCAGTCAGGACACTGAGCTGATACAGCCACAACATTTCTGTTACTTGCCCCAACTCATTCAAAGCTAGGTAAGCTGGAGTGCCTCTGTGTGATTCAAAGGCAAGCAAAGAATTAGCTTGCCCAAAGGAAAAAATATTTTATGAAGTTTTCAAAGGAGGCAGCAAGAATATTTCCACATTTGAACTTGCAGCTTAATTCCTTCACATGCTATGCAGGAAAACTGCCATTTGGAAATCCCAATTTGAAGGCTTGTTTTTCAAACACTTATTGCAGAAGAATGAAAACTACCCCTTTTAAACCTCTGGAGCTATATACAGCTGAAGATACTTCTATATATTAGATATAATAATATGTATTATATTTTAAAAAAATATATCTCTTCCTAGCTTTACGTCACCTATAGTTAAAATAATTGGTTCAACCTGCTCTTTTAAGGCCCTCATGTCTAAAAATTCCTCTTGGCATTCTATGCTGTTGTTGTTTTAATAGACTCTGCAATACGTCCTGTCTTCATCTCACGTGCTTTCTGTCATATGTTTGTGTAAACAACAACAACAAAACCAAACAGTTACAATCATTTTCACTACTGGAATTGAAAGTATTGCAAAACATATGGTTCATCTGCCTCAGAAACAAAAAAGCTCAGACTTTTCAAACCATAAATTATCAGCAACATTCCACCTCTATTCAATACCACAATGAACAGAAGTTTTCATACATGTAGTCTTGACACTTAAAACCCTTTCTAACTTACTGAAAGAGGAAATCTAAACTTCTCAGCAGTTTCAAAACCTGGTGATATTAAAAGTTCAAAAATTTTGTTTTTTCTCATTTGTTTGGGCATTGTTGTTTTGGTGGAAGTTTTTTTTCCTCTGCTTTAGCAAGCTTAGATCATAACCATCTAGCTTTGATTGTGACTCCTGCTTTGCTAAGACAATTTATTGTATGAAAATAAAATTCCTAGCAAAGCAATATTCCTCTTTCTTCTATGGTACAAAACACATTGTCTATCTTGCCTTCAATGATTTTTTTATAAACTATAAATCTGTGCTGAAACGTAAAAGGAAGGAAAAATATCAAAAGACGTCTGGGATCTGAACACTGATCAAACTTACTTTCACCTCAGGTTTAAAATTGCAGCTTTAAAATTCACAATTTGTTCTAAGAACAATATTAAATATTTAAAGTGCACTTTGCACTACCATCAGATCGGAAAAGAGCAACAAAGCACTTTATCAGGCAACATAACCCCCATTAATATTTTTTCCTCTGATTTTAAAGACATATTTCGTATCACTCAATGGATAAAGAAACCGTGATGGAAAGTGCTGTCATTCTGCCAAAAGCACATACAGAACAAGACAAGTGAGAGCAATTAAATTTCTGATCAGGATAATAATTTAACTGCAGATCTGGAGACTATAATCATCTGGAACATTTGAGCAGTATAAAATATTACAAGGACTCTGTTCCTTAAATTATCATACACAGCTTGTCACCTGAAGGCACCTCACCTGAACGTATGTAGTGGCTTCCTACCACTCCCCCAGAGATGCTATATCTTCTAGCAGCAAAGACCACAAAAAAATGAAAGGCTCACAGACCATATAAAGAACTGTTTGTGTATCCATTCAGAGCAATATGGAGACAATTCCCAAATTCAGGGTCATCATTCTCACTAGCTTCCTTTGGCAGAGTAGTGCCTTTATTGCCAAGACACTTGATTTATCAAAGGAAAAAGTAACCTGACACTTCAGACAATCCCTTGTCCCATTCACATACAGAGCAGAGTAGATCTCGGCCTCCTCACAATAAATTGAATTGATATTTCATCATGATGCAGGTAAGGTAAGGCGGGTGTCCCTCATTCAGTCACTATACAATGTCATGCCCCTAACAACTCAAAGATTCAGCATAGTATTCAAGAACACCCACAAAAGGCCAGTCCTTGAGAATTAAAAAAACACCTTTTACTGACATTCCAGTAAGTCACAGACCTTTCTGCTTGCTTAGGAAAAAAGCGGTAAGTGATCATTTCTTCAGCTGAGAGAGAAAAAGCATGGCTACTTATTAATCCATCAGGTGCAGCTGCTTTATCACAGCCATTCTGAGGCAAATAATTTGGGGTGACATTCATCTCACTTCATTTTAGCAGTCTAAAAATCAGGTGCGTAATCTAATATATTCATTTAGTTCCACTTAAAAGTCAGTGAAGAAAACCAGGCCCCTCCAGCAGACTGGGGATGAGACAAGCCCTCACTATGTCCTAAAGCAGTTGGATGGATTGTCCTCCACTAGCAAAGGAGAGATACTTCATCTGTTCAGGCTCAACATCTTTTAAATTGGTAGAGGTAGGCAAGATGAATCCAGCTATCAGAAGAACGTTTCTGAAGTTGTTTATACCTCATGCTCTCATGGAAATCTTACTTACTAAACCTTTACTGTTTGATCTGAGAAGAACAAAGGTAATTTAGGGACCCAAATTTGTTTTCAAAGCTTACACACGCTCACTTTGTGCACTGACTGTCCACCTGCAAGATGAGGCCAATTGCGCTGCCACTTCTCAAAGGCACTTGGCAAGGATAAGACCTCTGGAAGCTGCACCAATCTTTACATGTGAAGGCACTTTGGTTGCATAAAGCGGCAAGCAGGATGGTTAGAACTGTGCTCACACATCACAGGGTATTTTAGGGTTTGTTCACACGGCCACACACAATAAGGTGTATGGGACCTGACTTGACAGCCAAGCTGTAGTAACTACCCCCACGCTTACCATAGCCCACTCCAGCAGGGAAGTAAAATGTGCAAGCTGAAACCATCACTTCAGAAGCGGGGTGCACGCAGAGCTCACCAGCAGCCACCTAATGGAGTTTAGCTGTGGTGACTTAGCTGCCTGGCCACCTGTCAAACTGCAGCAACCAAACTGCTCAGCATCATCTGACCATGCAGTTAGTTTCATATCAGTTTTAAAGGACAACTTCCTTGTACACAACAATGCTGCCGCAGCATGGAGACAGCTCGTAATTTGAACTTGAGAGCTGTGGGGTTTTTGGCAGGAGATCTAACCAGGCACACTACTGAGAGAAAGTAGACATCCCTTATTTTGATCTATTTTAGGGAAGAGTTTTTCCAATTAAATAGCATTTTTTGAAGCTTGACTATTTCCATTTCACAAAAGCAGTTCCACCAAGCTTGTGTGGATGAGACTTCTACCAGATTTTGCCAGAAGTGTGACGTTTTTCTGCTATATTATACCCCATACAGACACCAATCCCAACTCAGTGGAAAGTAGCATCTCACCGCATTTTTTGTCATAATACTGTGTGACAAATGCACTTATCCTGACTTCTGAGTAACAAGGCTTATTCCAAATTTAAAAAATTACTGTCACTACAATTTACATTTAACAGTATCTTTCTCGGCTAGCTTGGGAAAATACTGCAAGGAGAATTCACAAACATTAATTTGACTAAAAGCATACCTTTGCTTTGACAGCATTCGCAATGGTCATTGTTTGCCTTGCTTAGATATTTATTCCATTTTTTTCTTTGTTTGGGAAGTTGCTTGTGGGAAAGCTATACCTGGGCAAACAGATAGGAAGGTTTGTGAAAGAGCTCTTCAAATGGCCATGAAGCCTATCATGTCCTCCCTGCTGTCAAAAGATTCAGACATCACATCAGCAAACAACCAACCCTGCATGACAAAAATAAAGATCATCGAATAGTTACACAAGCTTGTAGAAGAAAATAGAATAATAACCCCTTCATAAAGCACTTCTTAGCCATTTGTCTGAAAAAGCTTTAAAATAAAGTTCCAATCTGCTTTAGTTAAGCACAAATTATTGGACTCAGTATGGGAGAAATTAGATGAATTCCTACTATATATGCATCATAAAAAAGATTAGAGTAGATGATCTAATAGTCCCTTCTGGCCTAAAATCCTATGAATAAAAAGGAAAAGCTGCTGCACTATTCACATTTTCAGCAAATATAGCAAATAACCCATAGAAAATGGGTTATTTTCCCCTCAGTCAAGAGCACACTAAAAAAGAACATTCAGGTTTCTTGAGTCCCACTGTAAAAACCCTCCTTGTATAACCATAACCTTCCAAAGAAAGAAAGAGAGAAAAAAGACTCCAAAAGGCACTCACACAAAGCATTTGCTGAGCAATTTTGAATAATGAACAAATTAGTGGGGGAAAAAGCCTGTTTGCAGATAATTCATGAACAGAAAAGAGGACGACATTGATCAAATAAATTATTCACTGTAAATAGTTCATTCAGCTCTGGCTTCAACACACGTTACCAATTAAATCAAACAGAGCCCAATCCCACAGCAATTATTTAGGAAGTACAATCTGGCCACCTGAAAGCAAGTCCAGATTGCTTAAAGTGTTTCTTTTTTTGTCGATATGTCATTTTTCCCCTCTCTCTGAGTTAGGCCACTCTTGCCTACCTACAATACCACTCAACATTTTTCAGTTCTTTTAGCATATTTTCAAGTTTGTAAAAACTAATGTTTTCCCAGCTACAATTGCCCTTAGTAAAAAATTTTCTCATTCTCCATTAGTACTTGTTAGGGAAGCAGGTCTCAGAGGACAAAGATCTTGATGCTATAGGTAAATTCATTTCCGGTTTCTTGTTTAACATTCTGCTTATTTTTTCCCTAAAATGACTAGTTGTACATTTAGGTTTATATCCTGTAAATCAAGTTTGCCTTTTCTTTTCCACAGTTCAAGCACTTATTGTATTAATATTGAGTTTCATTTTGTTGAGTCCAATAAATTCTAAATAATAATTTCTGCTGGATTCATTTCAGTCTCCAACTTAAAGACCAATTAATTCACAGCCTTGTGCTCTTTGTTTCAAGTCTTATTACTTACATTCTGTAGCTCAGACTTCTCCACAAGCTGAATTAATGTGGTTTGCAGTCTATTTCTGTCAATAAATATGAGCCATTTCACTTGCTACCCCTTAATATATTGTTTGTTACCCCTTACACATTGTTAAACAGGATGGCAACAGAAGCAATCTAGACTTGTAGGTATGAGCACAAAACTCTTTACACCCTTAGGTATGTCAGAGAAGACAAGCACAACCGCCAGTCCCTGTGTACATTCATACCACTAAAGTGAGGTCAAAGTGTCACTGAGCCTCTGTAAATTACTGAAAACTGTGTCAGGCTCTAAGACAGGTTCTTCCCTAATTTAGGCATTAAA
The DNA here is from genome assembly GCF_000737465.1 of Haliaeetus leucocephalus. Classification (NCBI taxonomy): domain Eukaryota; kingdom Metazoa; phylum Chordata; class Aves; order Accipitriformes; family Accipitridae; genus Haliaeetus; species Haliaeetus leucocephalus. The sequence goes on from NW_010972664.1 coordinate 15,076,673, forward strand.
GACCTCCATGAGGAAAGCTTTCTACACCTTTATGGATCCCACCTGATCTTCACAGGTTTCCCTAGAGATGCTCAAGGTTCCTTCAGCCAAAAGGGGTGATTTCATTCTGTAAAATACTACTACAATAAATGAAATAAAATACTGAAAAGTCACCATTCCAGACACCTAGAAAATATCTGCTCAGTTCTAGACTGTCAATTTGGTCACTTATAACAACATCTATATTATTCTGCCACTTTGTGGCTCAAGGTCAGTTTTTTGACTGTCCACAGAGCTTCCACAAAAGTTCCTAGCTGGCTAAGGCCCAGAAGATGACCTGAATCTGAAGCACAGGGCACAAATTTTGTTCATACCATCACTCTGCCCCAGTAGACAGCACAGACAGAATAAATTAATTCAAGGTACTTGGCTTTAAGACCTCAACAACAGCCAAAGGCAAATCTAGTTGTTATTTCTGTTAGGACATGAAAGGGTAATAGTATCAGAATGGAAAGCTAAGTGTATGGGCTTATATTATCCTCAGTTAAAGACCTACATTTCTCAGCCAAAACTGGGAAGTCTGTCAACCTCATCAGTACTGAAGTGTGGGATCTCTCCTTTCTTTACTTTTTGCTGTATCAAAAAAGTAACTCACGTGGGCATACATATTAGTATAGACATTGATTTCAGGATATGGTTTTATCATCAATGTGGAAAGCTTGCATATCTCCTTGGTCTGTCATTGTGGAATGACAAGCAGAATGTTTTGTAGCCAAGTAACTTTTACCACAAATTCTCCTAAATGTTTTATAGATACTTTCACTTCTCATATTCTGCCAGTTGGGCTTCACCATCAGGCTGCATATTTTCTAAGTCACCTCCCCACCTTCATCCTGATGTTTTGTGTCTCTGTCCTTCCTTCTTCTAATTACATGTGAATGTTCTCCTTACTGAGGTGTCCATCATCCTGTGATGCAATTGCTTGCACTCTTGGATGAAGACTTTCTAGGAGAGTTACATTTCTGCAATGGATGGGTAGAACCAATTCTCCAGAACAGCAAGAGGCACTAATCAAAACAGGTACATTTACAGGCCAAATGATTTTGCCCTGAGTTCCTTCCAGTGCAAACAACCAAGGTTTTGCCTTGATAAAAGCTATAGCATCACAAGCAGTTTGACTTGACTTGGGCTGTTCTGCATAAAAATGCCCTTTCTATATCACTTCCTATCTTTTAAGAACATTTTATTCATTGTAGTTATATTTGAAAGTAAACCTTTAAAAGACTTCTTCCTCCGAGTACATTTTCATAGAAGTTCATGTACATATATATACACACACACACACAAGAAATACGTAACAAACCTTGGAAAATTCTTCTTTCTTTTACTGTGCTTACTAACAGAAAAATCCAGATTCCACACAGGGAATTGAACATGATTACTGTATTAGTTCTAAGAGCATTTTTCTTTATGCTACAACTTGTTGGGGTTGAAGGAATTTTTAAAGTAACAAAAGGAAATTAGGCTCACGCTATGCCAGTGAATAAGTAGATAAGCAGATGAGAAGCTATCTGAGGAGGTACAATTGCTCTGTTGTAGTAATAACTACACCCAGCTAAACAATGGTATAGATATCGGCAAGGCAAATGCAAGATCCTAGCCAGGTTAGGTTTTCCAGTGAAGATTTAAAGGCTAAAATCTATAGCAGGTTCAACATCTTACTGCTAAGTCCTTTAGCACATGCACAGCTCAGAAATCAGTGCAACAACTCCCACGCATACGTCTTTGGTGAATTCTAGAGATGGAGACATAGCATTTTCCTGAATTGAACCCCAGGAGAGGACAAAGGGGAAAGGATGGAGGGAGGAGCTGGGCAGTGTGCAGGGACATCCTTCTAAAGTACGAGGGGTAGCAAGACAAAAATCAAGAAGTTTGTGGGAAGAAATATGCTCAAGGCTGCACGTTCCCAGAACAGAGAGTTGGGGTTTATTTTGCCATAAAAAATTAAACCTGAAAGGTCAGTGAGACTCAATAGCTATACAGGTGACAATAAAGATGCCTGTGCTTAATGCAGTAGAGAAAGCAAAAGCAGTAGACGAATAAAGTGGTCAGAAAAGGTGGCCAGACAGACAAGTCAAGCAGAAGCACAGCAAACAGACTTGAGATAACATGGTTAGGAGAGAGCTGTAATCAGTTTCCGCATAGATAAGGACAGGGACAAGTGTTTTGATAGTACAGGCTGAACGGTCAGATCAGCGGATCTCAAAGCACATTACCAAATCATTAATTAAGCCAGCTCCATACCCCTGGGAGCTGGGTACCATAACTTGATAGTCATCACAAAATCACTAGAGGGTGGCGCAAAGTGGTTCAGTGACTTTGCTCAAGGTCGCTGAGCTGGGAACAGAACCAAGGCAGTACAAATCCTCTTGACAGCTGCTCCCAGCGCCAGCCTATTCTCTGTGCTTTTGGGACAAGGGAATTTACTTTGTGAATCCAACTGTAGTTGTGATCATTCTAGCAATAAAAAAAAACAACATTCAAGATTATTTGAATGTTCAGCTCCAACAAATGTAACGCAAAAAGGCATTTTTACATTTGTACAGTTCCTTAGTAAAGGAGACTTTCCACCTTATACCAAACTGGAGGCAGAGCTAGAAGATAACCAGTCAATGGCATCATTTACAAGTGAGACAAATGTTAATGTCATTAAGCAACTGATCCTGTAAGATGTTCAGCACACTCACAGCCATTCATCTCAGGGAATTAGGCTTTAGCACTTGAAGAAAAGTCTCTCATTTGCCCAATGTGAACCCCACAAAAGAATTAACAGAATTAATGTCGTCTTTTGTGACAACAAGCGTTTACCATTTCCCAAATTACAGTATGAAACAAACCACTTGGTTTATACCAATTAGACAATAACTCATTATGTAGCAACCTTCCAATCAGATCTTGTAGATCAACAGGTCCTTTTAAAGTCTTAATCAAATTCATGATCAAACACACAAATCCAATTATACTTCAGAAATGAAACCTGTTTCTTTGGATGCAGTTTACTCTAAGGACTAACCTGGACTCGCAAGTTTGTATTTATTCAAGAATGTAACCTAAAGTGACAGATGCAAAATAAAATGGGATTATATATGATTTATAAACATGGGAATAATTCAGCTATAATAATCTATTTTCTTTAAGTCCAATCTTGATTAATAGTTTCAGGAAAAAAAGTCAAACCTTATCTGAAGCTTTTTATTTGCAGAAAACTAAACTAACTTTATTGGGTCCCTCTTCTCTTGCTAATTATCGTTAGAAGTCCTGTAACACAGTACAGTGAGGAAGTTTGTTCCCTGGACAGAACTGCTTCTGTTCCCAAGAAGAAGGTTGAGCTAAGACTGAGTTGGCTTGGCTAGGATTTTTGTTGTTGTGGTTGTTGTTGGGGGGGGGGGGAGGGGGGGCAGATATTTTTTAAAAGGATGAGAGCTTATGCCTCACCTTAATTTGTAGGACTTTTTCTAAACTCCCATCCCTAACATTGCAGTAATGTGTATTCCTGATGTTTTATGTAAGTGGTCCACACACCATTTCTGTGTTTCTTTTGTGGTTTGGTTTTGTTTTTTTTTTTTTGGTTTGTTTCGTTGTTTTTTTTTTCTTTTTTGAAAATTCTGTCCTTCCTCCTCCCCAGCCAAATAGTGTATCAGTAAGTTCCAGAGACCAGCTGGGTAAAATAATGTTTGTTTGGGTTTTTTTCAGTTTTAAAACACTGAGTCTTACAGTTTCATGGTACATCTCCTTGTACACAGGTCTTTTGGGGGAGGGGTAGTTTTCAATTTAATTTTAAGCAGAACACCCAGAAATAATTTATCTTCTTTAGAATACATATTTTGTGGCACTGAAGGGTCATTTTCTCTCCTCTCAGGAAAAAAGCAACCCATGTTGACCAAAAACATTCAAATAAATCATGGACTTTGTAACTTCTGGAGGAAGCCTTCAAAAAACCAACTTTCAGATCTGGTCCCATTTCTAATCTTTCAAAGGCTTAAAAAGATGAATGCATTCTTAAGATGTGTATGAAGCTGAAAGGCAACATTGCCTTTGCTTATAGGACTTTAAAAAATTACTATTTGATTAGCACATCCAGTTCTGATTACTGGATCCAGAGTAGATCAATATACTCCAGAAGCTCAGCCGCAACATACTACATGCTTATTCCTGTATCTCTTCTGTATCTTCTGTATCTCCTATAGGAGCTCAGACTAACTAAATAAAATGGATTTTCAAACTTAAAAACACGTAGAACTACATTTTACAGGGCCAAGTAAACTGTCCACATCCAAGTAATCCTAACAGCACATGTAATCACACAAGCAAGCAATTGCTTTTCTAGCATTATATGTCTAACAGCATTCTAGCATAAAATATAAAATAATTTAGAAAAGAATATTAGGTAAATACAGTAGTTTCCTACTTATACCAGTATTTCACTGGCTGGGGGTCCTGGAAGCCATAAAAGTATCTGATAGATAAGCAACCCCAAAGCAAAATGTGGAAAAGAACAAAATATTTCCTATTATACTTAGGAAATTATTTCTGTTTCTTTGTCAGTAGAGCAACAAACTAATTTATCAAAACATGGCAGGACTGACACACTCTCAATCCTCCAGGTTCAATATAGCCCATACATTTTTGTCACATATCCTTATTTGGTAATCTTTAAAATATTGTTTCATAACCTACTTTTTCAAAAGTCAATTTTTTTAAAGTGTTCCTCCCTCACTGCTGGAAAGTAGTTAAATGTTTACTTCAATCTAGACACATTATGAGGCTCCATCAATCTCAAAAAGACTTAAATGTGTCTAAAATGTTAAGCATTTGTTTAAAATCCTTTACAGAATCAGGGTTTCTGTGAAAAACCATATCCAACATCAGAAGATATTCTCTGCATTGAATATACCTGGTTTGTTGTTTTGGTTTTTTTTTTCCCCCTATACAAGTCTTTATTATAAAATGTATAGGAAGTAGTATACCCCATTTAGTGCTAGAATACAGCCTGTCCTGGAGTACCCAACCTGCTTCTATTTTTTCTCAAAATTGCTATTCCAGCATTCTGCTCTTCTTCAGACACTTCAAAAACATTAATCAACCTGTCAGATTCACTTTAACACTTTTGCCAGGACACTTCTGATCTTAATTCTGGCCTGCAATACTTTTAAAGTATCCAATACAATACACAGAGCTTTTTAAATCATTGTTGTTTTATGGTTTTGCACCTTCCATTGTGTTACAAACAATAGCCCATTAATCACGTCAACCAAGTTTGTGTGTATGATCCTCATAGCTTTTCTCCAATTTGTTTACAAACTGTTTCAGCATTTATAATCATGCAGTACAAATAGAAGTGATTGAAAATCTCTATGTGACAGAAGATCCTAACATTTCAACTTCTGATTTTGTCCCAAAATGGAGAGGAAAGAAAAAGGAGAGAGGAAAATTTGCTTCCTCAAACCAATGAGCCTGAAAGCCATGTCAAAACAAACTGAGTTTTCCAGATAGGGATAGGAACCAGATGCCCCCACTCTCCTCCCGTGGGACTCATCCTTGGGCCACTCCACACGTCCCAGAACATGTGCAAGGAAGCGGCACTGGCTGGGAGGAAGGAGGCAAATAGTCCTTTCTGCTCCTTGTCCATGAGAGAGAATAAGGACCACAACCACTACTCCAGGTGGTTGAATGCCCAAGTAGGAAAATTAATTTTGGGTTTTTGTAAAAAGAATGAAACAATTTCTATTCAGATTAAATAAAGCAAAAAGTACAGTATTTTGTTTCAGTTTTCCCAGAAATTATTTTTTAAAGCTCAGTGAAATGCAAGATCTAATTGCTTTTCACATGGAGGATTTTTACCGTGGATGTTGCAAAGTATTTGTGCCACCTAAAGAGCACACAAAACTCAGGGCAGAATTTTGATGTCGCCAGGTATCTCTTGATAATCACAAAACCTCTTCTGACTTTTACTACAGGACAACAGAGAAAGCACGCTAAAATCTTCTTCATATTCACAAGACATTCTGTAAATTCAGAGGAGCCTGCCTGAACAAACTTGGGACAAGGAAGAAGCAGGGCACATTAACACCTGTGCTTGGAGATACAGCTGGGAGCTGGGAACAGGTAGACTTTTACAGGTGACTGATGACATGCAACATCTAGCCTAGGATTCTCAGCTGCAATTTGAATGTCAGAGACCAGTTCTGAGTAATTTCTTAGTAATACCAAGCTCTTTTCAGGTGCCTTGGTTCAGTGTCTGAAACATAGGGCATCCAATACCCTGTAATCACTCATAAAAACCTTGGCTAATAGCCCAAGACATCCTCTCAAAACTGAGCTACTCATGTATGACTACTAGAAGCAGTAGCAGAAGTCTACAGCCGTCTGCAAAAGACCTCATACTTGAGTATAAAGGCACAAGAGGGCAAAAAGAACAGTGCAATAACCAGAGGGAAGTGACACAAGAGCTCAGGGATACCAAGCCAACTTCCTATGCTAATTTTGGACTTAAAGAAAACTGACAGACCAGGAACCAAGCCACAAAAAAGTCTGTGATGCAAGATTTTTCATTTTGAATTTGACCCACCTTTATTTTTTATTTACCAGCCTACAATATGCCTGCTGTTTTATCTGGTCACACTACATTTATATTCGGCCTAACCTTTCCTTTACATTCTCATCCTTCATTTCCAATTACATGCCAAATAAACTCTGCATTGCACAAGAACACTGAAAGTGGCAGCTGAAAGACTGTTTTTTTCCCTAAGAGATGTAAGGAATAAAAGTGAAGATAGAAGCCTTTCTAGATATTTCCAAGAGAAGGAATTGGTCATCTTTGCTAATGTGGTAGCTATGGATGGATCAGATAAGGCTGTCTCCAGAGGGGCATGTCCTGGATCACAGGGATCCCTTACAGAGTGAAATGCTAGTGTCAGGCTCATGCTTCAGTAATTCACAATTTAATGCATGCACCACTCAAGGCCACCTGAGTACTTTGTAAAGATAATAACATATCTGCCTTTATGCCTTTCCAAAGGCATGCTGCAGGCATCCCATTCCAGTACTTCTGCAGCGTCCAATCTGGCTGTGCTACTCGAGATAAGGAACCCACAGGACCATTTCCAAGAGCTGTTACACAGATGCTGGCATGAGCCTGCAGCTAGTGGTCAACATGGAAAGGCAGAAGTCCTGGTAAGGACCAGCTGATCTGCAGCCAGTGTACATGAAAGGGCCAGTATGGGTGTTTGACACTCTGGAAGGTGTACCATTCAGAGTCTCGGTTTGGCTCCTGCTTGTAAGTCAGAAAGACCTGTGAATACAAGGGGAGACACCAGTGAAATTAACAGCAATAAAATGGATGCTGGCATTGCATCTAAGGGCTATCACCACTCATTTAGCCAAACCTTATTTAAGCAAGCTAAGGTGTTAAGTGCAGCATAGGTAGCCTCACAGTGAGGAGTACTCTATTTGATGGTTAAAGCACACACCACTGCAGCTTTCCTGTTGTCTTGACCCAGTTTAAAAACAACTCAGCTGTATGTACATGAGGTTTAATCAAACTTCTGCACTACAGGGTGGACATGTCCTTCAGCATCTGGAGACAGCTTTTCCAGTGGTGCTCCACCTGCAGCTCTTCCAGCCACACCATTTTACATTAACCATGTATCTGGATTCTCATTGCTCTGTCCTGAAGGTTAGTACCACTCGGACCTCACCACAAAACACACTAATGCTCAGGAGCCTGCACAAACGTGTAGAAGTCTCTCATTGCAAACACTAGAAATGTGGATATTAATAGTGGTAAAGCAAACTATATCATGTATTTTGCCTGTAGCTTGCTTAACACACACACAGTGTTATACAGTACATCTCCTTATAGTCGCACATATTCTTTTCTATTCCAGACTTTTTTTTTTTCCCATACATTGTAAGGCAGATCTCAGAAGTATGATCTTTCATCCAATTTTCATTGCAGATAGATAAAAGGAATTTGTTATACCATGAATGAAGTGCAATTGGTTTTGGCAAGACAGTGTTCAGGAGGCACAGCAGGACACATATGTTAAGGCACAGATTCCATAGGATTTCTGTGCTCTTTTTAATTACCTGAGCTACAACTATTGGCAACAGCTTTCCTAGTCTAAACAATATAAAGTGTAGAAATCAGAAAATGCAAGAATTATCCCAACATTAATTAGTTGATATATATCCTGGATGTTTTCAACACCTGTACTAACATCTATGTATTAATAGTTTACCAATGTGACAAACCACTGACAAAGCCAGTGTGCCTACCCACAGAAAGTTACATTTTCTCATGACACATCAATGAAGTAAATTCAGTCAATCAAGTAACATTAGTCATTCAATCTCTCACATTAGTTAACAATGAAGTGCAGGATAAATCTGTGGAATAGAAAAAATTTCTAAGAACACATTGCATATAGAGTACTTCTGTGCTTCAAGTTATGAAAGCTCTGAGTTTTGAAAGTCTTTAATAATTCATGCAGTTAGTGGGGATTTTTCCATAAAATCTAAACGGAAGTGTACTTGCAAACGTTTTATGAGAAAATGCTAGAATTGTTAAACCAAACGTAATATTTACTCATTTTTTTGAATTATGACACCATTCAAAAGCCCCAGGCAAGTATCATACCACACTTTGTTAGGGACTATGCAAATAAAACAAAAAAAGGCATTCCCTTGATACAAGTATACATATGTGGGAGATATTTTTCTGTGGATAAGAGGGGTAACCAAATTTCACAGAATATGTTCATTTAGATATTCAAACTGTCTCTTAAGCATTCAGATCAGCTCAGTGAAGTCTTGGCCTGAAGCCAACAAAAAACCCTAGCAAGTTCAACAAAAGCAGAATCTCATCCTTTTTTTGGTCTTAATGTTACTTTTCACTTGAAAATACAGCTCTAGAATGTCTTAGAGCGCCACTCAGGTCAGAAGATTAAGGTTGCCAAGTTTTCTAAATCACAGAATACCCCAGAGTTAAGCCATAGGAAAGTATTAAAATTACATCTGCAGAGAGTCTAAGACTTCTTCAAAAAACTGCAGCCTCTTCAACAGACTTCCAACCACATTAGTGAGCAAAGGCAAAACATGTATTCCCTGACATTTACAGGAACCTGAACAAAGGCTGGACAACAGGTAAAAAGCATGTCACAGACAGTTCAGATGTATCCCATCTTACTCACCTTGGTGTATCTGGGTTTAACACACTTGTCCAAACCCAGTCAGCAAATCTGGCGGAAGCGTGCCAGAAGATAGACTGCAATATACTGCTGAAGACATTTATCAACTGCCCATTGTTATAACAAGAGTAACCAGTAGTAAGAAAAAACATAAAACATGGGTTTTGTTTGTTTACATTCATCATGTCAGTTCACTCCTGTGTACTGCCAAGGCTGAAGAGAATTTACCATTTTATTTTCCCACCTTTTGTAAATAGAGCCACCTTTTAATCCCTTAGCAGTTTAATCCATACTGTCAGTTGGTGACTGTGTCAAAACTCCAACGCAGAAAAAGATTTTCAAAGATATCTAGATAACCAAGAATGAAAATAGTCACATAGAAATTTTTCAACAGCATTTAAGGCAGACAAGTTACCTCATTTACCTGGGTTTAGGACATATCTGTATCTGGAATACGCTATACACCCCAACAAGCTTATAGCAGTCAAGACTTCGTCTGAACACAAAAGCAGAATAGCCACTTCAGCAGCATAAGACACCAACACTAATTAACGCTAATTTTCTTCCTATTTCATATCTCTAGATGACTCGTAATTGAAAGAGTCTTAGCAATCCTAATAGGAACCTATCTGGATCTTCACGCAATTCTGCATTTTTAAAAGTCTCCCCTTAAAGCCTAAGAAATAGAAACCTAGGTTTAGGAATTTTAGCTCATGTATTTTTAAAAAAACAATGTATTTTTATGTTTACATTGTCCAGCAATAAATATTGCCTCAAATTTCTACAAATAACTTGCCTAGTTAAAGATTTTGCAAAGACAATTGTTAAAAAATTGTAGCATAATGAATTGAGATGCTGTAAAACCCAATTTAAAATATTTTTCATATGCTATTTAAGTTGTTTTAGCCTTATGTTTTTGCTTGCTAAGGAAAAGAACATCAGTCTTTATAGATGATTTTAGTTGCGAATTTTGAAAAGGCAAAAGTACATACTAAATAAAATATGGGAATTAAAGTCAGCATAGTATTATCTATCTAAATAACAAACTATAATAATATTTATTGAAGTGTTGGTCAAACCCCAAACATAAGCTTCATAATTTAGACTTTTTTAGTAGATTGAAATACAAGGGGAAAGACCTGGTATAACAACAACAACAACAAAAACAAAACAAAACAAAACCCACACCACACTTGGAAACAAATTATGTGTAAGCTTTAATTACTTCCTTAAAAGTTTACCTAAAATAAAAAAGGAAAGAAAAGAGAAAAAGAAAAAGAAAATAAAGAAAGATTTACTAGATTCAAACTCTGATGAAGAAAGTAGCCTTAATGAAGAGCAATAAATACAAGAAATTAAGACTGCTGATCTTAATGTTGTACATCTGTTGGCCCCATGGTGAACTCCTTAGGGGAACAGAAAATAAGGAGAACATGCATAATCTTGAACATCGATATTCCCAGTGAGCCAGTATTTTTATTTAGAGGGATTAAACCTCATGTCAAACATTAATAAATTACAAGATTCTTCCAAAAGTCTGTACAAGTGTAATTCCAAGGGTGCACACACAGCCTTTGCTTTACAAGGACTAGGATCCAAATTTATGCTTCCAATCCCTTTCCTCTTTGCAAACCATCAGTTCTGTGGTGCCTGGGGTTGTTCAGTACTTCTAAAAATTAGGTCATTTAGATCTCAGTGCCTAGATATGAATTTAGAAGTCCAGCAATAAGTCCACAGATATGTTTTTTCTGGCCAATGTCCTAATAAACATTCTTTGATTTCTCCTTTGTGTTTAACATAACACATTGCAAAAAATGAACCCATTTCAAATCCATGTGTGTAAAATATTCATTGCAAAGGCCAAAGCTCAATACATGCTGCCCAGCCTGTTTTTTCTTGTACAGATTCAAAGCTCACTCTGAGATCTAAATAAGGATTGCCAACATAACCTGGATCCCTGGGTGGGAGGAGCTGTTGGATGATTTCTCATTTCACATCAGTAAAACACATAGATAGCAGTGGTAAGTCTGAGATCCAGACAGAAACTTCAAGAAGTCCAGAAACAGAATGTCTGCCTCTGTGATAACTGCAAGATAACAGGCCCAAGAATCTCCTTATTTCCTATGTTAGCAATAGAGATTGCAGTGGTCTTTTTAGCTACAATTATCATCGCTCTGTAACAGTGTTCCCTTATACCACCAACCTAAAGGGATGAATGGATGATGCTCAAAAACATCCTCGCAAATCAACGCCATGGCAGTAGTTTCAAACTCTACTTGCTCCATATTTCATCAGTCAGTGTTGCTTGACATCACTGTTGCCATTTGCTTCCAGTTCCCTTCCACCCTCCAGATTACAAGAGCAGTCACTACTATTGCTAGCCTTGGTAATTTATGAATATGACTCTCTATTACTGACAGCAGCCAATAATACTATTCAATGGCAATATGTTGCCATGGTAAAGCAAGAGTATCCAAATGTCTTATACACAATAAAGGCATTAATATGCAGCTATTGTCGCTTCCACCTCTTAATCCTGACAGAGAAAAGCAAGATTGCTAAAAGCAATTATGCTTTATTCCAAAAGAGTGACAGATATTTTAAGAGACAGGAGTGTCAGAAGAGTAACGAACTCCAGTAGCAGGTGAGATATACATATGTATATATACACACACATGATTTTTACAGAGATTGCTCTACCTCAAAGGTAAAGACTTTATTCTTTTATATATAATATGTACTATATAAAAATAATCTACCTAGTTTAATCCCCTGTAAATAAACAATAAAGCAATAATGAATAGTAACACACTGATTTTTTTGATTTATTATTGTGCATTTCATCATGAAGATTTTACAATGATCACATTTCAGTGGTGGTATATGGCAAGGCAGGGGTACAATACTCCATACATTAAAAAAACAAAGAACTCTATTCAAACTCCAGTATCAAGTGGAGATTATTTCTTCCCTCCTCTGTGCCATTTTCATGCTCTACTTGGAAAGCATGCATTTAAAAAAGAAAATCTGGTTCACCAAATACTTTGTTCCACTGCTGATAAAAAAAGAAATACATACAGAACTAACAAATGCGTTGGGGGGAAAAATTAAATTCAGGCATTAATAGCAGCTGTGTCTACTTCAATTTGCAGCAATTCTTCTTACACACTGACATTCAAAGCCAACAGTTTGCCCTCTTGCTCTGCCTCAATAACAAGGCTCTATCAAAGATAATTACATACACTTAACACATTTCTTTAAATATCACTTATCTCTGCTTTATTTATCTGCCATGATTTGATTTTATTAGACATTTGGTTTTTTCATTACTTTTACTGCAACATTCCCTAGCAGAGTAAAATGTTTTTCTGAGATCTCTTACTCTCTTACAGCTTGTCTACAAACTGACTTGTTCAGGGACAACTGTGGTTCAGAAAGAGCTATGATTCAAGACTGAGTACTGGGGACTGTCTGTCTCTCTTTAAGAATCCATCTGAAAGCAGAAAGAACTAATCTGGAGCAAAGAACTGGCAATTTGTATGTCACGGTGTCAGTGTCATCTTCATATAAACTAGACTAAGAGAGCCCTTCCAAAGAGCTATTCCAAAATAAGTATTTGGTTAGCCATTCATACCCTTAACAATTAGAGCCTTTCCAACACCTTTGTTTAATAACAAAAAAATGGTGGATATGAGATGAGCAAAACATATAAAAATTAAATATGACACTTAACATGGTAAAACTTTCAAATGTAATAGTATTGGGACACTAATAACTAAGTATTACTCATCTATTACAGAAAATGTGATATATTGCTTTTATAATATAGTACAAAGAAAGAGTGCAAATAGAAAACACAGCTGTCTGAAAATAAGTCACAGCAAAATAATCTGATGCTCCAAAAATCACCTCAAAGTTTTTCCTTTTACATAGATTTTCATGGTTTCAGCCTTTCTGCCCCACCTCAAACTGAGTGAAATATATTTTGAAAGCTCATACTTGGTGATCAGAGTTAAAAATACTATCCCCACATTTAAAATCACCTACACAGAACAGACCTGGAATACTTCAAAAGCTATTAATATCGATAATGGCAAGTGTTTTGTAAGCTTTCAAAGAAAATCCATAAACTCTTGATTTTAATTATGACTATATATCTGATGGACATTTTAAACCTATATTAAAATATTCTATTTACAGGATAACCTTTATCATACTCTACCCAAGAGAACAACCTAATAAACTGTATTCTACTGGTGACAGTGGTAGTGTTTAAATAATCCTTTCATTTCCAAGTTTTTCTAGAAGTGAAAACAAACTAAACCTTCTCTTTTTTGTCCCTTCACCAGTCAGATGTGCCACCAGTTTTTCTAAGTGCATTTATGCCGAAAGTCAACATACTACTGAGCAATTGTTATTGTTGTTGATAGTGGAATAGAAAATATTTTACGTTTAGTTTTAGACTGACTGATTTTCAATTATTCCAGCTCTAAGCCACTGCTTTTATTCTGAAAAAATATATCAAGGGGAGAAGGTACTGCTACTACCATTATACAATAAAAACAAATTTGACTGACAACACTGAAAACTAAGTCTTATTATATTCATCTTTTGGAGGTTTTTTTAATATTTCACCTGTATACACCAAAATCCTTATATGACATGGGCAAAACATGCTTAAGTGGTACGGTTTTTCAGAGTTGTGAGGTGCTATTAACATCAGTTATAACAGATTTTCATCATGAAAACCAATACCATATCTAGTATTTCTAATACACAGTACACCAATTCTGTATTTTAGACCTTGGCCTCAGCAAGTGCAGCAATTAAATAAAACACTTACATGAATGTAATCTGCCTGAAGATTTTGGTTTTCTCATTTTGTTGGACTGGCAACAAAGCTGGTCCTAAAAATTAACAGGGGAAAAAAGGAATGAGTGAAGTTAGAGACTGTGATAAAGTACCTAGAGCATGGCCTTCAAGAACGCCTATGACTGTATTATTTATTGCAGTCTCCACATTCACCTTTTGCTTAGTGTAGGACAACACAGGCTCTCTCTTCCACCACAATCAGTGCTTTAATTTTAATCAAAATCGGTGAATCCACACGGATAAAACGCTGGCTTTCATTTCAAGAATATCTTATCTTGCTGTCCTTTTTTCTTAAAAACCACCTTATCGGCTTTTTTTGCTAGCGCTTGCACCCCGGTACTTAGCCAGAACCAGGAGGAGGCCTTTGCAGCGGGGGCAGCGGCAAGGCCCGTCCCCCTCCTGCCGGCCTCCAGCACAAGGCCTCTCCCGGCAGCAGGCAGAGGCACCGGGCACGCCGCCGTCTCAACGCAGGCCGGCCCTCAGCAGGCTCCGGCAGACCCCAGCCACCTCCCTGCAGGGTTTTGGCGCAGGAGCGAATCTCCCTCACGGCACCGACGCACAGGAGCCTGCGAGCTGATGGGGACAGGGCCCCCCCGGCTGGCTGCAGCCCCCAGACCCTGAGCCGGGACAGGGGCAGTGATAGGGCTCCTCAAGGGCCCTGAGGCGACGGACGCCCCCCCTTAGCACCACCCAGGCCGGATCTGTGGGCACTGCTGAGACAAAATGGCACCCCCAGGCCTGGGGAGTGGGGCTCCCAGCCCTCAGGGCCCAACGCCCAGAGACACCTAAACACGCAGCAGCAGATCCACGCTACCCACGGCAAGTTTCAGCGGTGCAAGGTGGCTTTCCCAAAAGGGCCTGGCCTAGGCTGGTGCCACAGCTACAACAAGGGCTTTCTGCAGTGGGAGGCCATCAGTGGCCACCTTCCCAGGAGGAAGCCCTGAAGCACCTCCTAGGCATTGCCTCCTCCATGCCCCAGCTTATCCAGCGCATTTCCCCCTTTCCCTTCTTAAATAGTGCTCTCTCCTGATTTGCTTTGACCCTCACAGTTGAGAATTCATTTTTAAAAGTTAATGCTCAGTGAGTCCTGCTGCCAAGGCTTCCCCAATGGTTCCTCTCCACAGTAATGGATCTACTTCAGTTCCTGAACAGCTGAGTGGTGCAACGTGAGGGCAGCCAGGTCCCTTGCCCGCCAGGGGAAGGCAAGGTGTTAGCCAGGTCTCGTCTCTTCCCTTCTGAGCAGCGCTTCATACTCCACTGCTTTTTGAGAATATTGTCACACACAGTCCTTGGGAAGCAAACAATCCATGTATCCAGCAATGCTGCTTTAAAGTATCCCCCAACAGATTTTGATGAAAAAATCTAGTCTTCAATGATTTTTGAGAAAGTTTTCAAAATGTTTTTTTTTCAAAACCATTAATTAGTTTTGAAAAGTATCTGCCTTCGCTTTTTTTTTTTTTTTCATCAGAAGGCCAACCACCTGAAATCAGAAGTATCTAGACTTTTAAATGCAACCCAGATGTTTCCCAGGAATGAGTTTTGAATACCTTGTGCCACCATTCCCTTTTCTGATGGACTTCATTGTCTGTCATTAACCACAGACGGATCATCATTTTTAGTAGGAGTGAGATTAGGTGCCTCTCATGGATTGGAAAGCTCATTGAGAGACCCCAATATAGAGGGAGAGGTTGAAGAATTAATAGGAATGTGTTGTGGATCTGGTATTTCACTGGCCTGCAATCTGTATAATCATTCAAGCAAGCATTAAGAGTCAGGTTTTTTAATTCTCTGCCATGTTTTTCCCACTTTTATCACAAGAAAACATCTGTTTTATTTACATGGCTGAATTGGCTGTGGTCTCAAATTTTCATGCAAGTTAGTTGTTGTATTTTAATGAAAATTACCTTTTTCATTTCCCACTCAAGACTATAGTTTTCCTCTGAGATTGCCAATAACAAATGTCTCCTGCAGTGACAAGAAAATGAACTGAAGTGCTTGGGAACTACACTTGCAGGTATTACAACATTTCAAAATTGGATTTGTTTGAAATCAGAACAGATGGACAAGTTTAGAGATTACCTGAAACAAAAATACTTTAAAAAAATCCACTATAATCTGTTATTTAAACTTTTATAGTTTTTGCTTCATTACATTAAATTTTAGTGAATGTTTCTGTGTAAAAATTTAACACACAAAATAATGAATTTATGAACAGACGGTATTTTATCATTAATATTTACTGATCACCAGCATACTTTTCTTCTAATACTACCAAATAAAACAGAAATATTCAGTGTTAATACCCAGCCATAAAAAGAAGAACATATCCAGTTAGAACTCCCATAACAGAAAAGTTCAAAGAAATTTAGTTTTATTTTGTTCCTTAAAAAAAAAAAAAAAAAAGAACATTTGCCGTTTCTAGCTACTTTTTTTTTTCCTCCATAAAATGGTTTCGTTGCAGGTCAATGAGAATGATATTTTGTTTTGACCTCATTGCAGTGTTTTATCTCCCTTTCATCTGTTCAACCTGAATATATAACTACCAGGTCATCCTGATTAACTATTAAACATAATATTATTTGTATTAAAAAGGCAAATGATGAAGTCAAAACAATTATCCTCTTCATTCTTCAGCAACAACTGGGAGAGAGAAATGCATGCCCTAAAACAATCTGGATTAATTCAATCATCTTTTTTTCCAGAACAGAAGTATTTCATCAGGACAAGTTAGCCCAATTTTAGCTAGTGTGAAAACAGAAATATAACTGTTTCTTCTGTTCCATGGTCAGAAATTGTCTTCCCAATTCGATTCGTTAATGCCTGCAGAATGAGAAATGTGACCTTATATTTATGTTTCTCCACTTAATAATTGCTGTTTGATATTTTCAAAGCCATGTTGGGGATTAGAATATGCATTAATTCTAGCTTTAAATATAGCTTATATCTATTCAACGGCTTTAAAAATGTTAGTTATTTTCTATACAAAAACACAAAATCATGTCTGCTACTATATGTACATATTCAAAAAAGTTGTATGATTTAATTTTTGCTTTTGAAAAATGAAGCATGGTTATTAAAAAGAAATTGGCATTTATTGGATATTTCTTTTGTCTGTAGCTGAAAATTTAAAACAATTACAGTCTTGCTTTTGGTGAACTTCATTCTGACATAATTTAATCTTTTTTTTTCTTTTCTGAGTCCTTATATGTGACCACCACTTACTTTGTTTAAGAGTGCACATGTATTTGCATCCTATATGCAGAGAGCTATGCAATCTAAATGTAATCATCATGCAGTCTACAATAGATATAACTAGATATAGTGATAGAGATAACTACCAACATAACACTTGTAAAATGCTAAATACTATGCCTCAGAAAAAATGCCAATGAGACTACAGAAGATTAGCAGTTCAGTTGACATTATCTCCATATTTTTAAAACCTGCAAGATGATGTCAGAGTTGCACTGATTCACCTCAGGTAGTATAAAGTAAGGAAACATGTTTATTTCCAGCTCAGAAAGATGCAACCTGAGGAGCCTGTCAGAAGCCATTTTAGGCCAGCTGTTATGACTGATTGATACATAACAAATTATGAAGGAATCAGCTACCTCACAAATTTGGAATGCAACATGTACTTTGTAATCAAATATCCATGCCCATACACCTACCTCACAGTAAATCTGTCATTACATACACATGGGCCAATTGCCACGTGAAAGAGGATTTCTGCAGTCTTACCCCAATGGGAAACAGGTAGAAAACAGCCACACAGGGGTACTAAAATTTCTCTTATGTGATTATACTCCTAAATTTTTAGATCAGCATTTCAGATGTCTCATTGGAGGCTCTGAATTTAAGCTACAGAGGCAAATTTCATGAAGTCACAGGTTTATGTTCATTCACTCCACTCCCTTGGTGGAGTCTCCAGCACACTCCCAGAGCTGCAGGACACCTCAATCTGTAAGGCTGATTCAGAACCAGATTCCCTAGAGCTGCAACTGTGCAAGTCTAGGTTTTGATGGGTGCTGGTTTTCTAATTAGAACTTTTCATGTGGGAAAAATGAAACAAAACAATTTCACTGATTTCCAAAAGGAATCCTCTCAGGGTAGTTGTGCAAGGCAGCACAAAGAGTAAAGACAGGGAAATTAAAAGTCCTAACCAGATTCAAGACGACAACAGAATGTAATTGGAAGGATTTATGATGGCAAGGAAATGACAGGAAACTCTGAAATGCACAGTCAATTTTATACCCCATTGGAGAAAACCAGAAACTAAATCCTGATTCAAACTTTCGAATGTCTGGTAACATTTCAGTGATAATTTCAAACATACAAATGAGCCTAATTTTAACAAAGAACTCCATAAAACAAAGATGGTTGGGGGGCGGTGTATTTTTTTTTGTTTGGGGTTTTTTTTTTAGTCTCCCAGTAAAACCTGACCTTCATAGACCCTAGACCTGGCTCTACTTAGCTTGCACAACATGCTCAAAACAGAAGAACAAGCTGTTGTTGTTGAGTTGGTCCACAGTTAAAATCTTTTCTGCCATAAAATTGAAGATTACACATTTATTTTTGTTCTGGATTGGAAAAAAAATTAAACCACTACAATAGATCACTCATGGAGGTAATAGACCTGAGAACTTTAAGAATGGTTTGGGGCAACATCTGCCAGGAATGTCAAAGTTTTAGTTAACCTTGCCTCAGAGCAGACAGAGATTAGACAAGATGAACATAAGCTTAAATTCAAATTATATGTGCATATGCTATTAAGTATACTGTCCTGGTTTTGGCTGGGATAGAGTTAATTTTCTTCCTAGTAGCTGGTATAGTGTGGTTTGGATTTAGGATGAGAATAATGTTGGTAACACACTGATGTTTTAGTTGTTGCTGAGCAGTGCTTACACTAAGTTCAGGACTTCTCAGCTTCTCATACTACCCTGCCAGTGAGGAGGCTGGGGGTGCACAGGAATTTGGGAGGGGACACAACTGGGACAGCTGACCCAAACTGGCCAAAGGGATATTCCAGACCATATGGTGTCATGCTGAACAATAAAACTGGGTTGAGTTGGCTAGGGGGTGGCAGCCTGCTGCTTGGGGACTGGCTGGCCATCAGGCAGCGGGTGGTGAGCAATTGTATTGTGCATCACTTGTTTTGTATATTATTTTATCATTATTATTATTATTTCCCCTTCCTTTTCTGCCCTATTAAACTGCCTTTATCTCAGCCCATGGGTTTTACCTTTTTTCCGATTCTCTCCCCCATCCCACTACGGGGGGGGGAGAGAGCAAACAGCTGTGTGGTGTTTAGCTGCCTGCTGCGTTAAACCACAACATAAACCAACAGCTGGTATTAAAATTTGAAGTCAAGAGAAAATGGATCAGAGTTGTCAAAACTTAATGTTTCAACTTTTTTCCTATCAAAGTTTGTCAGAATAATCCATTTCCTCCAACATTTCAACTTCAATAAGAGTAAAGTTTTGATGAAAAACTGTCAAAAAAAAATATCAGACAGGTCTTGTGAAGATTATTACATAGCACAGTTCACACCTGTAACATTTTCCCTGTCACCCAAAGTGCAAATTCCCTCACCAATGCACATTCAATAATACCATGGCAATTTATAAAAAGCAAATAATTATAATCAGAGCAAAAGAGCATATGGCTGATCTCAACAAAGGGATTAACATCTCCCATCTCAAAAATATCATTACCAAGAGATTCGGGATGAAGGAAGATGAAGCAAAGTTAGTAGTTATAGATTCTGTGTATCCCAAATATTTTAATGCAAAGGCAAATGCATAACAGTCATGCATTCATTTAGTTAAAACTTACCACACTAAAGGGGCTACAAGCACATGGTAGGAATCTGAAACTCAGGCATAGAAATAAGAGCAAAGCTAGAAGAGTCCTCAAAGTTGAACATCTGAAAGATGAGTTTAAAGGAAAATTGCATCCCCAAACAAGCCAAACCATAGTTTGCAGGAACCACAAAGACACTAGTGTGGAAGCAGCCTCTGGGGCTGCTTGGTCTGTGCGCCTGCTCAGGCGTGGAGCAGCTAGCACCAAGAAGTTAGTCCAGTTGGTCAGGATGGACATTGCTACGGCATACTCATAGCAACTGTGTGGCCACACTTCACGTGCACTGGGTGTACCCACACAGGGATTTAGTGAGGCCTAGAGAGCACATCGTAAGCACCCACCCCAGCTTACTGTACGATATCCTTCCTGTACAGAAAAACTTAAGACTGATTGCCTATCAAAGGACCAAAGGTTACTCAATTACCAAGTCAGGAACACTTGCCTCCTAGAGTGTAGCTTAGGCCACTCCTGCAGTATCCACACTGCCCTGTAATTCCAGCATTCCTCAAAGCCTGCCCATTCCCATCCTCCTGGACTGCACATAGCCTCATCAGTCTAAAAAGTAATTATTTAATGACAGAGTTTTAAATAGTATCACAAACATTTCTAAAACCTTATTTCACTCTGTAGCAAGTATCACTATTACTTGCTTGTAATAAACCACAGTAGAAATGACTCAGAAAAACTTTGATCCCGTTTTAAGTCAGCACACATCCTTTCTTTGACTTTAGCGGACATAGGACTAATCTTCAGTGTAATCCAGTAAAACAGCAACTTCACTAAGGAATATGAGTGCACACACATATTTCAGAAAAGTACTTGTGATATTTAGGACTTGGCATGCGCTAGAATCTCCTTAGGTTTCGCAGGGAAGAACAACATATTCCCTTCCTTGTGCTGCGGGGCTCTGATATACAGCTGCCTGCTATCATTTCACCTGACTTACAATCTTCTGCAAAGCCCACCCCTTCTGCTCCCTAATGTTTTTGGTTTATTTTCTTTTCCCTTTTGCCTTGTTTGTGGTTAAAACTGACTTAAAAGTATTGATTTTCTTACAGTTGAATTCACTGGTTCAAAGAAGCTTCAAAAGATGTTATTCTACTACATCCCCATGCCTATTTTGGATGCACCTGTTTCTGAATATGCTAAAGGCTACACAAGCAAGAAGCTTCTACTTTGCAGCTTAGCAAAAGCTGCTATCTCCATGCTACTACCATTAAGAAAACCACAGCATAGTACACTAGAAGGGGAGTCTGATTTGGTGCTTTTAAAACAACCTTAGAATTCCTGTAATTTGGTGGAAGCCATCTGTATTCTACTGACACCACATTAAGAACTGCATTTCTAGACAAGAAGAATATGAAAGAGTTCTTTTGCCGCAAGTAATAAGATATAGCCACTGAATGTCTACTCCAGCAGTACTGACCCATAAACTGAACTTTCAATATCCACAAGGTCAAAAGCAACTTGCACAAATTAAGATGTTAAGTGGAGTCACTAAATTCTCCCATCTAAGCAGCGTGGCTGTCATTGTCAATACTTTCTTATAGGACACCTTCAGATGCCAGGTGCATGATCATCTGCCCTATGCCTTTAAATCTGGGATTATCACAAGCCCTTTACTTCAGTCTCCCAAGACTTGTGTACTGCTATGCACAGGTAAGGGTGGAAGGATCAAGACATGGAGCATAGTTCAAAATTTAGGGGGAGACAGTACTCACTCATTCAGTTGCAAGAGCCTGGGCCCTTCCCTCCCCCGGAAAGCCCTGCTTTCCTGCTGGACTGGAGGTGAACTGACGGGCGTTCCACCAAGTACCTCACTTGGGGTGAGGCAGTGGCTCAAACGGAGCTCCTACGCTGTTCCTGGATTGACGATATGTCACCAGTCCCTTCCTCTGACGCGGTTGGACATTAGTTCTTGCAGCTATGTTTTTACTGCTCAGGAGAGGGATGGAAACATCATGTACTACATGCTACGAGCTGGACTATTCTAACTCTTTCTCCTGTTTCTAAGGAATAGGGTAGAAATTGTATGGAAAATACTCTGATGGAAGAAAAATTATGGCATAAGGGAACAAAAATACATTGACTCCAGAATTCTTGGGGCTCATTCCAAGATTAGTGGGTTCCTTATTGGACACTCTTCTTCCTACTGACTCTTGCATCTTTTTTCAAGCCCATAGTCATTCTCTTGTGGATGAGAAATAACTATTTAAATCCTTATATAGCTACTCAATACCACCCAAAGTATCTACTATGTAACTGCTCTCAGATTGTTCTTAATGTTAGAAGTCTGTGTGTTTAAGCAGTGTAAGTGCTGCAAAGTTGACTGAAACAAGCCTCTATTCACTTTTTCTCCTGAGGAAGCAGATTTAAGTTTACTCTGATAAACAGCTGGACTGTTGGCAACAAAGGGTTAGTACATTTGCTTTCAGAGACTTTGATGAGACAATGAAGCAATAAAGGACTCAGCAGAAAGCACCAAAGGTTTTTAAATATACTCTGAAAATATACTCAGAACTCTGTGAAAATATATATGGGAGTCCACATGTAAGAAAGAAGGAATGAGAAAAATAAATAGTTGAGTTGAAGCACGTGTGTAATTCAGAATAAGAACATGCAAAAAAGCAGAAATTCAACTAATCACATTGCAAGTGGCATTTTCCTTTGAAGTCCACAATTCAGAAGGATGTTTTATTTTCGTTCTGGATATTTTTTTTTTTCCCCACATGTCAAAGCTGGACATTTTAATGTGTTATGAAATAATGAATTGTACAGAGATGGGTAATTTGTGTGCAGGTATGTATGTTATGGGTGAATCATATCAAGAAGCATTTCCAAAATGGTAGAATTTACTTCGATATAGTGGCAGTGGAGGCCACATTAAATTGAAATGTGATGGCAAGACTACACTGTAGTTGAAACTACACTTGCTGAACTGATAGAAAGCCGTAGTTCTGTAGTAGCTGTGCAAAATCTGTAGTAATGAAGACACTGAATGGGAAAGCCCAGGCAATATCTTTCAGTGAAGATTAGACTGTAGCCTCATCACAAGAGAAGATATGATCAGCACAAAAGCAAGATTTTTGAGAGACTTATCAATGTCTCTCCCTTTTAAAGATCCAACTAAATGCAATCTGGAAAGATAATGGAGAGCATTGACGTTGAAGTTGAGATAAGGTGATAAAAAAGGGGCGGGCGGGGGAGGGGGGCAGGAGCAGAAATCTCACAGTACTACCTGATAGGCACAAACCAACTAGAGTATTTTTACACACAACATAGACTAAGGGAAGAAACTTCACTTCCCCTCACCTCCACCACAACTGAAATCTATCATCAAGGAACAGAATCAATCTCTTCAGTCTCACATTTAAGCTACAGAAAACAAAATTACCTTATGGATTTATCCAGCTTAGGCCCATACCATGGCTCACCCTAGAAGGAGTTATAACTTTTCAGGGAAGCCATGAATGAAACTAAGACAATGAGAAAACTAGAACCACAAAAAAACCCATGATTTCAACCTAAAGCAAGTCTGCAAAATAAATATTCCCCTGAGGGCCAACGCATACTAGGCAGTAGAGAAAAGCAAAATCAACTTCTCCAACAAGTATAGATTAAAACTGTATTATCCACATGCAATCAGAATTTCACATATGTATTAAAGAAACAACTGGTTATACTCTGATTGCAAAGAAGCTTTCTGCAAGTCTGTGATGTCTGAGCTTGAGTGTTCATTACAACAGATGAGTGAAGTTGCATCACCTTGTCTCCATTCTCCAATTGAACCAAACATAAGAACAAACATTTCACCTCATAGAATCGTTCCTACCAATGCAAAGCAACTGTTTCTGGCCACAGTTGGAGGTATTTTGGCACTCAAGGATGTAGAGAGGTGCCCATTATTTAATTTTCTTGTATTTTTTTGTTGGGGTTTTTTTTTTTCCTAAAGCAGTCAAACAAGTGAGGTGCATACCTTGCCATTGCAATTTCTAGTCCTTAACAATTTTTTAAAAGCCAACAAAATGCCCCTTTGACAACAATGACCTCAAAACACACATCAGCCATCCAGTTAAATTTCTATATCAGTCAGGATCAACTGCCCAAGCATTCACAAGAACAAACCAGTGAGGAAATGAAAAAAAAAAAATCACGTTAAAATTCAAATAAATATTCCTGGAGAATGTCCTGCCCTCCTCTGCTAGTTCTAATGTCAAGTAATTATCAGCTTCCAAGTGCTGCTGGCCATCATCATTTTCACTTCTGAAAGCAACTGACAGCACGTAGTAAGAATTGCTTTGATTAATATGTGATACGATAATAGTTGATGAGCTTACACTCTCTGCCAGGCTTGTCTAAGCAGATAAGAAGGTGCAGAAATAAAGTGGTGTCACAGGGTACTAGAAAATCTACACCAGCTTGAGATAAGTGCATTGCTGTGCCCACATGCAGTCGTACAAGTTTTTCCAAGAATCTCTCAAAGTAAGGCTCAGAAATGAGTGTAAGGTTCTGAGACAGTTCATTGTTAGAAATCCCTGAAACTACTAGTCAGCCTATAAATTGGACCATGATCCTCTAACACCAAGCATTAACAACATACCCTTCAAACCTAGAATAGTTTGCTATAGCGTACTTTAAGTTACAACAGTTGACCCCATTTCTATACTGCCAACATGTTCTAATCACTGCAGGCTTATTTACGTTAATTTCAGTTGATGGCACAAATCTCTTGCAAGCACACCGATGACTTACAGAGGTAGGATTGGCCCTGATATTTTCCAGGACCAAAAAATATTCATAGTGAAGAGTCTTAATGAAAAATTTTTTGTGCCCATGTAGGAATGATGTTTTTGCAGAAATATTCACCTAATACTTTCACAGAAATCCCTGGTAAAATATTAGTACCACCTCTGCTAGAGAAAAGTGAGATCTTTATGTGCACAGTGTTGTCTACATTGGCAGAAAGGAGCTGAATTGCTCTTGATGAGCTACAGCGATAGATCACGCAATTCATGGCAGGAACCTAAATGCCACTATCTTCCCCTAAAATAGAAAGCTTATGGAATTTCCTCTTTGAATGAGGGAAAGTTGTGAGGATAAATAACTACAATCTGTTTTTCCATTCTCTCTGCAGTGATTTACACAAGTCTTGCAATTTTACCTGCTATGTAGGGAATTCCTGCTGGGCAAATTCCTTTTTCACCTGATTTGCTTGTTACCCTGCTCTTGTCTGGCCCCACAACACGTAACTTATGACAGCTTAGAACTTTCCTTTGTATGTCAATGCAAGCTGACAATTTACACAACTTGACTCACTTGGGAACCTATAATTTGCCTTGCTAAATGCACCCTTAAATTGTGGTTTAGAAAACATTAGCCTTCCAAACATAAACAAACTGGAGAATTAAATCACATTGCTAATGTATACACTATTTGAATATGAAATTATCACTGAATGGAAAAAGGACTTATCTGCAACAAGCAAAGACTCAAATATGATGTGCTAATGATACATTTCATGGGAGAAAATATGAGGGAAAATAAACACCCTATGGATTTACAGCCAGTGATGAGTTTAGCTCATTTGAATTAAGAATGAGGTGTAATACAATTAAAATTAATAGGAAGCTGGTACAAGACTATTTTTCTTTTAATAATACTTGGAACTTCATTGCCATTCCAGATTCCCAGAGTCTTTTCAGTTTGAAAAGTCACTCAAATAATGGCTTTATTCTGAGTAAACTAGTGTGGTTTGATACTATAAATACATCTGCTTAGACACATGGGCTGATTCTGCTAAGTCTTCTGCACATGTTTACATTTTACAGACACAAATACTTCGACTGCACAGACTTTAAAAATTAAGCACCTGCCTACATATAGACATCTTTGCAAGACTCTTCTGCAGAGTTTATTAATATTCATTTTCACATTCTTAGTAAGAAGGAAATGACAGAAATGGGCCTCAGCATATGTGCTTAATTTTACATAAATAATCCAGTTAACTTCATTGTTAATATTCATATGCATAAAGTTAAGTACATAGATATTTGCCAGATGGGAACCTCTGTGATTGGCTTTCATCTGGATCCACTTGTATTTAACTTTTAAATGTTGGCATATTTGGACCAATGCTCTGTGGAAATTCATCTCAGAAGTGTGCGTGATACATATTGGTTCACAACAGTGAGGTGCATGTTTTGGAGGTAATGAATGTCACTCCAAATTAAGTGATTTATTTTAAAAAACACTTGGTTTAAGTGGAGACCACATTGAGAAGTGTACCAAGATGAATTTTAAAATTGGTCTTTTATTTTCATAAAGGAAATTAATCTGCACAATACTAATGCAAATCAACCTAAAGTTCAACCACTTAACACACAGTGTACACGACATTTTGAAATTACATAAAATAAAAACATTTCCTCTCCCCACCCCACAAAAAAGAAGTAGTGTTATGAGGATCCTGTGAGGACATCTCCACAGGACATCTACATATTTAAACCTATGAAGCATCAATACAGTACATACTTCATCACAACAACTACACTGATATAAGGTTGCTCAATAAACCTTTCCTTTTTTTTTCTTCTGTAGCCTAGTAGTATTTTCTTTGACAAGAAAAAGTAGTCAGACTTCTTTTGCTGCATAAGAAACCAAATTATATTAAAGCCAGAGCTAAAGAAAACAAAAAAAGGGACCCAAGATCCTCATTCTATCTCATAGTAGCAATTTAGTTTGCTCAACACCCTGTCAAACCCATTTGACATGAAATTCCAAGCTACTAAAAAGTGTTTTTTCCTCTAATTTATTTTTATAGTACTTACTGGTTTGATCCCTCTTTATTGTACCTGGGAGGTCAGCTCCTCCACATCATTGTCAAAGGAAAAATAACAACTTTGAGAAGTATTTTAATGAATCACATTTCATGTTGAAAGAAAACATTTTCATCTTCCAAATTCCATGCACACACAAAATCAACAGATTATGTTCTTGCAAGCTTCTTAGAATATAAGACCTGAACCTAGCTACACAATACAGATCTAATGTTTTCCCCCTCACAACACATTTCTAAGAGGTTGAAAACATAGCTAAAGGCAACCAGCCCCAAAAAGGCCAGATTATTTTCAGGTCTAAAGGCAAAAATGTGCCAAGTGGCATAAATCACTATAAATAGCAAATAAGGCATCCATAAGGGAGAATAATTTCAAGAGGCTGTTTTGCCAATGTAAAGACACAGAGTATGGAGCATAAGTGACCCATGTGAAAGTTCCTGTCCTTACAACAATATTCTGCTGTTATTATGGTCTGCAGCTGGGTGACTGCAAATGGAGACGAAAACAATCATCACAGCAGAGCTGCTGCATCACACCTTCTCATTATCTGCAGTCTCCTAGTCTGAGACAAATGTACAGAGGCAAAAAGCCTGATGGTTATATGGCTCTATGGTAAAGAAAACAGTTATTTGATAAATATTACTTTTCTCTTATGTCATGCTGCCCTTCCTCCCCATCCCAAGACAGTTTCAGAGCTCTCTACAGTGCTGCAAGAAGAAACACCTCAAGACTTCTGAACCTATTGAACATTTTGCTTCCCTTGCTTGTCTTTCCCAGTGTATCAAAAATATTAATACACAAACATCATTAGCCCAAGTTCACACTGCTGCCAGAGTGGCAATGCATATTCTCTACTAAGAAAGCACGCGAAACCCCAGAGCAACTATAACAAGTCTGGGGTGCCTGGAGAGAGCAAGAAGCTTAGGCTGGCTGCAAAAGCCTCTCTGCGCTTGAAGTACTACATAGAGAGGAACTAGTTTTGGAATCTTAATGTGAACCTATTATAATTACATGATCATAAATACCTACCCCACATAAAAAAACACTGCACAGGCCAGAATGCATATGCTGTTCCTCAAATTTTAAGCTTGTCATAATACAGAACACTCCCTGTTTATATGCATGCATATAATTACATATACAGCAATTTTGCCCATGAAGACACATGCTTAAAGAAAGAGAAAGCAAATTCATACTCACAGTCATCATAAACTTGTTTCATGTGGACTGAAAAATGCCATCTTCTGCGAGAATCTTTTAGATGTTTCAAATGAAAATCCAAACTATTACAAATTCAATATAACCATCACAAGTTTTTTGTGAAATTAATTTTTTTTTAACAAAAATTTCTTGACAGAAGTGTTTGATGAGTTAATTGCAATGTATCATGGGATTTTCTGGGAAAAAAAATGCTGTATACACAAAAGCAATTTGGTATAAATATGATTAATTATTCATTAAGTGAATTTACACAAAAACAGAGGTTCTTTCTCATTTTTCTGCCCTCTAATGTACCCCAAGACAAGAATCCACGAATTTGACCAGACTTGATAAATACTTTCAAGCAAGAAGGAAGGGGGAAAATGGAAACACTTTGACATTTTCAAAATAGAACAGCACATCCATTTTGAAACTAACCTCATTCTTAAAGGTTTAAATACCTTCAAAACATAATTATTTGAGTCTTGTACTGTATTTTCTGCAGCCATAGCCTTTGTTACTGAACAGAAGGACATTCTTCATATCTTTGCATTACCAAAACCAACCTCAGAACATTGCACATTGAGTCAACACAAGCCTTCCCCCCGCAATGTTTAAGTTTGGCCACTAGACTGAAAAATCCATTACTTCCACCGCTCTACATTTTATTTCCCTGTAACATCATTCTGCCTTCTAGTTTCTGCTGTAAGAATGTCTGCATGTGTTCCCCGCTGAGTTACATACTCTACCTAAACTTGGCTCCTTGTCTTTGTTATTACTAGTCTGTTCTCATCTTTTATCTATTGCCAGTTGTTGGCATTAGTTCTTGAATGTATTCACTTATGTCTATGATTCATTCCTGCATTACTAGCAATAGCGCAAGAAAAGGATGTTGTTTCACAATAATTCCATGTTTCCCCTGTTCTTGCCCAGAATAATTATGTCCTGATAGGTCCTTCTGATAAGAAACTGCAGGAAAACTTCCTGTGAAAAGCAAACACACTTCTTCTGACAGGTGGAAAGATGCTATTATCTTGAGTACAGTCTGTGAACACCAGAAGAAAACAAGTGTGCCCACATAATGGTTTTGCATGTGTTAAAAAAAGCAAACAACAGGAATCCTGCAGGCACAAAATATGTTGCATACACCACTAAACTACAGGGGGCTTCTGGTGGGTGCATCAGAGAGCTTTTTTCAGACGGACTGCCAATTGTAGAAGTGAGGTCTTAGTCACCTCAGGATTGGTAAGGACAGAAGGGAAAAAACTGTATGAAACTCAGGGATCCAAGCCAACCCAAATTTAGAGATTCAAAAAAATACCCAGCAACCTCTGCTAAGTTACACATAACTAAGACTGAGGAAGAGACGGACAGAAGAAACTTCAGGTTTTTTCTACAGTTGTCAATCTGTAATCTTCAAGTTCCTCAAATCACATTCTTCTCTGTCCTGTAGTTGCTACTCCAGTTCTGTTAAGATACATGTGGCTGAGCAAGTGGAGAAGCAGGGGCAAGCTTTTTTAGAATCAAGTCTAGCCTTCTGCATCAACAAGCATTTATTCAGTATTTACTCTTTCCCACTGAGTAAAGCTTCCGAGGGTCGAGAAATTGTATTTTTTTAAAAAGTCATTTGTCATTGGACAAGACACTGCACGTGACTTGATATTTGTTTACATTTTAGCAGTGTCCATTTTTGTAATTGGAATTTGAAAGTGTAAATGTAAAGAATACAAAACAAATCTTTTTATTATTACAATTTTCATGCTTCCCTGGACATAACAGTCAGACAAGACACTTAGTTTTCATAGAATCACAGAATGGTTTGGGTTGGAAGGGACCATGGGCAGGGACACCTTCCACTAGACCAGGCTGCTCAAAGACCCATCCAACCTGGCCTTGAACACTTCCAGGGATGGGGCATCCACAACATCTCCGGGCAACCTGTTCCAGTGCCTCATCACCCTCACAGTGAAGAACTTCTTCCTTACATCTAATCTAAACCTACCCTCTTTCAGTTTAAGGCCATTACCCCTCATCCTATCGCTATATTCCCTGACAAAGAGTCCTTCCCCATCTTTCCTTTAGACCCCCCCTTGAGGTACTGGAAGACTGCTATAAGGTGTCCCTGGAGCCTTCTCTTCTCCAGGCTGAACAACCCCAAATCTCTCAGCCTGTCTTCATAGGAGAAGTGCTCCAGCCTTCTGATCATCTTCACGGCCCTCCTCTGGACTCGCTCCAACAGGGCCATGACTCTCTTATGTTGCGGGGCCCAGAGCTAAACACAGTAGTCCAGGTGGGGTCTTACAAGAGCCAAGTAGAGGGGCAGAACCACCTCCCTCAATCTGCTGGTTATGCTTCTTTGGATGCAGCCCAGGATACAGTTGGCTTTCTGGGCTGCAAATGCACATTGCTGGGTCATGTTGAGCTTCTTGTCAACCAACACCCCCAAGTCCTTCTCCTTACGGCTGCTCTCAGTCCACTCATCGCCCAGCCTGTATTTGTGCTTGGGATTGCCCCAACCCATGTGCAGGACCTTGCACTTGGCCTTGCTGAACTTCATGAGGTTTGCATGGGCCCACCTCTCAAGCCTGTCAAGATCCCTCTCAATGGCATCACTTCCCTCCAGTGTGTTGACCGCACCACACAGCTCGGTGTCGTTGTCAAGCTTGCTGAGGGTGCACTCAATCCCACTGTCCATGTCGCCGACAAAGATGTTAAACAGCGCTGGTCCTAATATCAGCCCCTGAGGAATGCCACTCATCACTGGTCTCCACTTGGATATCAAGTCATTGACCGCAACTCTTTGTCTTCGACCATCCAGCCAATTCCTTATCCACCGAGTGGTCCATCCATCAAATCCACATCTCTCCAATTTAGAGACAAGGATGTCATGCAGTACAGTGTCAAATGCTTTGCACAAGTCCAGGTAGATGACATCAGTTTCAAGAATATTTTACTACAAAAGTAACAATTTCAGCCATAACTTGTAACATGCAATAGTTAGGCAGGGAGCTGAGTCTGTAAGCTTCTGAAAAGTAAGAGGCCACTGAGAAGGTAGATTCTCAATTTAGGTTTTAGCAAGAGTGTAGAAATAGGAAGTGTCACATTATTTTGACTAAGTTTGTTCTCTCTTTTGTTAATCCTTTCAGAAACAATAGTTTCATTTTGAATTAAAACTGGTTTCTGAAGTTTCACATCTTGAGCACCAACTAAAGACAAGAGGAGTATCAACAGTCTCATAAAAATCTTGGTCACCATAAAAAAATAAATCCAGAAAATGTAAAAGAAACTTTCAGCAGAAGACAAAGTTGTCACGTTATTTCTCTACTGTTCCAATATGTAGTTATGGGGAAACTGGGGGGATGGGAGAAAGACTAAAAAAGAATAAGTTATATGCACTTCTTACTGTCTTTGACCATTTGTGCTGTGCTAACTATAGTATAATGAACTTTGATATGAATTTCTTGTTTATTGTCATTCGTTGCCCTCTGGAAATGTAAGCAACTGAATTGTAACATTAGTTTTAATCTTCCATTTTATTTCCAAGCGTTACAAATACACAGCCTCCCCACATGCAAACTTTTTTTTTTTTTTTTTTTTTTAGCAAATGAGCAGTACCAGTGCTTTCAACTTCACAGCTTACACATGTAGCTGGTATGAATGATCACAGAACGCAAGGGTTCCAGTTACAGACAGTATTATCTGAAAAAAATTGTATATGAAATCACACGTGTGTGTCATACAGCCT
This sequence comes from Haliaeetus leucocephalus, assembly GCF_000737465.1. Lineage (NCBI taxonomy): Eukaryota > Metazoa > Chordata > Aves > Accipitriformes > Accipitridae > Haliaeetus > Haliaeetus leucocephalus. The sequence continues at coordinate 15,108,415 of NW_010972664.1, forward strand.
GCCCCTGCATCCCCAGGGGAGTTATGCTCATTACACGTGTAACCTATCATCATCACTATGCTTCTGCACTGATCTGCTAACCCAGGCTGTCTGGCCCAGACACTCACGATTGCAGATTTGGAGGTTTCTGTGCTAGTTCTCTCCAAAGATTACTTATTCTCATACTTAATTCTCCAAAGATTACTTATAACAAGGCCTCCTTGGAGAGCTCTCAATAGAAGACTAAAACCCACACAGTTTTTCCACAAGTATCTGACAGGGTCTCAGGAGAGTTTGGGATATTTCCCCCCCTCCTAGTTATCACAAACAGCAGCATTTTGCTAATGGAAAACAATGAGTATTTGCTCAGAAAGGATTGCTACACCCAACTGTGCAGTGAAGAAGCAGAAACGCTGTCTAAATAAGCCAACACAGCCACAGAAACTAACCACCATTTGAAATGGAGACGGAGATCATAAACACTGCTTTGCATCATTTCACCATTTCTGCCCACAACACTACTAACTCACAAAGATGAGGCCCTTAAATACACTCAGCTCCCTTTGTGGGAAGGAACAGGATACAGTGCACAGTCCTCACCTGTATATTTTCCTCCAAACTGTGTATTTGTGTGCCCAGTGGGATGACATGTTTTGATTTACTTGTCAGCAGATAGAACTTTATATTATGCTCCTGCCTTTTTGCTTTCTTAGCTAGCAGACTACAGTGAATAAGGGTTATTCTGTCATTTTTTAAATTGTTTTTTTGAATCGAGGTATTTTTCATGAAGCCAGACCTGTTCATTATTCATAGGAAGCATATTGTTAGAAAGTCTGACATTGTGTTTTGGGACCATTAGTCTGAGGGCAAGCATTCAGGTTCGTCTCCCGCTCTCATTCTGCCTGTATATCTCTTCAGACACCTCAAAGACAAGGAAGGTGCCGGTACTGAATGCATGGGTGTCAATAGGATGGGTCGATTAAAGAACTACTACTTCTTCATTTTTAGCATTCTTCTCTAGTTGCTAAAAAAGTACCGTGCACTGAATCAGGAGGAGAAAATATATGCTTGAAATGAAAACTATCCATTAAAAAAATACATAACTCAAATCCTTGCCAGTAGAGCATCCAGGCATATATTGCTCTGTACCTGTGAGTGAATCTTTCACAACTTGTCAACAGTGCTCCATGCAAAAAGGTGACATGAGAGGGACTTCAGAACACCCAGTCCTAATGGATGTTTCAAACAGCCCACCACTACTCCCACCCCGCTTTTTAAAAGCCTCTTGGACATAAAACTCAGTAACATTTCAAAAGTTATGACTGCTTTTGAGAAAAGTTCAGTTCCTCAAGTTTTTAACAGTTTTCCCTTGTAAAATACCTATTATCAGGATTGATTTCAAAAGAAGATTTGCAAAGTCTATTAATTTTAGTATCTGTGCTGTGCATTTTATGAAACATTGGGGCAATGACCTCAGAGGAAAACAGCTTATTCCACTTTGCTGTAAACATGAAGGAAAGAAGTACTTATCTTAATATTGCAGTATGTAGTTTGAAAAGTATGATTTCTTATTTAGTCAAGAGACACAGATAATATTTATATAGTTCTTAGGTATACATAAATCTGTAAACCTATCAACATCTACCCACATGTTCTCAAATATCAAAGTTCATTTTTCCTGTATTGCCAGCAATATCTGAAAAAAGCTTCATAGCATTTTAAAATAGTTTGTGATATTTTGCAATGTACTTTGTTACTTTTTATATGACCTGGTAGTTCTCAAATGAATTCACAGGTGCATGCACCTGCACATGTGAAAACCTCTCTAAGGTTTCTTAAGGGCACCATCTGTAGAGAAACACTGCTCAGAAGTCCAGGCTTCAATATGCCATAAACATCCAGCTTTATAATTTTCTTTCTTGCCCAAGGGCTTTTCTTGTGAATGATCAAAGCAGCAAAGATCATGGAATTTAACAACAGGTCTGGTCAGGCCTTAAAGAGCAAGAAAAAGAACAAACTTTCAAACAAACATAGATCCAGTCCATCAGCATACAGACAATGCTACCATTTCAAAAGAGGAAGCCCTGCAGGCAGCTTATATTCAACATAACTGTCCTTGGAACAGAAAGGATTTTGAATGAAAATGCTTGGACAGTCTGTTAATCCTAGATCCACCATGCACTGAAAAAAAACTCTTGCAGTATAGCTAGAATTATTTGGACTGTATTTAGTTATGAGAGTTCCCTTCAGACATCAAAAACAGATTGAGAAACATGGATGGAATAAAAAGAGCCTAGAGTGCACCCCATCGAAAGGCCTAGGCTAAAAAAGTGCTGGAAAAGTTTACTTTGACTCAGTATGACCCCAGGAAAAACTTTCTTCATGCCAGTAACACAGTGCAAACTACCCACAGTGTGGTGTGGATTCTCAACCATCACTGTCAGCAAGTCCATAAGCTAGGATAGCAAGGAAACAAAGTAAAGTCAGAGCAGAAAAAGGTAATTGTCAAGGGACGAATTTTCAACATATCAAGAGCAGACAATCTGAACAATCATAGAGTTACTTACAGGGCTGCTGTTTTTATCAGACCTTTAGAAATCATTCTACCAAATAATTCTTATGCTTCAGAGATTTTTCCATCAATCAATCAGATAAGGAAAAATAATCAAGTAATACTCCAAAAATGTTAGAAAAGTTGAAGCACACCTCAAAGCTGTCCCTCTACCTTGCCAGTTTCCCAGTCTTCTTTTTTTTTAAATTGAGGTGTATTTTTTACATAAATAGCTTTAATTCTTTTGTGCCACTCATCCCTGACTCCATCTCTTGCAACAGTGTGAAAGTGACTTTTAATTAGTTATTTTCCCCTTGACATGATACATCAAGAACATATTCTAGTTTTTTTATTCAGTGAATTTCCCTGCCTTGTATTTCCTCATGAACAATACTGTATCCTCTGCCTTCTTTCTCATCCTCACTCTTATACTGCATTTGCTCTTTTTGCACACTCTCAGATGCCTTCTTTCCTAGTCCAGCTGACATGCAGAGTTCCAAGATAGGAAAGTGAGACTAGAGTGTGATAAGCATAGGAAACCAAGCAGAGATGGAACCTCTTCCAAACTGCATGTTTAGATCTTGTTTCCTATACTAGACATGAAAAACTACAGCCATAAAGGAGATCTGCAGTAGCGTATATGAAAGGAAGTGTAAGTCCATGTCCATAACATACCGTGGCAAACATCATAATTTTCCACTTGCACGAGGAAGGCAAACCTCTGAATGTTGAGTTAGCAACCATCATGTTTCAAAGGCACCTACTGCTGGGCATCCATTCTATGGAACGAAATAGAAGAAGCCACTGTCTGGGGCAAATCACTTCCCCTTCTTTCTTATTCACCTCCTCACCTCATCTAGATCTGAATCACTGTGTTTGCTGGGGCAGCACACAGGTCCACAGTTTAGCCACCTTCTCAGTGGAAGCCCTTCCAGCGCTTCTCGAGCTCCTGTGGTGAGGGAGTGAGGGCTCCCTCACCCTTCACCACCTCCTGCCACATCATCTTCTCCTGGGTCTGATGTCTCATCTTGTCACACATCTGCCAGCAGAGTCTTACTTCCCATATCTTGTCAGTCCCAGCACAAAATTTGACTTCCTACTTACTGCCTTCACTTTTAACTTCATCAAATTAGTACAGCCTACCCCATGAGCATACTGCCTTTTATATTCTGGGAGTTCTGCCAGGTCACACTTGCACTGGAATGGAATTAGGTCCTGGATTCTAGAGCAAGTCCAACAGTTTTTAAGAGCGTTAAACTGCTGATGTCATTTTTCTTAAGGTACAGTTAGCAGAGATGACTGAAGAGTCCCAGGGGACGCTGATGCTTACACATGTATATCTAAAGAGTCAGTCACGATCCGAGACAGGCATGACTTTGAACAGGTAGAACTGCGCTGTTCCAACACTTGTCTTGACCAATTATAATGAAATCCGACAAGAAATAAGTAGTACCAGAGGCCAGAGAATTACTTTCTCAGATCCAGCAAACACAGTTCTTACAGAAGCTTGTTCATTTGCACTGAATATGAAAGTAGAACAAGTGAGCTACGTTAACGCCGATTTACACCAGAACAAACATCAAAATCAGGTCCAATAGGAGGAGAAATTGCCTCTCTTAAAAGGTGATTTGCTGCTGTCACCAGAGCTAATACAATGCTCTTTTAGTAAACAGCAGCTTTGTCTATGGCTCTTCAATCACAACTTGAAGAAATAACAAGGGAATGTTTCCTGTTGAGTTAGAAATAATAGTACCTTTAGCCATTACTTACAAGCAATCTATTCACAATCTCATCCCTTGCAGAACACCTCTAAAGGCAAATAACATGAAAAAAACTGTACAAAAGCACTGAATTATCCAGAAAAAAAAAAATGCCTATTTTAATGATGCCAGTACAATGGATAGATGACAAAATTCTGTTTTTTCACCCAGTTGCATTCACTTGCTACTTATCTTCAGAATACTGCTATAATAGTAATCCCTCATTTCACTCTCCAGTACTTGCTTGCTGCTCTCTACTCACCAAGATTTGGTTCTGCTTGTCTATACAAGAGTCACCGACGTGGGTGCCTTTGAGAAAAACTAGGAAACCACACAAACTACGTCATGTTGTTTACATCAACGTTTTTTGTTTAAGCTTTGCAAACCTGCAAGAGCCCCACACTGATCAGCAAGACTTGGGGTTGATCAGCAATTGATATGATTTCCCTACTGTGACAGAAAGACAAGCCAAAACCCACAGGAAGTTCATGCTGAGTCCTGGCAGGTCTGCAAAACCCCTGTGATAAAATCCTGCACAGGAAAATGAAAGTCTGGGGAAGAACCACCTCAGAAATACAACAATGGAGTCAGAGGAAGACATGAGGTCTGTACAGCACACCCTTGCCAAAGTCCACAAGGGGAAAGAAAGAAAGAAAGAAAAAAAAAAAAAAAAAAAAAGGCTAACCAAATACATTACACTCCCAGAGCATACTGGTATAAAAGATAAGCTGTTTGAAACACTAATAAGAAAGAAGGTGTGTTAAGATTTGCTGTAAACAAGCAGGTTAATTTAGGCATTAAAAACATGGAAGAATAGGGTAAGGAAGGAGTAATGAAAGTGATATAAAGCCTACACCATAAGAAAGAGTGAAATCTTTAAAAAGTTCATATATAGATCTTTGTCTGAACTGATGCACCTTTGGGTTTCACCCATCAGTAGTTATTTCTATGCTGATATAACTCACAAATTAAACTTTTATTAAATGCGTTCAGAACTTTCTATTTTTGCACATTCCAGCTACTTCAGATTTTCCATAACTGTCACCTAGAGAAGTCTCAGTCCTGAAGTACAGTGAGAGAAAAATGTGCACTGTCTGTATATATATAATACATGATGGCTGATCACTTTTATAACATTTATCTTGGAATTCTGGTGACATGAACAAACCACTTGAGTTTTACTTTTGTGGGTTTTTATGGTCAATGCATTCCCCTTGGATAAAAGATACAGACTTCCTAAGGACAGTAATTAGCAACCAAAAATATTGCCCTTTTGCCCTTGAATACAGTATGGTCCCCTGCCACCTTGTGACTGCATACACAGTATCCTTTGTATTATAGGTAGCCAGTATGCCAAACATATGCCCTCTAAAAAATTCTCTAAAACATCCTAAGAATTTTAGGTCAGTATTACCAAGAAATTCAACCATAAATTGGATTTTTTTATAACCCTGCCCATAGCTATTTGATATGGATTATAACTGACATCAGGAAGAGAGAGAACAAAGCATGTATTACAATGTTTCACAGAAGATGCAAAATATCACACTATTTATTTTTTTTTTCAGATGATCCCAAACATCTAGTTATGAGTACATACCTAAATTCCTGTGCAGGTCCAGAGCTTTTCACTCCTCCTTTTTCCATTTTTAGTTACAAAGCAGCTATGGCTGAATATCAAATAGTCAGGAGTTGAAAGCTAAGAACTTGTTTTATGTATTCATTCACTTGAACTATGTAATCCTTTGCAGTTTATTCAGATTTCTGACCACTGACAGGAGTATAATGTGTCATACCTCAAAGCCCGTTTTATCAAAACATTACAACACAGATTTCACAAACTGTGGCTAATATAGTATGTTTGTCAAGCAACATTTCTTTGAAAGTATTTTAATCAACTCTTAATATATTTCGACTTTGTGCATTTAGAAAGCAAATATTGTTTTCATGCATTTTATTTTCAAAAGATACTGAAAGTGTCTGTTGTGAAGATTTAGCTTAAGTTTCTATCTTAAGATAGAATTTTCAAGAGAGACAGATTTTCTCCCTTTGTAATCCATGTTTAAAAATGAGCTGTCTACTTAAAAAAAAAAAAAAGGGGGGGGGGGGGCAGAGGTCAGAGTGAACATTAAGTAAAGCCAGAAATTACTTTAAACAGCTTTCCACATTGTAAAAGGAACCGAATAGGGGAAAAATTATAAATAATAGTTACTTCACAATTGCCCTCCAGAGCCAGCACGGCTGAGGAAATGTGGCTCAGCAAAGTTGGTTTTGATGGTTCCATTGTCTAATCCTAAAACCAATATATAATTTGTGGGATTCATACATACCGTACAACAAGCTCACAGAATTTCACTTAACTCCATTTGCTGATCACCAACAAGGTTTACATATGTAAAAATACTCCTTAAAAACAACCTTGATCAACTGAGGAATCATCTCCTAGGTCTCCCTATGCAGCCCAGCTCACCTTGTCTCAGCAGCATCCACTCCATCACCATCCTTCAGCACCTTTGACTGAGACCAAGCAAGTTCCTGGGACCAGTAATGGGCATGGACAGCTTTAGCATCTGTGTGCCTCAGATTATGGTGCTATCTTTTGGGTTTTGCACACAAACTCAGGAGGGGTGGGGAAAAGGCAGCAAGCTTTTGCCCTCATCCTTGCCACTGAATCCTCAGACCTGCAAAGAAGCCAGCAACCAGAGGAACCACTCCACTACCAGCACAAAACTGAATGTCACCACCTTCAGCAGCAAAAGAATTTGTTGGTTTTTTTTTTCTCACTGCACTAGCAGAAAAACTTAATTTTCCCTCTAATTTTCAGCTCTGGGCCAGTCCTGGTCCTGCAGCAAACCAGTGATTTTCATTAAGAACCCATCTTGGGTCTTCAAGAATATTACAGGGCTGCAGACCCTGGCAGTCTGCCTGGGGGATTGGAAAGGAGGGAACACAATTTTTTCTATACTTAACTTTTGAAGAAGGTGGAAAAATGGCAAGCAAAAGCAAATACATCTTTGTGAGCCTGCAGAGGAACTTAATGAAAGACATGGCGACAAACTCTTTGAAACTTCAGAAACATACACATACACTGGATGCAAAGCTACAAAATGTATAGCGGAATCCAGACACCCTTGTGCAGTATAGATCTGTCTGAATGAAAAAAATTATTCCCTAGTAGTTTATTTAGCAGCTGACAAGGGGGAACAGAAGATATTTTCTACGATTAATATTACTGAGCCACATATAAAACTGGTCAAATAGTGAAAATACACATTCACAGATAATTTCATCATCAATTGATTAAAACAGCTTGGACTGATTTTCTGTTCATCAGTTGTGCTGTTCCTTTCATTCTCTGAACCACAGGTCTTCTATCAAGAAACTAGCAAAAGAGAGCAAAATCATTCCCAAACTGTAAGGCTAACATAGTGGGAAAAGTTAGCAGGTATTTGTGAAATCTGATAAAAATCAACTAACAGAATCCCACGAGGACCCAGCGCCACACAATTCCTCTCAGTGCCTGGGGTAACAAACACTGTGCTTTTAAAGCCAGCCTCTGTGGAGTTCGCAGGTGCCCGGGCCTTTGAACAAAATGTTCCTAAATTCACAACATTCACAGCTATGGCACAAAGAAATGTAAAGACTCTTGCTGCAAAGGCTTTTAAGCTCACAAAAGGAGGTGCTGCATGGTTTCTGGCACAAGAAGATATAAAAATCATTCATGAGTGACTGTCACACCTTGTGAGAAAGTACAAAGCACCACTGACTTGAAACCAGTAAATGAAACAGAGGCCAAACACTCAAAATGGGTTTTTTTGCTAGTTAATAGAGAGACACAGTGTGACCCGATGCTCACAGATAGCTTTCAACTGGCTGCTGGATCTACTACCAGTGCTACAGGATTTTCAGGAATAAGTAGATTTTCAGTGACTTCAGAAGGAAGCTGGTACCGACAACAGAAAAGCTATAGACTGTTTGGTTCCTTCAGAGTAATAACTGGAGGCTGGCAGAGATGGGCTCCTTCCTGCATAAGGGCATGGGAGCAGCAAACAAAAGTATTGGGCATTTGAAGAGGCGCTGAACCCTGAAGGACAGGGCTAACAACCCACTTTGGAGAGGTCCACACCACCCACAGCAGCAGAGCCCAGGAAGCCCCCAGCACAGCCCCCAGCCGCTCCATTCCTGGCGGCTGAGGAGCAGCTCACAGGAGCCCAGCCTGGCTCCCAGCTGCTGCAGCCCACCAGCGGGACTCACTCCAGTTCAACCAGTTTAGCATTAGCTCAAGGTCTCCTTATTCTTTACATCCATTGAATTCATTAGAAAGTTAATTGGAAGGAAGTACATTACACCTGATATTGGCCATTAAAAGGTTAATTGGGATCATTCTATAAGCTAATAGGGAGATAGACACTTTCAAAGGCATAGCTATCCTTCCTAAGACAAATGATACTTGACTTACTCCCAGAACTGCTTCTTGCTTTCTCTTGATTAGTAGAGGGATGCCCAGTGTTTAACTTCTGGGTGAGATCAGGCCAAGTAGGGCAAACTGAATGCAAAGTGTCTTTTTTACCTTTTTCCAAAAACAAACAAAAAAAACCCCCAAAACCAAAAGAAAAAAGTAAATTATGTTTTTCAAATCAGAAAAGCAGCAGCTTGGGAATCCTTGTTTTTCCGACAAAAAAGTCCATACACATAGATAGATACATGGAGATAGAAAAATAGGTATACAAACAGACACATGCATATAGGGGAGCCTTTCAGTTCAGGTCAACTTTGGAAAAATTCCTGTCTATGTAGCAATGTTGGTTAGAGATATGATTTTTGGCAATATTCCTACATCATCAACAGCTCATTTAGATGCAGTTACAGCAATCTAACTGAGCTTTTGATGACATAACTGCTTTTGTTTAGCAATCCAATGTAAATTACTTTAATAATAGTGGTTTTGGCAGGTATAAAGTGCTTTTGCTAGACAGTGCTGACACTACAGCTATACTGGCGAGTATTTTAACCTTAGCATGTAAAAGACAGTACCGAAGAAGTAGGATGAAAAACTGTGTATCACAGTAGGGGAAGATAATGCAGACTCATTCATGGGGCTACTTCCTTCTATTTTCTTTTAGTGACTTATATTTAATGATACTATTTAAGGAGCATCTCTTACTCCCTTTCTTTTCTTTCATTCTGGAAGAAAACTACAACCACACGTCTCTTGTATGAAACTTGGAGAGAAAATTTAGAAGTTACTCAAAATAAAGGCTAAACCAGCCTGACTAACAGCTGTAGTTATGATAGGCCTCTTCCCCCCTGCCCCTCACCACCACCTTGAAGAGACACAGCATCAGCAATTCAAGTTCCTCAGCACTAGCTTATAAATGCACAGACCTGGAAGGGCTAATTGGAGCGGTAAAAGAAGCCACCTGCCTGTTCTTCTGCTGGTGTGGCTGCTGGAGCAATACCAGCAAGTTGAGACCAGGAAACACCCCCACGCACCACCTCTCACACCAGCACCACCACGAGATCTCATTCTGGAAAACAGAAGATGTCCTGTTCTGAAGTGTCTTAATAGCAACAAACTTTGCCTATGCTAGGCCTATTCTTGGTCATTTGAAGAAGTTGCATGTACCACCAAAACAGCTTCAGAAGGGGGAAAAAAAATTAAAAAAGAAAAGGAAAAAAGAAAAAAAAAAAAGCTCTCCAACCAGAAGCAGCACCAGCAGGCTGAGGGCCCTCGGTCCTTGCAAACCTCAGCCCAGTGAGGGCTGGCAGGAGCGAGGAGGGACGGGGCACCTGCCTCCCACCTGAGCTAGGGCTGCCCACGTCTTCTGGGGCTACAGCAGCCCTGCCTCAAAACCCAAGGAACAGCAAGAATGAGAAAAAAACAGCTACCTATTCCAAAGACAATACAGAATGGTAGAATCTAGTCTACAGATGCCAGGAAACAGTTCTCATTCAGGAAAAAACCTACTGTCTCCCTTCCCTGCAAGCCAAAGGTAAAATAGCCTGGTCTTCTCCCTTCTCTTTGCAGGCAGGTTCACACCGGAGTTGTTTCATGGGACTCCTATGCAAGAGGAGCTGAACTGAACCACAGCTTAGGTCACCAGACCAACATATTTATTTATTTTCCACATAACTTTCCCAGCTTCATCTCTATGTAAAACAGGCACTCTCCAGAACACAGCTGGCAAAAGACTTCTTAATAACGTATACAATAAATAAGAGCATAATGCAAAACCTGCATCTGTTTTCACTAATAAAAGTAGCCCACCTTGCTTCAAGAGCAAGAAGCACATATCTCCAAGAGCAAAAATGCACATGTCCCCAAATAAAGCAACTAAATTTCTACGGCTTTCTTTTGTTCGTTTCCCTTGCACACAAATGGATGAAAGCTAAAGGGCAGCATTCAGCCATGCACACCTCTGTACTATAGCCCACTTCCCCCTTCAGAGAACTTCAAAAATTCAATTGACCTTCGACAATGCAACAAAGTCTTACAAAATACTCTTTTCTGCAGGTTTCCACCAAAGAATTGGAGAAGCAATCAAGCTAGACATCTGCTAGAAGAGCAGCAATGAAGAGCCTAGCGGATATTGAAGATTCAGGTAATCTAGCCCCTCTCTCAAGCCCTGCAAGGTAGAGAGAACAAATACACTGCTGAAATCAATTTTTTATTCAACAGATGCTTTTAAATCACAAACTGAGTGGTGATTATATGTACTATGTTCTTTTCAGAAAGAAGATTTTTTTTTTTCTCCTTCTGTTTCATTTTTACCAAGTGGGTACAAGAAGCCCAGCTCCATCCACTCTTTAACGTGACACATCTGTGTACTTGCAGAAAGCTGAAAATACATGAAAAGCTACACAAAGAAAAGGAACACAGAGCCAACAAACCCAAGCTGAAACCCCATAACAGTTTAAAATTCAATTTTGATTTATGTTTTTCTAATTGCTCAGGCACTGAGGCTTTAACACTGAGACAGATTTCTGGCAGAAACTTTTTCACCATTTGAAAAATGTTTCTAAATATTATATCATCAAGATTTTTATAAAGGGAGTACCTGCTGAAGTCACAGTAGAGCATACTTTAGTAGTCTCTCCATTTACTGTCAGAAAAAAGCAAGAACTAACTGCCACACCTTCGCTCACCCTCTCTCACTCACTATTCTCACATCCTACATTAGAGTTTACATGCCTCCTTTCTTTTATGCACCTGATCTGCAAATTACTTCTGATTTGATGAACAAGCATGGTCACCAGGGTATCTTTTCATTTGAAACCAAGACCTTGTGGACCTGCTAGAGAGAAAACCACTGATTACTATCAATAAGGCCTGTATTTTGCTATATTCCTGGCTCTGACTCTCAACTGCAACTTCTTCGTATGCCATGCAGAGCTTGTAAAATCCTGTACAGAAAGAATGGAAAATACATTTTAAATTGTATAACAATTATCTAATAATGCCCTCCTTTGGCTCTTCTCAATCATTGTTTCCTTCCAGTCCTCCACCGTTGTAAATGTTCACCTATTAAAAATCAAATTAGATAAAGTCAAAATTGCTTAATGAATTTTTGTTTATTTTTTAAATGTAAAGCTTTTCCTTCTGTGCCACACTTTCCAGGAAGGTGTAGCTTTGGTTGCAGCACCTTGTGTATTCGTTTCAGACTTGCTGTTTACAAGAGAGGTGGGTGCACCTTCCTTGAAGCATAATACACTGTGTGCCTTTTCCTCAGCACATTAATCAGGGCCTACAGTCAAATTCCAGCAGATTTAGGGTTAGAAAAATAGCACTTCTTCCTGTAAGCAGGGGACATGTGGTAATTCTACTCTTGGGCTACATTACAGCCTCATTAAAGTGCACATCAAACAAAACACAGTTTCTGTGGGCTTTGGGCAGCGTGGATTTGCAAGCTCCAGTGGAGCAAATCTCTTGCCAGGCTTGACCAGACAAGCTATGTGTAATGAGGGCAGCCATACAGCTGTTCCTGTGTGTCCCCTTTGCCATCTTATCCTCTGACAATTATTTACAGATTAGTTATAGATTTGCCAGCTGGCTGCAGGCAAAGAAGCCTCCTGGATAATTCTAGATGAAGAGAAGATGCTGATAAAAAATGAAATAATTTTTTAAAAGGGGTAAAAAAAGCTTTTGGGCAGCAAACTTCTCTGTATCCATTTACTAACATACTCTTTACACCTCTAAAGAAGCATTTATGTTTCTCTAATGAGTCACAAAACTAAAAAATTACAGATTATTATGACTGGAAAAGGGTAGGGAATGAGATGAAAAGGGACTTTGCTAATTTTTTGCCTTTCTTTTAGACATCTTCAAAGGAAAAACCCTGAAACTAAGAAAAGAAAGGTACTCTGACTCTCTAGTAACAAGCATAATTTCAACTCTTTTGGTATGCAAGTATTTCAAGCATCACACAATGTTTCCTCACAGATGTTTTTATTAGACTCTTTTCCAACGGTAAAACAAATTGTAATTCTTAATTTTGCACCAGAATAGCCAGCTTTAAGATTAAAGCATTTGCTCTGCTGTCATAAAGACGCCCTTGGCCCCATTTTGCTTATCCAGTATTTTCTCCACTGCTTTAGTTCCACTGCACATAATGGAATTAATTAATTCCACTGCACATAATGGAGTTATTTTGCAGTAAGTGGGAACAGAACAAGGGCGACGTATTAAGAAAGAAACTGCCATTTGGGTCTGTCCCTGAATACCTGGGGTCTTACACAAACCAGGGAGATGCTGGGGGAGGAAATCCATGGAAAGACCCTTTCAGAAGATCAAAAACTGTGTTTGACCATCATTATACCAAACTTACAAACCCCTCCTGTACTTCATCCTACCAGCCAGCCAAGACATTTGGTAATACCAGCAACCTATTTAGACCGACTTAACTCAGAACAAAACTTTCTCTTTTTTGCAAAGAAAGGAAGGGGGACAGAGGGGAAACTGGGAACACAGAGTGGGGAAGATGGTGGGGAAAGGGAAACCAATGTCAGGTAAGGTAAGCGACATCAACTGGTCAGATCATGGTGAGCCACAAAATCTCCCTCAAAACAAAATTCTTGACCTATCCTGCACAGACTTGCAAAGAATAAAATAAGTTAAACCTCTCCTCTTAGAGTGGCTCCCCCTCAGTGTGTGTGCTGGGGTGAGGGGGGGGCTTTGGGCCTTTCTTCTTTCTTTCTGGAACTGTTACAGCAGAGGGAATATCCGATGGACGGGCTGGGGGAGGGGAGTTCTTTTCCCAACGCCCACAACTGCCAGGGAGAAACGCAAAGGCGGGTCCCATCTGGCAGGGCCCTCATCAGCCTACTTTTAAACCTGGTGTATAATTAGCCCTAAGCAGATTTCAACAATCTGGCATCATTTTAACTCCTGCCACCCCGCGAGCGACAGGCAGTCGGAGGGGGAAGCACGGCCGCCCCCCAGCCCCTGCCAGGCGAGGGGCCTTGCCGAGGCCTGCTCACCGCACCCATGGCGTCAGCCTCCCACCGCGGGGAGAGCGGGGCAGGTGTTGCCTCTCGGCGTGCGGGGATCCCCCGTGTAATTAATAACAGGAACTAAAGCAATAGGTGGAGATCGTATTAGAACGGCAATGCTGACTAAAGACCTAGCTCCCGCAGAGCATCCGATACCGCTGCTCGGAGCACCCTCTGCAAGAGTATCCAGGAACCGCAGTTGCTTCAGAAGACGACACAAGGAACTCCGAAGGGAGCAGATATCAACTTGTAATAAACAAATAAATGTTTCTTGATCTCACTTCAAAACTAAGAACACAAAGGAAAGGAAGAACAGTGTCTGGGGTTGAAGAGAAGGAGTGCTGCTTCTTCACACATCTAATATTTCACTGAGGTTTTCCTTAAATGATTTCTAACAAGCTGTGCAATTTGCCCCAATCTTATAAGAAGTGTTTGAAAAATATTTTTAAAGTGCATGCAATCAGTAAATAAGAAGCAAAGGTGAATGATTTTACAAAAGTCTTGATTTGTGTCACAAGAGACGGAAAAAAAGTACCAAGGAAAAACTCCAGGGAAATCTATCATTTTATATCACTGCTAAAACCAATCCTGCCCACAAGACGCAGAGAACCTTGACCCAAAACACTGCAGGGTGCTGACAGCATACCATCACTATCTTTACAGAGGTGATCCTTAAGGTATACTAGGTATAGCATGTTGCAGAGTCTGCAACATAAAATAGAAATGGAGTTCTCTCATGACAAAAAGCAGTTTTCTTCTGTACGTCTTTGTGCCTCGAATTTACATACTTTTATTTCACAAAGCCAAAGGACTCTCAAGAGTCTGGCTGCACAGTATCAAATGCAAAAGAGATTTAATCTTCAGATTTGTGGGAATTTAAAGTTACAAACACTCTGTTAAGCGTAGATCTGCATACTGTCTTTTATTTACACACATACGTTTATTGCAATCAAGTTTGTAAAAATCTCAAAGTAGTTTAAAGGCACGGAAGAGGTGTTTGCCTGAACTGCTCATGGCTCTATAATCTGTTTCAACCCAAAATTTCTTTGATTTATCAAAACCAAAAATAGATTGATGTAAACCAATTTGTAGTTTCTTGTTTTCCCACCACTCCTATGCCCAAAATTCCTGTGTACTACTCTTATCCAGGTTTGCATTGATGTTCACAGACATCTAAGGTTTCTCCTTGGCCATTTCAGGGCTGTGTATTTACATTTCTCAGCAGAGAGCATCTGAAGAATTTACAGAGCAAAGACACAGTTTAAACATAAGAGAAAAAACACACTAACCAATAAGACTTAAGCATGGCATTAAAACTCAACAGGTGTCTGCATGAATCAGAGCCATATAGCTGAACACAAGCAAGAAATTCTCTCTGCTTCTACTTAAGTTCTTTTTGCGCAGGGTTTTTTACATTTAAAGTAGTGTCAGCAGATGCATAATTTTGCATTTCATAAATTAGATTATTTTTGTTGACACAACAGACATTGTAGAAGGCTGACAACGATAGAGCTGAAAATCACAGGCAAGAAAAATGCTCAAGGCCTTTCTCACATGCACAGGAGGCAAATTGTCTATTTTTTTCAACTAATGCATTTTAGACTAGTTTAAGATCATACTAAGAAGAATCTAGTTATTACCTCCTTGTTTATATAAGTGCCTACTTACTGTGAAAGTCAAATGTAATGCAAAAACTTTCATTGCAGCAGAAAATGTCTAAACATGTGAATACATTCAAACCCCCAAGGGGCCAATAATACTGTCCAAGGAATCAGTCTTGCAGAACCTAGACTTCAAGCCAAAGCTGTTTGAATAAATACTTCTCCAGCAGTCTTATCTTTTAACAACATAACTTTTGCAAGCATCTTGTATATTTATTACTTGTGAGTAGTCACCAAAACCTATGAAAGGCATAATGAACAGAGAGAGACTGAGGAGCCAGCTAACAGGGACTCGACTCCATTTGGGAAGGAGTAGCCAAACAGTGGCATATAGAAGGACAGTCTCGTAGTTTGATTGCTTATCTAAGCATAAAGAGAGCTGAGTTTGGTCCCTGGCTCAGCAACAAAGCTTTTCAATACCTTTACATAAGATTCCTCCATATGAGAGGAAGAAAAAAAAAAAACAAACAAACAGGAAAAAATGCTTTCTTATACATGGTATGTGTAGAAGATTATGACATCCACACCTATTTTGTATATAAGGCACCCATTTTTCCATGAAGTTGCTCACATTTCCTCTGACACCAAAGGAAAACCCATTCAAATATCCTATTACCTCAACAAGCGTCCTAATCACTAGTAAACAGAGTAAGAGGAGATGCAAGAAATTCTTCCTTCTCCTCTCTAGGGATGATATCTAATAATTTCCTTCACTTTTCTTCTAAGTGTCCATAAAAGAGTGTTTGCTTTTGTGTCAAAGAATTGGGGAGCACAAACAAGAGGAGTGAGTCTGAAAAAGGGTGGGATTGGTTTTCTTACTTATTTGGTTTTCTTTTAGATTTATCAGGTCAACTGTCTGACCTTACAAAAAAACCCACCAAAAAAACAAACCACAAATTAACTAATGCTGTAGTTCATATAATTAGATATCTATTACAACATTTTCCTGGTTTTATATATATAAAGTAACAGGAAAATATGTAACGGGAAAAAGATAAAGCTTTGGGGCTAAGGCACAATGCAGGGGAGAAACAGGGATGTACAGAACATGCACAAGGCTAGGTAACTTCGGAGAAGACATTTAACCTCTCCATTACTTCGTTTCCTTCTAACAGAGACAGAACAATACTTCCTTACCATCCAAATTGTTCCCCTGGTTAACACAAATACTTAACAGCAGAATGACTAGTGTACCAGCTCTGGCTACTTCATTCTATACCATTTCATAAAGTTTTATTTCTGCCATCTGTGTATATCCATACTTAATCACTGTCAGTTCTTTTGTTTTCCAACATGAAGTATAATGAGATATTTTTCCACAAAAACTGTGTTTTGGCCAGTTCTTTGTATATGGGAATTCAAACTACTGAACAACCCTCAGAAATCATGGAGCACTGCCACGTGCAATGGCCTCACGACATCCAGACATTTAATCTGAGATGCAATACAAGCAAGACACTGCCAAAGCATATGGACTTTTTTTGCAGGACCACGTAATGCCTTAATCTCTACTCCAGCTGCCATATCTCCATCTTGCCTTCCCTCCTCTGTTTCCAGGGCTTGGGAGAGTAGACGGGGGAGCTTGGCATGGAGTTGGGAAGAAAGGGGGGTGGAATGGAGCTGAAGGAAGATGCCAGCAGATCTCCATGAAAGGCCAAGCTTTTTTCCCCTCCTCCCCTAAGCGCTCAACAGCTATTTACAAAGCAAAAAGGTTGATTTTCCACATACTCGATCAAAAAATTGTGCCAGTGTAGGTGTGCCAAGGTAGAGAGTAAAAGGCAGTATCACAAGAGAACCACTAGCATCACGAGGGGACTAGTGGCTGCAGGAAACCCTGGCATGACCCAAGAGCCCTGGGCACATTAATCTCTCCCAGCCCCGCTGTGCTTGCACACGAAGGGCGGCCGTGCAGCTGCCCTGGTTGCTGGGTCTGCCCGTGGGCACGGCTGCACCCCACTGCCCGACCTCCGTCCTGGGCAGAGTGTCTGCTGCACAGGAAAGCAGAAGCAAGGTTTAGGGCACGTCAGGCTGAGGACTACCCCAAAACCTACCCTCTGGGCTCAGTAAAACATTCAACAGAGACCCACAGCAGAGAGAGCACCTACCGAGGCCTCAACAGCATCAACTCTCAGCCTGTCATTTTGGAGTCTTATGAGGGGGAAAGAAAAGAAAAAGCCAATGTAGTCTTTCAGCTGGTCTCAGATCATCTACCTCAATAATATTCCCACTCTCTCCGTACAAGGGGTGCCACAGCAATCTCCTCTGTCTCCGACCCTTTCAGAACAAAATAAAATATTGATGCCTGATCACTGCAGATCTGGAGGAGAACAGGAAAGAGGATCAGCTAAGGTGTTTGTCCTGCTCCCTTTAAAGTCAACAGCAGCCCTGGCATCAATAAAAGTCAGGAGAAATGAGAGACAATGACAGCTGTTTCATTGCTTTGAGTAAAAGGAAGTGAAATCTTAATATTGATCAGGAGAGGCTCATAGCTTTCTACAGGAAGTAATCAAACTGCCCTGCAAACACTGGATGGCAAAAGTGCTAAAATTTCCCCAGTTTGAATGGAGAAATTTCAAAGTGAAACTCAGACCTGAGCAAGTTAAACTATATAGCTACCTTTAGAAGGTAGTGGTCACAAAATTGTATCCTCAACACATCAGCCAATACACAGAGACAATACAATATTCTTTCCCAGCCAGCCTAAGGAGAGGTCAATAAATTCACACAATGTGCCTGTAGATAACTGGGCTTCTCATATTTTTTGCATGAATAGAATGACTACACATAGTGAAAGCACACTCAAGGCTGAGACTTTTTTTTTTCCATGAGCCTAAACAGAAGCTGACTTATGAAAGGTTTGCCTGCACATAATACTACTACCTGTATGTTGTACCAATATGAGTGGAGAGGGAGAGAGAAAAAAATTCCTCCTTCTAAGGAAGGAAAGAGCTTTTCCCTCAGCCACATCCCAACATGTTTTTCCATTTTTTCCTTTTACTGTTTATGAGAATGTCAGCAAAGGTCTTTACTAAAAGATGAAACTGTATCATTTCCATTTCAGCAAATGCAAAACTTTTATTTGTACAAAAACCTCATGTTTTCCCATTAGGCCCCTGTAAGGAAAAAAAGAGTTGTGATACCATGTATACATATAATACGATGTGCATGACGAACATCTGAAAAAAAACCCAAATCTGAGACAGATGTAACAAGAGTTTTGCGGTAAAAGCTATCAATGTTAACATACTAGTTCTAATTTACTCTACTTCATGCATTTAAATTTATTAACTTCAGGCCATATGTTGGCTACAGAGCGTGGCTCTGCATTCCTGACTCAGCTGACAATGAACAGTTAAGTTCCAATAAATTGGAAAGGTGAAGTAGGGTGAGCCTAACTAATGAAAGAAAACGTTGCAAGCGCAAATCCAATACACCACACTAGAGCAGGAGCAGCACAAAAATATTCCACCATATGTTTCGAGGGCTGGCTAAAGCTTCATGCAGAAAGCTTTGATGTTGCCTCTGTAATTGAGAATGTCAATATTTCTAGGGTAAAAAACGTGCTTCCATCGATTAAATACTTGATTTCCAGGCTTCATGTCAGAAGAATGTCTGCTTCCTCAAATTCACTCCACACCAGCTACTGTTATTTTGTTTTAGAGCATGTAAGATGGAGGATGTACCACTCTTTTGTGTTTTTGGAACAGTGCAGCTTTAGGCTGAAGGGCAAAGTGGATGTATTGCAATTTTTTTAATTCAGAAGCCATCTGTACTCTCTTTTCATCAGTGCAAGTGGAAGAGTTGCTTCAGAATCAGATAGATCCCAAACATTTTGGCAAACTGAAAAATGCACAACTATCCAAAATATACACAAAACAAGGACTTATCAGTGGTGAAACAGCAGCACACCACATAGCAAAAGGTGACTCACAAGATCCACAGAAAAACAAGACCTAGAGGCAATAAAGTGAAAGCACATGCCTGGGGATGACTGGCTCATCTTCCTCCTTTGCCTTTCCTCAGTCCAAAGCTGCCTGACTGCAGTGCTTGGGGAGAGCATGGCCTTTTTCAGAGGAGCAGAAGGGGAAAACTGAAAATACTTAACTACCACAAAATATGCAGCTCCAATACTCCTCTCATCTGGTACCATGTCTGCCACTTGAAATCAAGCTGCACAGAAGCTGACTACAGTATCTCAGGCATTGGGAGCAGAAGCAAGGAAGCGAGCACACCAGGAGGTCAAGACCAACATTTTTCAGACGTAAAAGAAGCCAGGATTGTTACAAGGAAAAGCAATGGAACACCAAAATATACTTTAAAGAATCTGGGACATAAATCTGCACTCAGGCACTGAAACCAAGAGCAGCCTCGTTTTCCAGAAGTTTCTAAGTACATAGGTCCTCCTCCACAAGAGAAGGCCAAAGGTGGTTCAGGGGAGTCTAAATGCATGAATGCCTGTTTGCAAAACTTGGGGTCCACCCTCGACATACATAAGAACCCTTTTTCCATCGGGGCACTGCAGGGGCCGTGAGAAGCAAAGGGTCCCCCAGGAGCAGGGCAGGGCCTGTCCCACCCCCAGCTAGCAACAGGGCAGCTGGGGGAACCAGGGCAGCCCCAGCCCCAGGCACATCCCTGGGGATGGGGCAGGCCAGGCTGGGATATGGGCTTAGCTCGTGAGGGCTCGTGGCTGGGTAGGGGGGAGCTGGAGACCAGTCCTGCTGCAGTGTTTGAGGTAGGGGCTGATGGTCCCGGGGTGCTGATGTGGGGTCCTGGGACATGGGAGGCTCCAGTAGGCTGAAATGGGGTCCTGGGCAGGGCAGCAAGAGCCCTCAGGGGGCTGGGCAAGGGACAGTTGTATTGGCTTTGTGTGGCAAGGTTTTAGTAGTGGGGGGGGGTTACAGGGGTGGCTTCTGTAAGACATTGCTGGAAGCTTCCCCTGTGCCTGACAGAGCCAATACCAGCCGGCTCTGAGAGGGACCCGCTGCTGGCCAAGGCCGAGCCCATCAGCGATAGCGGTAACGCCTCTGTGATAACATTTTTAAGAAGGAAAAAAGGTTGGGACAGACAGAAACGGCAGCCGGAGAGAGGAGCGAGAACATGCAAGACAAACAACCCTGTAGACACCAAGGTCAGTGATGAAGGAGGGGAGGAGATGCTCCAGGCACTGGAGCAGAGATTCCCCTGCAGCCCGTGGTGAAGACCATGGTGAGGCAGGCTGTCCCCCTGCAGCCCAGGGAGGTCCACGGGGGAGCAGATCTCTACCTGCAGCCTGTGGAGGACCCCACGCCAGAGCAGGTGGGTGCCCGAAGGAGGCTGTGACCCCATGGGAAGCCCATGCTGGAGCAGGGTCCTGGCAGGACCTGCAGATCTGTGGAGAGAGGAGCCCAAGCTGGAGCAGGTTTTCTTGCAGGACTTGTGATCCCGTGGGGGACCCACACCGGAGCAGTGTGCTCCTGAAGGACTGCACACCATGGAAAGGACCCATGCTGGAGCAGTTCGTGAAGAACTGCAGCCCGTGGAAAGGACCCACGTTGGAAAAGTTCATGGAGGGCTGTCTGCTGTGGGAGGGACCCCACGCTGGAGCAGGGGAAGAGTGTGATGAGTCCTGCCCCTGAAGAGGATAAAGCAGCAGAGACAACGTGTGATTAACTGACCGTAAAGCCCATTCCCTGTCCCCCTGCACCACTGGGGGGTTGGCAGAGAATCGGGAGTAAAGTTGTGCCTGGGAAGAAGGGAGGGGTGGAGGGAAGGTGTTCCGAGATTTGATTTTATTTCTCATTACCCTACTCTGGTTGATTTGTAATAAATTGAGTTAATTTTCCCCAAGCTGAGTCTGTTTTGCCCATGACGGTAATTGGTGAGTGATCTCTCCTGTCCTTATCTCGACCCACAAGCCCTTTGTTATATTTTCTCTCCCCTGTCCAGCTGAGGAGGGGGGAGTGATAGAACAGCTTTGGTGGGCACCTGGCATCCAGCCAGGGTCAACCTACCACAACAGTCAGGGCCAATAGTGTCCTCAGGGCCCAAACATTTCACACCTCATCATATTTTGGGTGCACCTAGTAGGGATTTCTTTTTTTTTTTTTCCCCTCTGTCCCCCTTTTTTTTTGAAGTTCAGAAGGGAGCATTTTCAAAGCAGGTCTGATCTCCACTTTGGTGTGCATCATTGAGCAGCCTCACAGCAAGATCCTTTCCAAATGAAATTTAGCTGGGAGACGCACACCAGCATGGGACCTAATGCTCTGCGTCTGTGAATGGCCATTCAGTGCGCAGGTGCCAGCTGAAGGCAGTCTGAGGCAAACATGCCTGAAAATACATACACCCTGCATAACTTGTCCTCAGCACTGTTTTGATCTGTAGATCCTCTTCTGTTTGGTGACATTGCCACAAGCCACCTGCAGTAAACCTCCATGCAGAGCACAGCCCTCTCCTTCCCTTCTGCTCCCCAGTAAGCAATGGATGGGATGTGTCCTAATTTTACAGCTCCTCGACAGATGGGAAAAGCCTGAATTAAAGTGATCTCTATAAAGATCTGTAGCTAATGCTTGTGATATTAAAGACAAAAAGCCCACTCCCTGCATATGTTAACATAGTTCTACTTTGTGTGGTTAAAAATAGAAGTTAGTCTGACTTTAGGGATCTGAACTTAGCCATACTGTGCACACACACTAATTTCTATTTTTTGTTAAATTAAAAATTGGTCTATCTGTGCCACTATTTCTATCATAAAAGATTGAGGGACAGCTATACTGTGAGGATTAAAGGTAAAACCATCATGAGGCAGAAAGTCTACTACTGTTAGCAGGGAGAGCCCACCTTCAGTCAGAGGCCCCTGGGGCACTAGATATAATGCAGAAAGGACAAGAGTGTCCTCCCTGAAGACCTCACCACATAAACAGTTGTCCAGGAAAATGGTGAGAATTGATCCAGTAGAAGGGAAAAAAAAATGAGGAAAAAGACACGGCCGTAACCTCCTCCTCTCTCAGGAG
Source organism: Haliaeetus leucocephalus (assembly GCF_000737465.1). Classification (NCBI taxonomy): domain Eukaryota; kingdom Metazoa; phylum Chordata; class Aves; order Accipitriformes; family Accipitridae; genus Haliaeetus; species Haliaeetus leucocephalus. The sequence goes on from NW_010972664.1 coordinate 15,130,844, forward strand.
GAGAGCCTGGAATATCTCAGTGCTGCGAATCAAGGAGCTGTAGTCAATATGCCTCATGAACCACAGTGTATAAAGGCACATCTGTACGCCCTTCCTCTCCACACCCAAACTCTCCCTCGTCTTCTCCCCCCCTCCTTGCAATAAAAATTAAAGCACATGTATGACTATTATAGAGTAATACAATAGTGGCAAATGTTGCAACAAGCAAGAGCAGTGTCCTTCTGGGAAAGTTACCGCCCCATCCTCTCCTTCATTTCACTTTGCAGACCTTGGGACAGACGCATCTGCTCCACTTTACAGGATTCTGACATACTGCACACCATTCACATGCACTTCAGCCACACCACGCTGCACCGTACCTTTTTGGTTAGGTTGCAGATCCATAGCACCCTCTAAGATGAATTTTACACAAAACCAAACCAATATTTAAATAGACACTTCATCAGGTTTTGTTTTTCCACATACCATGAAAATGAATATATTAGGAGGGAAAGTTAATGACCAAGATAATCATGTTTGTTGTAAACAATCTTCTGCAAGATTAAGTTAGCAAGAAAAAACCCACACATCTTCATTTCTCTGTCATGGCTAGCATTTTGGCAATGGAGAAAAATGTAGGTGCCGATCTAGCAAAACCTCTTACACACGAACAATTTAAGTAGTACAAACTGCATGACCCAATTCAACTGCACAAGTACTTGCAGAATCTGACTTTTATTTTTTAAGTAAATACTTAAAGACTGCCAAAATATAGACATCAAGACATAGAAAGCAAAAAATAAAGACAGGAAGAAATCTCAAATCTCAATTTGCACATTTCCCCACCTGTTAAAAACTCTATTCTGTTAAGATATTGCCATTTTGCTACCATTATTTAAACTTGTAATACTTGAACGGCTGTTTCTAAAAACTCATGCTCTTTAGTGTTTTGTTACACTCTGGTTTCATTAAAATAGGATTATAATTCCAGATCTCATGGCTGCAAATAAAAACGGGTTGACTCTATATAAACATGAAAAACAGAAAACTAATTAATACTACTGATATTTTGCTTTATATTTTCACTATTTCACATAATTTTTAGTAGTATAATATTGAATATTTGGCCAATAATTCCATTCATATATTAAAACATAATCTTTACAGGAAACTAGATATAGATTGTTAAGAAAACTAAGGGCATTTGGAATTTTTTTGTGTGTATATATACATGCACACATGTGTGTATATATATATTTTACCGTGAGGTGAATTTTCACATTGATTTTGACATTAGTTTCATTCTTGCTAATTTTTGCAACAGACTGCTTCATATAATGCTGACATAATCCCAGATGGTAAAAGAGTTTAAACACTGGAAGATAAAAAAATACTAGCTGTGGATTAGAGAGTGTGCATATTACATACCAATGATGTATACCTAAATTTATGTCACGTTTAATTGAAAACTTTCATTTCTTTTCTAGATACTAATGTCATACATTAACAGAAAATAAGAGGCTGAAAGCCTCTTACTTCCACGCTAGGTACAACAGCATTTCTTAGGAGCCAACCCACAGAGAAACACTTTACACAACGGCCTTGTAGAAGGGAGTACGCTTCCTTCAGCTCTGCGTGCACTGGTGAGCATCCCAACAGTAGTTAGACAAGTCATAGGTTGATTCTGATAATTTTTTCCCCCAGTTAATGACTTATTTCAAACCAGATCTAGCCCACTAATACATTTCACATTGGGCAAAACAATATTCTGAAGAGAAGGACTTCCAGTAACTTCTAATTTAAGCTGCAAACTAATCAGCAAAGTAGACAGGAGAGTTGCTGGCTAGAGAACTTGACTCCTCTACAATACCTTTTTATGCTTTAGCTCTGCAGAAATTAAAGGATTGACACAAGAGCTACTGCATAAAATGTGCACTTTTTTTTTTATTTGCAGGTGTCAGCCTTGATGACAGTAAAGATTCCTTCTGGTTTGAAATCTTTGGAACCAATAACAACAGAGGGAGATATAGCTTCACAGAGGATACTACTAAAACAATCATTTTTTCTTTCACTGTTGTACCAAACAATCACCAAACAAAATTGCCTTAGCATAAAACTTGATTTGAATAGCTCTTTCAGCAATATAATACATAATACGCAAAAGAATTCTCCTAAAAATGGCAGCAGATTTTTATTGGCTAAGTTATAAACAAATTCAGATACAGTGAGATGCAACCCACCAGTTCGCTCAAAACATGATTTTACTTTATTTGTCCAATATTCAAGAACGTTCCTTTGATATTTTTTCATTTGTGCCTCTCAATACAATTAGGAAGACCAAGAAAGGGAGAAGGGAGACTTGGGACTGAAGCCCAGAGAATAACACATAGCCCCAGTTACTCACAGCTACTGCCACCAGTTCCCCCTGCAGAGAATTTTAGGACTGATAGACCTGGAGAATGACTGGAAACGAGGAGGGGCAGGAGCAGGACTGGATGATGGGCAAGTGCTGGTAGCTCTCAGATTAGCTAGTCACCACGACCCCAGCACCCATCTCTGTGCAGCTTCTTTGGACACCCCAGCTGCAATACAAAGGACAGGCGATAAATCCCGGTGGCCCACAGAGGTGGCACAGGAAGGAAAGACCTCCTGTCTCCTACAGGCTTGTCAACTACAAGCTCCTAAACAATACAAAAAGGTGCACCCAAAACCATCGCATGGCCACCAGCCTGGAGGAGGTGCTGAGGATCCAGTAACTGGCATCCCTTGCATTAAGTATCACGGCACAAAATCCTGCACAGACGACTGGGACACATGCATCCTGGGGCCAGCCAGCTGAACAGACTACTTGGTCTTACACTCCTGTACACACATACTTACAAGGAGCTGGATGCAGAAGTACAAATGACTGAAATCAGTTTTGTTTTAAAATAAAATCATCTTCCCCTCCTATAAAGTCTCCAAGATTTGCTACATCACGGACATAATAGTGAAACATTTTCTTACAGTCTCAAGGTACAAAACAAGTTTTGGAGACCCTGAATCTGGCTCGGAACTAGAGTCATCAACAAAAGTCTACAAGGCTTAGAAGTGCCATAAGAAAGACTTTCTGTAGCGTATATTCAAACCTGGGAATACAGACCTGAAAAAAAAAAGCAGCCCATTCTCATAAAAACTCCCAAGTAGTTTAGAAAACTAAAGCATTGAAAGAAACTCTAGCAGACTTGCTAGGGACACTCTGCCCTAACTCTCTTTGCAATTAGGTTTCCAAGTCAGAGAGGAATGCAGCCTAGGAAGTTCAGATAGCCTTGTTTATAAACTCTGCCATGAGATAAGATTTACCCATTCCTAATTAAAGCAGGAGGGTATATTAACAGAATAGTAGTCAAATCTGGCTTTCGACATGCTCTTCTACTCTTTCTAATCATTTTTTTAATGTTCCTACTCATCCTGTTTCTTAGAGCCAATGTTACTATCTCCTGTTTATTGTGGTGGTTTTTTTACTTTATGGACAGCTTGTTTTAAAACACTTATTAGCAGTGTTTTCTGTTTGTTAGGGGACAGAAATGAAACTTTGCTCTGAATTGCTTCCAAAAATTATATAAAATATTGTCAAATCTGTTAAGAAACAGATTGGGGTTTTTCCACTTTTCAGAGCATCAGCATGGAGAATTGATTAGAGCTAGATTTTCCATTGTTTAACAAACTGTACAACATCTGATACTTTTTCATTATAAAAGCTTAAATAAAATTTCAAAATTTGTTATAAAGTCAAATACGAGGTGGGGATACCAAGTACAAAAATATGTTTTGTTACACTAAAATATTTCACTTCAACGTATTGTTTTGTATTCATTTTGATATGCTTAATATAAGCACCTCACATATTTTCATTTCAGTTTCTTACACTTCCTCCAGAAAAGGGGAAAATAAAGAAAGATCTAAAAATAATTTACATTTTTACAAAAACAATTTCCCAAATTGGAATTGCTACAAGATAGCTAATTGTTAACACATAGCAACTTAGGTAATACGAAACCAGGAACACAGACTATATATGCCTGCTAGAAACTCACATGTAACTCCAACAAATTCTGAGGCTAGCATTAAAATTAGTAATACGTGCCATTAAAAAAGTATGGAAATACTACTTAATAAAAGGAGATTTTGGTATAACCCTGAATACCAAGCATGAGACTATTTCACACTATAAATCCTTTAGCTAACCAGGCCCCATGTGAAATGGTGTTTTTAAGACCTGTAACCACCACATTTAGGATTAGACAACAGAAAAACAGATGCAAGTAGATGAGACCAAAAGAACTGAACTAGCTCACAGATGGACAAAGTCAGCCTGCAGCCAAGGACCTGGAAAACATGGGCAGAAGTCTCTGCTCTCCTACAGACTTTGCATAACCCTGGCCAGTCATTTCACATACAGTTTTGCAGTGTGTCTGAGGCAATCTGTCAGGGGTGAAGTTCCATGACACAGTCTCTGCTGAAATAGGGGACATTCTGCCCTTCTTCAGCGACAGCCACCTGTAGCACATATCTGTTTACTTCCTTGCTCCAGCACAGATGCTTACCCGACCACTGCAAGCTGGGGAGGTAGAAATCCCTGCTGAAAACACCCTTGGCTGCCAAGTTAACTTCCCTCTGGTTTAGGGGTCTTAGGCTAAGGTACAGTGCCATCAGGCAGTGCTGGCACAAGGGAAATGGTGACAGCACATAGCTAGGACACGTGAACTGAATCCTCCTCTTCACAGACAGCCTATAACTGGTTTGGCACGGTGACACTACCACAGTACACCCTTCAGGGCTGGCATCCACCTCCTCCTCCTGTGACTTTCATCCTGCCGGAGCTCCTCTTCTCTGGCCAACGACACCTCACAGCTTTCATCTCGGCTGCTCACATGATGGCAAAAGCCCTGATGTCAGTCAAAAGGAGTCAGATTATTTTTGCAAATTAAATAGTGTTTGCTTCCTCCATTCATTTTGCCCCAAATGCACTAGGGAGTTCCTAGCACAGACAGCCTGGCTGTGGAGGGGGAAAGGTAACCTGTAATGGTGAATTGGTGGCACCATCAAGGCAGCGTATACCACAGGATTTTACCTCTTCGAGCCAACCTATCTCCAGTCTTGAAGGAATAGAACCCTAAATAAAGACACCCATAAAAAGAAGATAATAGTGCCTCCCTTTCTTTGAGAGATGTTATGAGGATAAATACATTAAGGATTATGAGATGTTCAGATACTATGGTAATAGGGGAGATAGAAGTAGCCAAGATAAACTGCTATATAAAAAAATGCAGAGACTTTAAAAAGAAACAACATCCAGCTATGCAGAGAGCACAGTACTTTTGTAGTTACCATTAATGTGCTATCTATGAACAGGGAAAGTACTTAAATCAGCTTTGTTCACGCTCGAGTTGGGCAAAGAATGCAAAATAGCTACTTGCAAACCCTTGTCCGAACGTAAATTCTCCTTGATTGCCTTCCTATACTGTTGAGCCCCTTTACACAAATACTATAATACAGGTACATTCTTGTTTGTCAGAAGAGTCAAATGTATGGAGGGAACATGCTTTTCCCAAATATTTGAAGGCTTCTCTGTGGATTTGGGAGTCAGACACGGGGCGGGGCAGGGGGGCAATACCACCTGACTCAGGACATCAGTCACAAAGAGCAATTAGCAAGTTATGTATAGGAAATAACTAAAGTAACAGTTGTTACATTAGCCACACGCATCTAGCCAGACGGTCAGCCAAAATACGTTCTTTCTAAACTATTCTCATGATATTTTTTTTTTTAGCAACAAAGGCTTCTGTTCCTGTGAGTTTTTACACAGATAATTCATTTTCAGAATAAAAGGACCATATTCATTGAGTTGCTTGCTTCAAACAGATTTTCTCCAGCTCCAGTTCAGAAACAATACCACCCACAATACAGTGAGACCATAAAGAAACAGTAAAATGCTATAAACCAAGGCTTGATTTGCTTGTGTTGTTTCTGTGATGTTCATACAGCTTAAGTAGCTCAATGACAGGGTGTCTTGTGGAAAATAGGAAACAGTTAAGCTGAAGGGAGATACAAATCCTGTTCATTTAAATGACTTGGTTATTTTTACAGGGGGTGTTCAATCAGAAAGCATCCCTGCTCCTTGGGAGGGAATTCTCAGAAGGCTGCTCCCTACCAAGCAAAACAGAGCTGGAATGACAAAAATGAGAGATTATGATCACTTAATAGGAAACAGTAAAAGCCAATACAATTTGTTTTTCAGTAATGAGCTAAGAATGTTTAGATCCCAGGAAACCTTTCTTTCTGTTTGGCATTTCTGTCTTCTCAGATTAACACACAAGTGCACAAGTCCCTGGGGCTCCATTTCTGCCCTCTGGATATCACAGCCACCATCTTAGCAACTGAGAATATTATCAGCCCTGTGGGAAGGAAATATGTTTTTACAGAAATAAAAAGGGTCTCTGCCTGATGAAGATCCTTGTGAGATGCCCTACATGAAGTGCCATTCTCTCGTTAAACGACCAGACCAATATCTTTCAAGACAATTGGGTTGGGGCGAGGAGGGGGCGGGGGGGGTAGGGGTATTATTATTATTATTTTCAGAATTACGAACAAGGCCATTCAATACAAACGCTGATTGCTCAGGTGGGTGAGTTAAACAGAAAGTGGTTCTAAACACTTATTGTCTCTCCTCCCTTTTCCCCCCACAGCTTCATTAGGTTGGTAAGTGCTTCTTTATAATTCCCATTTTGTCAGCACTACAATATCACTGCAGTATCTGCCACGCAGAGACAAAAAAAATGAGTAGGAAGGAGCTGTCAAATAAAAAAGGATCTTAAAAGACTGTAAATCACTATAGTATGGAGTATATGGTGAGGGTAATCATTAAAAACATATCAATCAGTGGGAGCAGTTTAGTTAAGGGGGCTGAGAGAGAGAAAGAACGAACCACCAAAATAAAAAAAATTATGATGTTGAAGATCTCAAGCACTATACAGCCAAATTCCTCTGAAAACGGACCTGGCAACACTGTGCGAGATGGCCCAATGGCCTAGCCCAGCGTGAATTTCTTCAGACACTGCTCATAAATGGGCTTTTTCTTTTCACTGTAAAAGAAAGATGTTGATTTCATGATTCTATTCAGAATCCTGGCTCTCATGTCACAGAAGAAAGGCTTGTATTATATTATGCACTTGCTGAACTAGACCATCTTCAGGGCATTTGTGTGCCTGCTAGACAGATGGCATGTCCCTCAGCCATTTGAATATGAAAACTCTAGGAGCCCCTAAAGACACCAGGAAAGTAAAGAAACAGTCAAGAGGAAATGAGAGAGCAGAAAAGATCAAAAGGGCCCAGAAGGAGACAGTTTCAAGGTATTTTCTTAATCAACAAATCCATGCATGCTGGAGGGCAAGCCCTGCACCACTCAGCTCTTGTTTTGTGACTGGAATGCCTCTTACTCTTGTATTACACATCTAAGAGAATGATCGTGAAGCACTTCTTTTGTGGTACAGCTATGCAGCACCAGGACAAACAGAAATAACATGATGTTTAGGAAATTCGGAAGTCACAAACAAGACCAGAGCTATAGTCATTGGCTAATAAACCAATATATCCTTGTGGCTCTTGGCTTCATGGGAGATTTTCTGCTACACACATGAACATAATCTGTGTAGGTCTCCACAAATATGGATAGAGATAGTCTTTGACACCAAAAGCTTTTCCAGGATTTTTGGAAGACATCCCTTCCAAAGTTTTTAGTCTTACTGTAATAACCCCAGGTGTTTTCATGATCCCAGAACAGGTTTATGTCTAATATTTCTCACAGCTCTTCTGAAATCTGGGTGTCAATGCTCTTCAACAGGAAGAATTTTCAGCTCATCTCAGCGGGGTTGTAGAAAGTTCAGCTTGGAAAAATATAAAGCCTATGTTTAAGGCAGAAAATGACAGTTTTAAAAATTTTACTAAGGACTACCCTTACAAGTACTGCAAAAACCACAGTTCAGGAACAGAGCTGATAATCTGAAATGCAGTTGGCAGGAAGATGTTCAGATTTGTTTGGGTTTGGTTCCATTTTTACAGCAAGCAATTAACATTTCATTGTAGTTTTGGATAACTGGAAGCTCCTAGGGCATGGCTGTTCCTCAGGACAACAGTGTCCCAAAGACGAAAAAAAGAAGACAGACTATTTTCTCTGAAGAGGCTTCAGGTAACCCCACATTCCTCAATTCAAAATCAAAAAAAACCTCTCTCTCTTCAGAACTGAAGACCAGCAGCTTGCAGCTGATTCCTGTTGAGCATGCCCCATAGCTGCATGGACATCCCTTCACATGCTGCCTTCATTGCTGTGAAAATTCATTAGACCCCAGAGGTTTTGAAGACAATATGACTGCAGGATTTTTTAATTCTCAAGACCAATACCGGAATGCACATCACCCAAACGTGACCTACTGGAGCTGGTCACTTAAAGTTACCATAATGTGCATAAATATCCACCAATCGTTGTTTTTCTATTTGTCCAGCTTTTATGTTATCACATAAACAATCAAAAGATCCAGAAGTTCTGCATCTCCTCTCCCTGTTATACCTATCTTTTTATATAAAGATAGCCAATACCCAAAGCTGAACAACGGATACCCTCCTCCTGATGGAGTTATATGGAATATTAAGTAACATAGGCAAAAGCCCTCTTGAAAAATGTTCCTCCTTGTCCTTCCATATTTTACTGTACAAGTACATACAGACACTATAGGAAAAAGTTAAGAATACAGTATAAAGTACAAGGGCTGCCAGCAAGAAGGTGGCTTTTGCATGTTACAAATCTCTACAAAGATCTACAAATTAGCCAAAAAAGGAAAATGCAAGGCACAAGGTTTAGTTGATGTGGTTTTGGGAGAGTCTGCTCAAAGATATGGGAGTAAAAATGAATGTGCACTGAGAAATCAGAAAGCAGCAGACTACAATACATATTAGTCTGCTCAGAGTTATGTGACAGTGATAAGGGAAGTAAAATAACCAAATCCATTAATGCTAGTCACAGGGGAACAGAAACGGATTTTATAAATATATTTAGTCTGTTAAATAAACAGAGGGAAACAATCAGTAGTGATTACAAACAGCTTATTTAAGCAGTCTTTAATAAGCTCAATGGCTTAGAGAAAAGAAGCCTCTTTAAGATTGATAAAAATCAGCCTCTCTATTGGGTGACTTGTTAAGAACCAGCTATAAAACCCTGAGGGTCAGTTTGGTCCCACTATAGTAAATTGGGGTTTTATCAATTACTTCAATTTTGCCCTCTAAGTATCAGCTAACATTCACCTGCCTGTGAATCAACAGTCATAGATCCCAATACAGAATTTTTCTTTTGATCCTCCAGTTATTATCCTGGGGAGGATAATGGTCCACTTCTGCTGTAATCTGTGAATTCGTGAGCTTGAGCTTCTAGGTGAATACTTGCTATGATCTTGCCATTCTCATGGTCCTGAGAGTAGCTCTGTACAGTACAGATGAAGTGCCCAGTTTGAAGATTAGGAAGCCACTGAGGAATTACCATCCCAACACAAATGAGTACCTGTGGACTTTGTTCCACCTCTAATAACGACATGATGCAGCTGAAGCTTACAAACACTCTGAAAACCAGTCTGCAGGTCTCAAAACGAGAGCCCCTAAAAGGGCACCACCTGTTGCTGAACAGGCCAAGCACTGGACAGTTTTACTACATTTAATGCTTGCAACTTTTAAGATGACCACCTTAAAAATAAGTACTGCATGCACTCAGTTAAACTCAGGTCAATCTGGTCTTCAGAGAAACAGCCAATGAAGGCATGGATCAGTAAATAACTCGCTCATCACTAAGTCACAGAGAACTTGCAGAGTAGGGAGAGATGGGCCATAGGATTCTATTACTAGTATTAACTAGTAACTGAATATAAAATAACATCTTTCACACAATAGGAGACATAAGAGGTGGTAGTGAAAACTCCAAAGGAAAAACTTGCAGTAAGTAATTCTTGAGGATGGTTCCACAGCAAAGTCGTTGGCACAACTGTTGTCATCACTGCTTGTCATTTCATAGAGGTGTTTCACATATACTGTGCCTGTCTCAATGAAGGAATTGTGCTCTCACTTGCTGTTTACACTTAGACATGTTTTCTCTGTCCTCTCATGCATCTACTTGTCAGGCTGTCTCTCCCACCGAGGGCAGAGTTAGATCAGACTGGGCTATCACAGATAAGCATCAGGAGTACAGACAGGCTCAGACCACCAGCAGGAAAGAGAGTGTCTCTAACAAACCACCAAGCATCATGAAGCAAAGCACTTGGCATCCCATCAGTAAGCCTGACCTGCCTCCGTATCTCAGTCCATCTACAGCCTGTTTCCTTCTGATTGCTCCCATTGCATCCAGCCCACACACACAAAGGACTTGGGGAAATGCAGTTCAGTTCTGGATAATACAGGAGGAAAAAGAATTTGAGAAAAAAACAAAACCAAAGAATAAGTTAAAAGTGTTGTGGCATGTTGTTATTGCTTTAACCCCTGCACTGGAAATCAGCTGTCAGAGCTGGAGGCAGAGGATCTGCTTCCATTTAGCCTGCTTTCCAGGATGACTAGGCTTCCCCCTCTGAATAACCTGCACAGCTCTCTCCAAGCATAATTCCAACTCTGGCAAACCTAGCCAAGAGCAAACATGTATTTCTTACAGCTCCTATGGGGATTTATTCAAACACTTTACAGTGTGGGGCTAACAAGCTGGAAAGTGCAAGGAAGAAAACAGAAGTGCCCCATGAATGCTGCAGGGGCTCCAGGGTTGGGGACATAGCAGAATATCGGGGTTCCTCCAAAATACTTTTCCTTCCAACCCTCCATAAAATTCCCATCACAACACTGTCTCACCCAATTATAAAAAAAAAATCTTTTTCTAGCTCTGCACACAATTTCAGTGCACTAATCCACTCCTTTCTTACAAGTAATATCCTACCATCAGATGTATTAAAAAGGACTCTTTTGCCAAGAAATCAGATTGTGTTACAGTGAATTAAGATAGGATAAAAGCTGATGGGTATTGTACCTGGCCAACAGAGAATAACCATTCCTGAACAAAGCAACATTCCATGGCAACCCTTACAAAAGGCTATCCAGACAAGCTGACTGTGATAATGCCAGACAACCGTCAGAAGTGCCAGCAGCTGGCAAGAAGAGACAGAAATCCAGCACTGAGGATAGAACAGCTGAAGAAAGTTTCTGCTAATCCAAACCAGGAACATCATCTTAATTATTTCAACGCCCCCTGTACCTTCAAATGCACCCCCCTCACCCTGCCTGGATGCGCAAATACTCAGTTTGAACTGGAAGAGCAGAGCTCCTGAAAACAAGCAACACTACTTTCACAGCCTGCCTCATTAATTCTATCTTTTCCCCTTGTCTTCACAAGCCCTGTTAGAGAGCTGATCCTCAGGGGTCACTCCCCCCACTGCCACACAACCCATCGCAGGGTGCGCTTACTCCTTCCACTCTGCCTTGCACTTCAAAGTCTATAGGTAGTCAGCAGAAGGACTGAAACCACAACTGAAACCATAGGTTCAGGGAGAAACACATCAGAAGGAAAGCAGGAGGGGAAAGAAAACAACACTGAAGGAGAGCACTGAGAGCTCAAAGAAGACTTTGATTAAAAGCAGTAGTAGCTGGATTCAGAAACCCCAGACAAAAACCCAGCCAAAAGGGTCACTCTTGATCTGATTCAATTTGAGTACTGTGAAAAGGTCATACTTCTTTCTTGCTACTGAGGAACAGGTTCAATGAGCACTCCAGAAGAAGTGCTTCATAACACCCCTCAGTTCTTTGCTCCTTATTACCTCCATTTTCATCACTTTCGGTAACCAGACATTCCTCCTCTGCAGGTGATGGGTTTGGTACATCCTCTGCCAAGCTTCCCCTACTCCCCAGTCTAGTGGTTCTGGGTTCCTCTCCCACTGCCCCACATGCTATGGGCTCCCACAGGCCCCATCCCTTGGCAGAGACTGCAGGCATGTGCTGAGAGATTTCGGGTCATTTCCCTCAGCGTGGGTTTCCCCCCCCCGCCCTCTCCGCTCCCCTGACTTTCACCAGAATACCTAGTGTTTTGTTCCTAACTGCCTTCTATTCAGATAATCTGAAAGGATCAGAGAGCCATCCAGTTTAAAGGCACTGTGGTGAACCAGTTGGAGAAAGACAGAGGAAAAGGAGTGGTGCAAAATATTGGCATGTGACAAGCCTGGAAGGTGCAGATGTTGGAGGAGGACTCTGACAAGATGGGGTAATTGGGGATATCACAGCTGAGCGAAGGTACAGCTCTGAGAGGAATCAACCTGTGATACAAATAAGACAAACACAGTTTACATTAATTCTTCAGATCAATCTAACCTGAGCAGACACTAGCATAGTTACACTGTGACGGTTGTACTCCTCAGGGTAGGAGCTTGCACCCTGGAAAGAACAGAGGGAAAGTGAAACAAGTGAGGAAATGTCACGGAAAGAAAAGAGGTGGAGATAACATAGCAAGTTCTGCTCTATGTTTAAACTCCACAGTCCCTTCTTGCACTTTTTTTTATTTAAATTGGATATAACATAAATATCGATGCATTTAGGAAAATTGCAGCAATTTTTCCATAGTATTGTTGTATAACTATTTGACATTTTCTACTAATGCCAGCAGGCTTGGTTAAAGACTCTGGAGAGAGGGAAAAAAACTTGCTCTGAGTTACACCAGCAGAAAATCCATTTACTTCAAGTGATGTTTCTATGGGTTTATACCACTATAGCCACACGACAAATTTGTATCATGCAGCAGGACAGAAGGGAAAAGAGGGTGCTTCCCTATCCACTCTTTGCAACAATATCGAACATTGCTGTACCGCTGTCTCATGCTAAAGAGACACCTCTGACTCTTCATCTCACTGGAAAATGCGGGCATTTAAAAAATACTTGGTTTATGATAGTTACCTACGCACTGCTTTTCTGTAAGTACATAGTTATTATAGTGCTGACCTCAACACTGCTGCATCACCAGAGTAAAGTAACTTCTTAAAGTCCCTTCCAGAGCTTCTGGCAATGTCTTGACAACATCTGGGGCTGACAGAAGATACGTTACCCATTCGTCATCTGCATAGTTATTTACACAACACCTACATGGCCTTAGTAAATACAGATCAGGAAGAGTGCGGAGATTGAAATCAGCTGTAGAAGTTCACTTGCCATTCCTAGTAGTTCTACCAAAGAGTCTTCACCTGTCCAGACAGATCAGACAGATAGGACACTATCACGAAAAAACAGCGTTGTTTAAAACTCAAGAGAAAAATAGAGGCACATGATGATGAAGTAATGCTGTAACAGTCCAACGCCACAGAGTCCTGGATAATTTTTCTGAGAGACTTTCTACATGGATTGGGTGTGGTATTTGGGATTAAGTTTATAGTGACATACAAGAATGGCGTCATGAGACTTCAGTGCCTCCTCCACTATACGAGATGCTAAGCTTTACCCAGTTTAGCAGGTAGGTAGCAAATTTTCATGCTCTGAAATATTCCTAGTTTTCTCCCTCAGAGCTAAGAAACTGGGAGACAGAGTTTGGTCATATTCTAAATAAAAGTTTCATCAGCACCTCGTTGGTAAAGGATTAACAACTGATGATGGTCAGAAGTAGTTAATGGATATTATTCTTTGTTTACTTATGTACTGGGTTTGCATGGCAAGATTTTGGTAGCAGGGGGCTATGGGGGTGGCTTTTGTGAGAAGCTGCTAGAAGCTTCCCCTATGTCCAATAGAGCCAATGCCAGCCAGCTCCAAGATGGACCTGCCGCTGGCCAAGGACGAGCTCATCAGCAACAGTGGTAGCACCTCTGGGATAACATATTTAAGAAGGGGGGGGGAAACTGTTGCGCAACAGCAGCAAGAAGAGAGAAGTGAGAATTTGTGAGAGAAACAACCCTGCAGACCCCCAGGTCAGTGTAGAAGGAGGGGGAGGAGGTGCTCCAGGTGTCAGAGCAGAGATTCCCCTGCAGCCCATGGGGAAGACCATGGTGAGGCAGGCTGTCCCCCTGCAGCCCATGGACATCCGCAGTGGAGCAGATATCCCCCTGCAGCCCGGGGAGGACCCCACGCCGGAGCAGGCAGGTGCCCGAAGGAGGCTGTGACACCATGGAGAGCCCACACTGGAGCAGGTCTGCTGGCAGGACCTGGGGCCCCGTGGAGAGAGGAGCCCATGTTGGAGCAGGTTTTCTGGCAGGACTTGTGACCCTGCTGGGAACCCACGCAGGAGCAGTGTGCTCCTGAAGGACTGCACCCTGTGGAAAGGACCCACGCTGGAGCAGTTTGTGGAGGACTGTCTCCCATGGGAGTGACCCCACACTGGAGCAGGGGACAAGTGAGGAGTCCTGCCCCTGAGGAGGAAGGAGCAGCAGAAACAACGTGTGATGAACTGACCACAACCCCCATTCCCCATCCCCATGTGCCGCTGGGGTGGGAGGATATAGAGAATTTACAAGTAAAGTTAAGCCCAGGAAGAAGGGAGGGGTGGGGGGAAGGTGTTTTAAGATTTAGTTTTTATTTCTCATTATCCTACTCTGATTTGACTGGTAATAAACTAATTTCCCCAAGTCAAGTCTGTTTTACCCATGACAGTAATTGGTGAGTCATCTCTCCCTATGAGCCTTTCATTATATTTCCTCTCCCCTCTCCAGCTGAGGAGGGGAGTGATCGAGCAGCTTTGGTGGGCACCTGGTGTCCAGCCAGGGTCAACCCACCACGACTTACTAGCAGAAGACATAATAGCTGTTTTGTACTTATGCTTCATACCTTTGTTCAACATTTAGTAAAGCTTTCCTAAACTGTTTAGCGCAACTTTTATATATAAGTTGCCCACACAAACGATGGACTCACTGCAAGTCCCATTCCTGACAGTAAACGTGAAGAAAATTTTGCAATCCATTAACAGCAAAAAGAGAACAGATCCTCATGTTGCAATTATTACAGAGGTCTTGCTGGGGCATGGTATGAGGCATGCCCTGTCAAATGACAATATTGTGTTAACTAGATAAGAATTCCCAATAGTCGCTCTACCTTAAACCTGACTTCCAGAAAAATCTGAAAATAAGTCTGGTTTACCATTAATAGTATCGTTGCCTGAATAAAAGCACAAATATACTACGCCCCACAGAGATAACCAAGACTGTATTCAAACCCGCGTTTGGATTAGGCATAGAAGAGCACACAAGTTCAACAGCAGCAAATCACCCAGAGCAATAAGTCTCTGAGCATCATTCACGTGACACCAGGGGAAACGTCAAGTTCCCATCTTTTCCTCCAGCCACTTGTACTAAGCAGGCTGGCCTATCTTCTCCTCTAGGGCTGATTTTTTAATTCTTGTTATTATTTTATTTCTAAATCAAGCTGAAAGCTGCATGGAGATGGAGAAAGTAATTTAAATAACACACCTGCCAATTTTCCACAGCTAAAATACCCATGACTCTTGGAGAAAAACTGAGCTCCTTCACAGTTATTAGTCAGAACGTGGAATCTAGTATCAAGCAGGAGGAAAAGCGTGCTACATCTATTTACATAATGTATCATTTTATAATATATAATGTACTCTTATTGCAACATTATATCAATTATTTACCAAAAAAGCTTTAATAAATTTAACTGTGTTGCTCCCACTTATCAACCACTTTAGAATAATTTAAAGCTCATTTCCTGATGCACTGAAATTATTCTAAACTGTGCATGCTGGCAAACACAAAAAGCTTTTTACTCCCCATTTGCAAAATGACATCTGCTCTATTTCCATCTTTGTTTTCAGACACAAGATTACTTTAGCATTTTATTTCTTAATCTGTCAAATAGCATCGTCAAAAAACAGGGAGTAACAATTACTCCTCAAACCCCCATAGATTCAAAATTATAAAAGCTACACATAACATTTTACCAAACTTGCATATCAGACAGAAATCATATAAACTTTCTTCCTTTCCTTTATAAAAATGTCCCCTCTGCTAAAAAGTCTGCAAACATTTGTAATGCCATGAAGGGAGAAAGCCTGACAGATTTATTATTACAGAGTGCCTGCTGCATAGCTACAGCGGAAGGTAGTTTTCCGTTATTAGCTGAATTTTCAACCAACGCCATCTTTCTATTAGCATAAGGTCAGTCCTGTTCTGGTCTCAGGCACATGAATACAAAGAGACAATAAAAGCCATCAGCCCTGGCACAGCCCCTAGCATTTGAAGTTCTAGCAGTCTGAGAAATTAACGGCTAAAAAATAATGGAGAAAAGGGTCTTTTCTTCACTTCCTTTACAATCATTCTACACATCAGAACCAAACACAAGCAAGAGACCTTGGAGAATGCTAAAAAAGAAGCATGCAAATACAGACCCACCACCATTTATTTCATCACCTCCCATGGTCTTTCTGCCACAGCTTCACACTCTGCTTTTTGCCTTCCAGTACTCTGATCTGGGAAAGGCTTATTCACCTGCTTATCTTGGAGTCCAAAGGAATATACTGCACACTCAGAATTAAATATGTATGGCTAGGATCAGAAGCAAAGGCTGGTTGTTTTGGTTTTCTTTTTGTTTTTTTTTTTTTGTTTTGTTTTTTTGTTGTTTGTTGGTTTTTTTTAAAATATAAGCAAGGTCAATAAAACACACTAGTATAATGAAGTACAGTCTCTTTTTCTAGACAAGTGACTATACCTGGAGAGTCTAAATTTTTTTTTTTTTTTAAATGATATATTTTTAATTATTTCCTAGTTATTTATTTGGTCAGTATTTGCATAGATTTTTCTCATTATTGTTGTTGTTGCAAAACTGAAGGGGCAAAGAGCAAGCTGGCTCTGGCAGCACTGACAGGGTGAAAGGAAAGGCAGTTGCAGGTCCCAGGTCAAAGTGCTGGGAACGAGAGAGGAGACTGAAGCCAAGTTTAGGATACAGCAAAGAGGTAAAAAAAAATAGACTGAACATGTCAGGAAGACGGTGGGAAAGTTAGTAGAGAGGGCTGTGTGTGGCAGGGGAAGGATGGGTAGGGAAGCCAGATGCAGACGTGTTTGACAAGTAGAGGTCGGAACTCAGACCTGTATGCAAGAAAAGAAACTGGGACAAAGGGGCTTTCTTAGGGTGCCAGGGCCTGGGTAAAAAAGGTTGGGTGGAGTTGGCAGTAAAGGGTTAAGACAAGTAGTCAGAAGGAAAAAGGCAAGGGAGACTGCCTAGGTACATAAACCAAAAACACTGCAGAAAGAACAAAGTGCTCAGCAGTGATATGTTGCTGGCCAAAGGGCCTCAGAAGTAGGAAGCAGTGAAAGAAGAAGGTGGTGAGAAACAGCCTGTGATGTGGAATTGACGAGTGACAGTGACAGACAGACGGCAGAAGGAGCCAAGTCAAGAAAATTTGTTTCTTCAAAAATATCAGTTTGATCCATGACTATAAAAAAAAAACATATTGCTTGTAATTGCATGGGTGCCATATGGCATCACTGCTCAGCAGAAGTATTCATATACCTTGTGAGAGCATTTCCACACTTAAAAATATTGGGATTTCTTTAACTTCTGTTCTGGATGTCCTGGTACTTATAAAATTCTAATTTGAAACAATTATACCATATCTCTAACACCGATTTCTACCACTACTAACTTCTGTTGGTGATGCTTTTCATCAGATGATCTCAGGGCTCATTTACAAACTGGGTCAGCATCATTATCCCCATTTTACAGATGAAAAATGAAGGTGCTGTAGATCAGCCTGCATTATTAATGTGAACTCTCAACCCTAAATTCATTTTACTGTCATTTTCCTTGAAATATTCATTTGTACTTCTGCACTAAGGGTATTTTTGTCATGTATTTCTAACATATGTCAAAAGTACCTGGAGCATAGTAGGGGCCATTTTTAGCATTCTCGGAAATCTGAATAAATAAAACAGCACAGTGCCAGACTCCCACACTACCCAAAAGAAATCCATTCCCCCCTGAGCTTACCCCTCAGTCTGAGCATGTTCCACTTTAACTCCACCATCTCCAGGGAAAGCTCCCTTGTTTCTCCACAGCTCAACCTGTTCCCGCATCCCCATCTTTCCTCCTGCTCCAGACCATTATGGCAGTACACACTTTGAAAATACAAGAATATCATGCTCCCAACTCCATTCAATTCCTATAGCAGCCACCAGTCACATCCTGTGCTTGAAACCTGCATTCTTCAGCACCTGGAGAGAACATATTGCTTATGGCTTTTGGGGAAAGTCTGCTATGTTCTGGAACACTTTCAGAAGAGAAGCTGGGACATGTCACCTGCTTCTTTAGATGCATTCACATGGGCTTTTCAGTATTCTGAGAAGTCATCACTAAACAAGGACAGATGATCAGGAGCTGCTTAAAACACAAGGATGAGTTATAGCACAATGCCAAGCTTCCTTCTCTTTCCCTTTACCCCCACCCCCCCCAAATGCTAACCCTTTAAAATGAGGCTTCTCTCGTCTGAAGTAAGACAGGTTGGGCTACCAGCAACAGCAGGGTGCTTTAGCACCCTGCTGGATGATCAGCTGAACTTTCTTTTATGAAGACCCTAAGGCCTGGCTCCCTCTCTCTCTCAAAGAGCACCTGCACTCTTCCACTTTGCATCCAGGTGCCTTATTTTGCTGCTGTTAGACCTATCCCCACCTGTAAAATGAATACCAGTGAGCTCCCACCCAAAGCCCTGCAGTTACAGACCAAATGCCAACAAGGAGGATTTAACGTCAGCCAGCATGGTTTTTGTAACAAACCACAGTTCTTCCCAACTTTCCTTCTTGCACATAACTCAATACATTTGTAAGAATTTCAATTGCTGCTGTTGCTAGGAAAACCATGCGGCTTGTCTCTATGCACATCTGTAACCTTACCTACCAGTCCTTATGAAAAAGGATGCTTACTGCCTATCCCTGTGCACACTGGGGTGGTGCTTTTCACACTGGGGAGTACCTGATTCTTCTGAGACAAGGAGACCATCCCACCTTTGGATACCAATACTCTGCTTGCACACAAACTCAGATTAAAAAAAAGTGATGATGCCACTGCTCACGGTGATTGCACTGCAGACCAGGATGCTCTATTATTGGAGAGCCATCCCAAAGTGAAACATAGCTGTTAAAAAAAAAAAAAAAAACACAAAACATCACAAGCAGAACATTAAAAATCTCATCCAACAATTACAACAAATTGACAAAACTTGAAAAACCTGTGATATTTTTCCACAGGCTTCTTGCTTAGCTGCACTTTAGTAACATTTCACAGAATTGGCAGAGGCTGAACTCTAACAGAAAAGTCAGCTTCTTTCAAGTTTCAAGTTCCTTCTTCAAGGTCTGGACATATTAGAGACACTGACAGGGAATTAAGCTGACAAAATGCCCTTTTTTTTTTTTACCACTGCCATCATTTTCAGAAACAGATTAATTTGGCTGAGATTTTCAATGATACAAAAACTAGACTCCAACCTGAAGTCAGCCTGAGGTTCATGTACCCTTGCAGTAAATGTTTAATCTAATGGAAATAAGAAAATCATACAACATCAAGAAACTGCTGATTCTTTAGGGCGTGTGGGTGTATGACTGTTGAGGAAAGCAGAGGTCATTTAATTACGTTTTCTCCTTCCCTCATCTCCACCATTTACTGTCTTGTTTAAGTGCACTCTAGGTCTTGACAAATAAATGAACAGATGCCAGCCTGTTAGTAAGCTTGTTTTTAAGAATGTTCATTCCAGGAGAAGAGTTTTCTGAAAACATATGGTGAGCGAAATACATTGAAGATTTTTCTCAGCTGGCTTCATCTGTACAGGAATATACCCCTCAGGTGAGATGCTCAGAATACCCAGCATTAAGTCAACAGGGTAGAAATCCCCAGGTGAAAGGCACCACATATGCCAGAAAGTGGGAAAGGAAAAAAAAATTTCTCCTTCCTGGTTAGTCCTAGAAATCTGATCATGATTCAGTCCTCATTGATTTTTATAGTGATAAAGCGTTGCGCTCGCTGCAGATCATTGTAGTATCAGCCATGTTGATTTAAATCTTACAAAACCTAACACAAAAAGACAGGCTGCAGAGCACCCCACTGCCTAAGAACCACAGCATTTAACAGATGATCAGGAATCAGGCTGACCACAGCAAGCCACCTGTGACATCAAAAAACCACCAAAATCCAAAGGCTTTGACTGCAGTTCCTTTGAGCAAAAAAGTCTAGCCTATCAAAATAACAATACATGCCCCACCTCAGCATACAGCCTTCTCCTGACAGCTGTGCCAGAGCCTTTCTCCTCCTCTAATGAACATCCTCTGCAGATCACCTAATCATGAGAAGGAAAACTCCGATCCTTAACAGCTGAATAAATATTTCATTATTTTTGTAGCAGCAAACTAAACATAAAAGCAAAGGACCTTAGCCATGCATAAGTAGGTAGGATCAAATAGTCCATATTGTGTTTGGTTCTCCATCTTAACAAAAGGATTTTTAGCAGATGACTAAGCACACTAAGTGGCACAGTCAATGGGATGAAATTAAACAAGTACAGTTGTGACAGAAACATTAGGCCCTTAGCTGTGTGTGAAGCACAATATTAGAAGTGACAGGGGGAAAAGTCCCACATAGCAAGCAAAACCTGAAGTCTTTTTGCTGTGTCAGCAAGGGGCGGGGGTAGGCACCCAAACATACACTTCCTATTTTTATTTTGTTTCATCCCTTAGAGAGAAGCCAACTCTGACACTGCAATCCCAAGCAACAAGCCTACATTGCCGCTCAAAACACGGATGCAGAACAAATAAATTCTGCTTGCAACACCCTGTTTGTACATACTGAAACACCATGTTAATTTGAATGCAGCTGATCATGGATGCAGGAAAAGCTTCAGGGACAAAAACTAAAGCAAACTCATTGTGGAGAGTGTCAGGTACAGATAGCTCAAATTCCGCTTGCCTTGGGCCTTTTCCACAGCTTCCACAACTCCATCAGAGTAGGCACTATACATTTCCTTTTCCTAAAGGAACAGTAAAAGGCTAAGTAAGACACTGGAAAATATACAGACCTGTCGAGTGTTATATACCAAGAGCAAGGCAGAACACGACAAAACAGTTATGCTCCTTCCTGACCTGAGCTTTTGCAGCAGTTCGTGGCTCCACTGGCCAGTGCAACTGGTGGGTTGATTTGCTGACCAGCTGCTGCTGCTGCTGCACAGGATTACAAGAAAAGAGGTAGCATCTGAGGATAATTTTTCACCTAGCAGAGCCCCATCCTCAAATAAAGTCTACTAACCAGCCAAATCTCCAGCAGAAACCTGCAGCCGCAGGTTTCAGATACCACCAAATGCATCAGACATTAACCCATTTGAGAGGCCTGCCCCTGTCCTCAGATCTTGTGCATTTTCCCTGGTTGAAATACCAATGCAGAAGGTTGGTGTAAGCTACACCAACCCAAGCAGAAGTTGTGACTCTGAAGTACAAATGATTTTTTGAAATCATTATAAGCCTGTCCTATGTGGGAGGTCAGATTAAATTTTAAGATAAAAAAACTTTCTCTAAGGATTTCTGAAATAGTCTCATTTTTAGATTCCTGCAGTCTTGATGCCTTCAGTGATGGCACTGCATATATTTCACACATCCAAACCAGTATCCCATTTTGCCTTCCTTTTCTAAGTATGGCACTGAATTTCATTTTATCAGAGCAAAAGAGGAATGTTAGGAGTCAAGGAGAGGGGAACCAAGTAGCTTGGTGATAGTCACCAACCAGCAACTTGCTTTCCATTCTGACAAGCTCAACATTTCTGCATTGTCAGGACTGTTATCTCTGCACCTAGCCAAGAGTTTTCAAAAAACGTTGGCGAGAGGAGGGCAGGAAATCATGTAGCAATTTTGTTCTTTTGCTATTGAATTTAAACACTTGGGAGGAGAGAAGGAAGAATTAATTAGAAATTATGAGAATTTTTAATTTTTTTCTTCTTCAAATTTTCATCTCAATATATTATTCAACTTCTTCATTAGGTCAAAGAGATAGGAAATGGCTAAGATTTTATTTTTATTATTTTTTAATTTTTAAGTGAAAGAAGTTTAATTAATACCACTTACAAAACTGATGATCCTGAAACCGATGGAGTTTCCATAGGCCACATTAGGTAGAACAAGGGTATAACCTGAATTCACTTAACCAAGATCAATACCTTATCTCCTGCAAAATACTGTCTTGATACTTAAAGATATAATGTTTTTCTTTCCTGAGATATTTCCAATTTTGCAGCCCCCCAAAGACACATATACTCTCTGCAACTGACTGAGATTTCCTATTTTGAAGAAGTTTAAGTGTTCAGTTTACAGATATTTTGCCAGAAAATTAAAAATTATTCCGACATTTTCACAAACTGAGTTTGATCATTTCATGTTCAACTCTAAAGATAACCAGCCAAAAACCGAGTCAGTTTCTTCATGATCAATTCAAAAACAATTGAAGCGCAACCAAAATGATCAATGTAAAGAATATACTTTAACACAATTACTAAAGAATTAAATTATGGATCACTAAACCTTTTAAAGGAAGTTCAATCTAAGTTAGACAACTCCATAGCTGTAACCTTATCTCCATATTCATCTTATTTACAGCCTGGTAGACCTCATAAACAGGAATCAAATGGCAGCAGTTTTAAGAGCAGTAGTATGCAGCCAAACAGAAAGAGAAGCTTCACCTAGGCACAGCTTTGGATGAGATTGTGTGCATGTGGGAAGGAAAGCTTCTGTATTTGTGCATGAGGTTCTCTGGGTGCAGGACTTTGCATTTCCCTTTGTTGAATTTCATGACATTCCTCTCTGCCCAATCCTCCAGCCTGTCCAGGTCCCTCTGAATAGCAACACAACCCTCTGGCATATCAGCCACTCCTTCCAGTTTTGTATCATCTGCAAACTTGCAGGTGATACAAGTCCTAAGTCCTCTGTCCCATCATCCAGATCGTTAATGAAGAGGATAAACAGCACTGGACCTAGTACCGACACTTGGGGTACTTCCCTAGTGGTTGGCCTCTACCTGCACTTTGTGCCACTGATCACAACCATCTGAGCCCAGCAGTTCAGCTGATTTTTCAGTCCACCTCACTGTCCAGTTACATAGCCTGTACATCATCAGTTTTCCTGTGAGGGTGCTGTCAAAGTCTGTCAAATGTCTTACTAAGGACAGATTAAACAACATCCACTGCTCTTTCCTCCTCCACCAGGCCACTCATTTCTTCACAGAAGGCTATCAGGCTGGTTAAGTGTGACTTCTCCTTCATAAATCCATGCTTACTCCTGATCACCCTTTTGTCCTTCATGTGTCTAGAAATGGTTTCCAGGATTAGTTGTTCCATTACCTTCCCAAGGATGGAGGTGAAGCTGACCAGTCTGTAGTTCCCTAGATCCTCCTTCTTTCCCTTCTTGATGTATGATATTTGCTATCTTCCAGTCATAAGTCATCTCCTGATCACTGTGACTTTTTAAAGGTAACAGAGTGGCCATAGTATCACATCACTCAGCTCCCTCAGCATACATGGGGGCATCCCATGGACTTACATGTGATCAGTTTAAGTGTTCCCTAAACTGATCCACCGCCACTGAGGGTAAGTCTTCCTTGCTACAGACTTTTCTTATGGTCTCAGAGACCTGGGACTCCTGAAAGGTAAATCTCACCATTAAAGACCAACCTGAAGAAGGTACTGAGTACCTTCAGCCCTTTCGGTATCCTTTGTCACCAGAGCCTGTGCTCCATTCAGCAGCAGGTCCGTGTTTTTCCTTAGCTTCCTTTCGCTGCTGATGTACTGGTAGAAGCCCTTTATATCACCCTTCACATCCCTCATCAGACTCAACTCCAGGTGGACTTTGGCTTTCCTAACCCCATCCCTGCAAGCTTGGACAGTTTCTTAACCTACTGGCTGGGCCACCTAACCCTGCTTCCACGTCTTGTACCTTCCCCTTTTTGTGCCCAAGTTTTGTCAGGAGCTCCTTGCTCACCCATGCAGACCTCCTGCCACCTTCGCTTGATTTCTTGCTCATCAGGATAAGACAGCTCTTGAGCTTTTGAACTTATGAGCTCTTGAGCTTGTCAAGTCCATTTTCTCCACCCGGCTGGAGGTAAAAAAAAGACCTAAAGGAGTTAGAAATGCCATCCTGAGAACAAGGTGGGAGCAGGCCAAAGGCAGAATAGCAGCAGAGAGCATGCAAGCTATAAGGATCCTGCGCTATGGTCCCTCTATGGCTGGCACAGATTGCAAAGCACAGTGCAAATTCAGGATGCTCTGAAGCTGCTCTAATATTATACCTAAGAGCTGTCAGTTGTCCCAGAATACAAAGGTGGATTGCAGCTATCCTTCTTTCTTGTTACCTTACATTCTGGTTCAAAGAAAGCAACTGAGAACTGGGGTCTTGGGAGCCAAAAGTCACACTCCTTTTTCTGACCCGAGGCAAGAGGAGGCTTTCCTCATGCTTTTAAGCTATTCAACAGCTCTCTTCCTAAATTACTGAGTGAGACTTTACCGCCCGATCCTTGAGAGAAACCCTTGCTATCTCTCACTTTGGTATCTCTGACCTGCCATACCTTACTCCCTCACTGCAGTTTATTTCATTAAAGTTAGAAATGTCCAACTTTGATTCACTATCTCTCCAAGCTTGATTTGCACACTCCTAAAATGAAAAATACCTAAAGATGTTACCAAAAGGTAAAACATCAAAGATCAATGTTAATAAAGTTGTGACAACTTAACGCTGTGTCACTTGTTAAGCAACTTCATTATAGGCTGTTTAGCACTAGGAAGGTTATGATTGGCAAAAGTTTCAACAGCAGCTTGCTTTATTTGCCTGTGAAAAAGCACTTATTGAACTCACCAAGTCTCATGCTCCAGGACACCTCCTGCTCACTTATCAGCTGTCTGCAGCTGTACTCCAGGTCACGCTTGCTGTCGGAGAGAGGAGAGAAGCTGGCCACAGCAAAAGCAATACCACCAACGGAGGTCCTGATAACCAGCGGGCCTCTGATGGAGCACAGGACAGCTGGCACACTGCCCACTGCATACCTGGCGAGGCATGTCCTGCTCTGGGCTCATCACACCCACCAAAAAAAGCTGTAAGCCTCCCTCCATCAATTGACCTAAAACATGCATTTTCACATATCAGCATCCAGATAATCTGAGAAGTCTGATGTCTGTGGCTCTTGGCCCAAGCAGTTGGCTAATATTCAGAGCTCTACATCCATTAGAACACAGTTCAGTCACTGAACTTGAAAACAAGTTAACATCTGCAAATCGGTTTATTAACTATGAACATGCTCAAAACGTCCACCCATCCTTCAAATACAGCAGGAACAAAGACTTGGCAGTTTCCTACCTCAGAAACCTCAAGCATCTCTCACATAAGCTCTGTTTGGAGGAGCTACCTGAGCTCCTGTCAAGGCAAAAATCTCTTGCTTGCTCTTTCTACAGGCACAGCCTACAAGCAAAAAAACATGCCTTGTTATTGCAACCAAGGATACCCCTCAGTGCCTATAGCTTCCATGTACCTGCTATAGGTACCTACCACCTTAGGCTGTTTTTATCCACAGCTGTTTTCATTACTGCTAAAACAGCTTTTTTACTTCTCTGGAGTCATTAAAAGGTTATTTTTCAGGCTCTTTAGAGAAATCTACCACCTCCAGCTGCCAGCTATTAATACCTTCCAGCTTAAAAATAGGCTGTTTGTATTACTTCTGTGATGAGGTAAATTAAGCAAATGTATGTATACATATATATATATATATTTTTACATCTGTATTTATCAACAAGGAAGCAAAGGCCTTACTTGTTAGGCTGTTAGATACAGCTAGTAGAATTTTTCTTTCCACTATGCAAATGTTTTGAATGAATGTAACCTCCTCAGTCAATCCTGCAATAAATCCAACCCATAGAAGAGGGCTGCATCTGAACTGAGTGAAAATTAAGTCTCCTAAGAGCTGAAAGGCTACACAAGACTTGAGTTTTGCAAGAACAGGATCGACCAAGTGTTTAGATTACTACTAATAATAATAATTTTAAAAATCACTACTCTGCTGAGCAACCACATTGGTTTCTAGCCACTGATGCCCAGCTGTAAGCTTTGTTCTGGGTCTGCACACCAGTCAGTTTACCTAGAGTTTATTACTAATGTAACTAACTGCATACCTCTACAGATCTGAAGTTCAACAGACCAAGGACTGTGGAGGGGAGGTGTCACTGTCACAAGAATCCCGCTACAAAGGGCTGAGCCCTAGAGAAACCCTCTGTCATCAAGAGAGCCAAAGCCTTGACCAGGCACTCACTTCACTACAGTGAAGGTATCAGCACACCAAGGACTCTAATTTCTCCCACGTGCCTTGACAATTTGATCCTATGAGACATAACATACTCTGA
Source organism: Haliaeetus leucocephalus (assembly GCF_000737465.1). NCBI lineage: Eukaryota > Metazoa > Chordata > Aves > Accipitriformes > Accipitridae > Haliaeetus > Haliaeetus leucocephalus. The sequence goes on from NW_010972664.1 coordinate 15,157,260, forward strand.
AGTAAATCCTGCAAAACAACACTGTTAGCTCTTTCCCTGCACCCAAGTCCTGCTTTTTGCAGTAGGGACAGCTACAGTCTCGCTTCTAGGGGAAATTACCTTGGCCTCCTTGTCTGACTCACCTCATGCACTCAAGGGCAGAAATTGCATGCAGTATTGTTTAGATGCTGGTAGTTAGAGAGGATGGCATCCAGCATCCAAGACTCGCAGGGATAGCTCACATGTACAGGGCAAGCCATTCAGCAAGAAAAAAAAAATTACATTTTTGCAAAACAAACAGATTAACCAAATGGAAGGGGAGGAAAGATAATGGGAAGAACACACACAATCATCACAAATCAGTTTCCTGTTTTGCTTTTATTTCATTTTTGGATTTGCTTTCCATTTCTTAAATGAGTGTTTTTACTGGCTGGGTGAATGCAGCAAAAATTTTCCAAGTTTTTTCTTAAGGATTGACAAGGTGCCAGTAGTGCACAAGTACAGCACATATAAGGAGGATACTTCTTCTGGAGTGAGTAGCAAGGAAAAAAACAGTTTCCTTCTGACATTCAAAGAGCTATTTCAGTTCACCTTGTACAGATTTAAATCCTAAGCAAACCCTAGCAGCTTTACTTCTCTCTACTCCTTTCTCAGATCAGAAGTTTTCTAAACTACCATAGAATACAAGTCTTCAATAGGTCACTGATTTTTCTGATTTTTTAAAGAGCCTTTTTTAAAATTGATTTTCAATATCTTCTTTTTTTTTAAAAAAAAAGCGTAGTTTTAAAAAAAAACCCTCCATTTTCAGAAAGTGCCAATGCCATGCCTCTCCTCCAAAAAGCAGTCTATCCTTAAGCTATACAGAATTGGGCACGTAAGAACTACATCTCCTCAAAACCATAATATCTTAACCAATATTTCTAAAAGAAGGTAAAGAAAAAAACAGATTCAAAATAAGTGGCTTCTTTTAGAAAACTACATCAACAAGCATTTTACTGCCAGCCAAAGAAAACTCCATCCATGAAAGCTACAAATGAATTTCACCTACAACCACAACTTGGCAGTTGTTCCCGGGTTTTTTTAGATGGCATTCTCCATCCTGCTGGAACCACAGCACAGGATACATCACCAAAAGATGGGTATGGTCTTTCTTGCCAGCATATTTATACTAAAAGAAACCTGGAAACTAATGGATATATCAATTTATAAAAGGAATCTCCAATGACAGATAAGGCTGTAAGATTCGCTACACCTCAGGCCTCGCACATCATTTCTGTCACCCAACACCAACACTTCACAGGAACGCCAAATATACGCCAGGGAACTTGCAGATGCCGGATGGGTACAGGCACTTGTAATGTGACATTAAACACGGTGGCCCTTCTACCTCCAAGAGGCAAAAATGTAAATGCCACAGCTTTGGAGTTTGTGAAGGATCTGCTGGCCCATTTTGAAATGCATTGCAGAAAAAAAGTGTAAAGTAGAGAAAGTTCAGAACAACTGCCTATGAGTACCTTTGGTGGTGAAGAGAGTCGACATACCCAAGAACACGCCCACTCCTTAGGAATGCCTCAAATTGCATGTATCAAATCATGCTTTTAAATGCTGTCATGTCTCGATAGCAGCCACTGGTTTGGCTGGCCCTGGAGAGGCAAGTCCTTAACTCTAAGGAAAGGGGCGAGCATGTTTATATTAAGTCAGTTAATTTCTCTCAACAACAGGTGCATTGGTTGTGAGTCTACATGTAAGCAGACATGCCTACAGCCTTGTTGTCAAAATGCTGTTTGGAAAGAAAAGACCAGACTACATGGAAAGGGGCCAGGAAGAGCAAGCTGAGGCTGGCTGCCTAAAAGGCAGAGCACTACAGGAAAGAAACAGAAAGATGCTGTGCAGGGTGATAACCTCCCCTACGCTTCCCGTGCAGGAGCAACTTTATTTCACAGTGAATTCCTCAGCAGTGACAACACAAATTTGGAATATTCAAAACAGCAAATACAAGGAATCATGTTATCTCAGGAGCAGACAAACAAGTATCTGAACTGCATCCTCTGCTCAAGAGGAAAAAAAAAACAACCCACAACCAAGCACCAAGCTGCAGTAACCCTGGCAGAGGACGTACATTGTAAGCTGTGTACAGACTCCCAAGCCAGTGAAATGTTTGACAGAAGAATACAAGTTGGCAGCACTGCTTAATCTGCGTTTCAAGGGCACAGCTGAAATCGCAGTTGCACACAGTGCAAACACAGATCATTGAAGGGTATTCTTATATACCTTCTACCGAAGGAGACCAGCCAATTATCTTCCCTTCCCAAGCGCAGGTTTCTACATCTACCCATGTTCCCTGGGAAACACGAAAGAGTAGAAAATGGTTAAATAAACAGCTCTGCACCTTTTATTGTCTTAACAGAATACCAATAAGGGCAATCTGGAGACTGTTTTTTTCTTTGGAGTCCTTTTTGCATCAAACCAGCTTAATAAAGAAATATAACCTTAACCTACCTCTGTCTCACAGGAGCATATTTACACAATAATCGGTACTGATCAGTCCAAATGAAGACAGTCTTTCTTGGAAAAGCATGACCTAGTTCTTAATGTCTTATTTCTGTACCTAAAGTCTCCAAATGCTCAGTTCAGTTGTTAGGAAGTAGCAGCAACTATTGCACAGGCAAAAACAAAGTATCCTGATTCCCTGAAGTTCAGGAAAACACTTCTACCAAGCCATGAAGAAGCGACTCCAGGAGATGCTTTCACAAAAACAGAAGGGTAGGGAAATATTAAAAAGTGAAGTTCAGAGGATCCACTAACCAGGTATTAGTGGACTGATTTTCATAGCTGTTAAGGCCTCCATTCACTCCAAAGGAGATACTGAGCACTAACTCCCTCTGAGGAAAAAAACAAATCAGGTCCAAAACAGGTGAAAATTCCAGTCAGTCCTGCAAGCACCAGCCCTGGTGCGTGGGGAGCAATGGCTGCATGTCCTGCTGCTGCAGCACGGAAGAGTAACACCACCCAAGTGTTTAGAGTGGGGTAATGCCTGCTTTACTCTCTGCAACAACCTTGCAGTATTTAACTAACAGGATGAGTTGAGTTTTCCTTCCCTTTGGAAAAGGGTCAGATGGGAGTCATCAAGACTGATGATCTCAGAGTTCACCCAGAAAAGCTTGAAGTGAGGGCAGAGTTGGGAAAGAAATAACTAAGGGCAGGTACAATAAAAATATACACAACTGTGGATGCTAAGGATAAAGCCAAAATTATTACTAAATAAAGTTTCCAAATAAAGAACTATGGAGCAAGTAGGGGCACAGCATCAAGAGAAACTTGGAGGTAGGAGTATCAAACCCAAGGTGTTTCTTTAAGTGACATGAAGTTAAGCTACAGAGCTCCTTGCCACAGAACATTGTGGATACATTTCCCTAGCTCAGAAAGGGACTAGACACAGTTAGGGAAAAAAAGTCTGCTGAGGGCTATTAATACAAATCACTACTTTTGGTTCAGGATGCCCCCATGTCACAAATTGTTCTGCCTGGGAGAGCGTTCTGGGAAAATCCTGCTAAATGCCAGCCCTGCTCCCATACCCTCTGCTAGCATTACTGACCATTATCAGAGATGGGATGCTAAGCTAAATGGATTTTGTCTGATCTGGCAAGATCATTCTCCTGAGAATGCAGGCTGTTTAGGGGCACAGGTCTGGACTATCTACAGAATATGGTTACAGTACAACGAAACAGGCACACAGTTGTAACGCCTGGCTCTGTCTGACAAAGCATCCAGCGTTGATGAAGATTTGTTACTGGAAGAACAAACAACGTTATCAAAGATATTCATATTCAACTAGTATCATAGGGAGCTGAATTATTAATTTTAAAACAACATCTCATCCATTTTGAATATTAGCACTCCTCTTAGCAGTATGGAGAGACAGGGCTGAAGAAAGGCAGTAGAAAGGACAAATAGGGAAGGAATGCCTTGCCTATTAACCTCTTCACATCTCCAAACTAGCCAGTAAATGGGAAAAGAAGCATAACCCGACTACAGGGGGAAATGCCACAGAGATGTACTAAAGGTTAGGTCAAAAAAGTTACTGACATCAGAAGAAGAAGAAGAAACATGGAATAAGAAAAATCCAGTAGCTTTTTGGATCATTTATCAAAACTCAAAAACACCTATATGGAATAGCTTTAAAAATTTCTGCTTGCGTCTCAAAACATCCAGTTCATTAACTCATTTTGGAAACACACCACCTACTATATATCGGGCACGTATCTAATCATTCTAAGAGTGACAAGTCCAAAATGATAAAGAACATTGTTGCTGTTGTTATGATGATCTATTCTTGTTGCTTCTCACATTTTTCTCTTTCATCATATAGTGATGATACAGATGAGGCAGGCTATAGTATTGTAAATCACACAACTACAAATACATTCCCCCCCCCCAGGTCTTTTAACCTTTTCCATTCAAGGTCTAATGCAAACAAAAAATTAATTTGTTAAGTTCCTATTGTTAGCTCTTAATACAATGAGCTCAGGAACAAACAGGATACAGTCTTCAAATGTGAATATGCAAAGCCAGGCACCAAAATCCACACATACCTCTTGAATAAGAGTTGCAGTACCTGATCCAAAGACTAGACAATTGAAGTCCCTCTTCTTTACTCAATTGTCCTTTGAAAGCAGCCTCTGCTCTTAATCAGAGCATAAATCTGAAATGTTGATCTCCATATTTGGTGTCAACTCATTAACACACCTCACCTGTTTTTCTTGTCTGTTATGTTTTGGTTTTTTCCCCTAGTGAACTGGGATTTTATTCTTTAATAACGACAAAGATCTTCTTGGTCACTTGCTACAAATTCTCTCTCTCAAGTGCAGGCAACTGGCAGGCAACAAATGCAGCTCAGCTACTCAAGAGAGCATAAATCGGTTTTGCTGGATAGTGTGAAGCCAGAGGAAATGTGGTTTTAATACATTTATGATATGATTAATTGATGCTGTTGCCTGCAATAGAAGAATGGACTTAATTATCCAGGTCTTTTCCAGTCCTATGTTCCTATGCCCTGAAGTTAGCATGTAGACAACCAGATTCACTGTGAAACCACAGAATGCAGAAAGCTTATCCTAGCCCATCTATCAGGTTGATTCTTACATTAGCTTCAGCATTCTTCATCCCTGCTGCCTTTGCAAACATTATTAATATACTTCCATAGGGTAGCTACACTCATGGTATTTGCCTTGCCTTTACAAACACATGAGTAGCTCATGCAGAACCTGAATGGTGCATATTGTGCTCTTCATAGAATTTTCAGAATAACTTCGCTGAGGAAAAGGTAAGGATCAAGTCGTCAAAGTTTTAACTTGCCACCCTTCAGCATATGCAAATGCTGCACTTTAAGAAAAACAAGTTCTCACAAGCCGATATGCCTGATACCGCTACCATTATAACAGAGTGCTTAAAAAAAAACCCTGATTTTTAAAGTTGATGTAAATATACATACTTATATATATATACATATATTTACACATACGTAGGACAGTCAAAGCGTTTGCAGAAAAAGGTTTTCCTTAAACCAGATTATCATCACTTAAAGAGAGTAAAAAGAGATTTATTATATAAAAGAAAAACAAAAAGGATAGCACAGATACATTGCTTAAGTCACTAAAAAACAAACACAAAAAAACCAAAACCAAAACCAATTAGCAGATAACAGGACAGACTTTGACCACAGAAGGCAGTTGTCTCCGCTGCTTCCTCTCCTCCAAAGCAAAACACAGCCCAAATGCCCACCTTCTATATCTGCTCTCAGTCTGGTACAGGATTCTGTGAGAAGATGTGCTGGTTTTGGCTAGGGTAGAGCTCATTTTCTTCATGTTAGCTAGTGTGAGGCTATGTTTTAGATTTGTGCTGGAAACAGTGTTGATAATACACAAATGTTTTCATTATTGCTGAGCAGTGCAGTACACAGTCAGTCAAGGCTTTTTCTTTTTCTCACCCAAACCCACCAGTGAGCAGGCTGGGGGGGCACAAGGAGTTGGGATGGGACACAGCTGGGACAGCTGACCCCAACTGACCCAAGGGATATCCCATGCCATAGGACATCATGCTCAGCATAGAAAGCTGGGGGGAAGAAGGAGGAAGGGGGGCGACAGTCAGAGTTATGCTATTTTGTCTTTCTAGGTAACTGTTATGCATGATGGAGCCCTGCTTTCCTGGACATGGCTGAACCCCTGCCTGCCCATGGGAAGCAGTGAATGAATCCCTTGTTTTGCTTTGCTTGCATGCACAGCTTTTGCTTTACCTATTAACCTGTCTTTATCTCAACCCATGAGTTTTCTTACTTTTACTCTTCTGAGTGTCTCCCCATCCTGCTGGGGGGGGAAGCAGCTGTGTGGTTCTTGGTTGCCAGCTCGGGTTAAATCATGACAGAAGAGCATACGGACCAAAGGTCTATCCAGCCCAGTGTCTTCTGCCCACCTGTAGAAACAGCAGAGCCTTGGGAACTGAATGAGCAAGTTGGGATGCTTCTGCAGTACTACTCTTCCCCTCTGTGCAGCAGCCTTAAGTCCAGGGACCTCCTGGGCTGTCCAAGGCTTTTGCATTTAAAATCCCTGAACAGGCTTTCCTTCTTGAACTGGTCTAATCACTTTTGTGACCACGTAAATTGTGGCACCTCCTGGAAGACTTTAAGTGTGTGCTGTGAGGATATGCCTCACATTTGGTTTGATCTGTCACCAGCAAGTTGCATGTGTTGCCTTGGTTGAGAGACACTGAGCAATCACTCCTCATTCACCATTTCTGTGCCTCTCTTTATAAACTTCTGTTACACCCTCCCCAGTCACCTCAGAGCTCTGGTTTGCCTGCAACACCCAATTACCACATTTTATCTCCAAGGCAGCAACAGCCCAAGCACTTGTGCTCACCAGGAGCACTGCTTGAGCAGCAGGGGCAAAGGCTGTGCTAGCAACAGCAGGAAGGACACCGTTCATGGAGAGGTCTTAGCTTTGAACTAGCACATGCACACACAAAGCTCCTGCATAGTATTGCACCCTCATTGGCATTGATGGTCTAAGATCAAGGTCTTTTAACTCAGCCAGACCTGCAGGGACTTTGGCTACAGCAAAATGAAGTAAGGTTTGGTTTATATGGTATTTTTTGAACCAATAATTTTGATTAGGGTGTGATTGACACTTTGATCTTTGTTCTTCTACATGGGTATTACAACCCCCTTTTTTGAGGGGTTACAGTACCTGTCTGCAGGGAGTGAGAAAAATAGGCAGACTAAAGTGTATTTCTGCATCTTTTCTTTTTGCCTGTAGAGAAACTTCATGCATCCTTTGGTGAAATGCAGGGTGACTGTAAGCGGTGTCTACTGTCAGTCATGTTTGGAGAAGAGTCAGCAGTTCCCAAGACACTAGTGCTCTTCAGCCCCTCTACCTCCTACTGGACAAAGAACAGAAAGGGAGAAGGTAAAAAAGAGCTCTAATAGGTATTACTCAGAAGCAAACACTTTATTTCTATGCTTTCAGAGATGGGACTTCAATACTTTGGATATCCATCGACATCTTTCCTGGAGATAAATCAGTCTTGCCTTGGCTGCTTCTAGCAGAAATTGAAGAGGAGCTGGTATTCTTATCTCCCTATACTTATATACCCTTTGCCTACACAGAAAGCCAGCAGGAGTCTCTACAATTGTATGTCAGCCACACAGCTTATTTTCAGCTTACAGAGAAGGACTAGGTGACAAAAGCAAATAAAACCCCATGCTACTAACCAGTTTTAACAGAAAATACCCTTCAGTGTAATTCGATGCACCGTGAAGAGATGGTACATATTTAGCTGTGGTAATAGTGTTTTTTCCCCTTTGCTCTGCCCTTTTCCCATCATTAACTTAGTTTCCACTCTTTACCTTATTAGATCACTAGAGTCACTTTGGATTTATCTTAAAAGGCCTTGCAGCTGTGAGCAAACAGGATGAGCTCAATTATCTTTGATCATCCAAATCAGGCAGCTAAGTAGAACTAGCTGGGGCTAGAACTAACCAGAGAGAAAGACTATGCTGAACCAATACCACTGCATCACAACTTCCCTTCTGAAGGCATTTATCACTCCTTCCTCCTTACTTAACAGAAGACATGTCACCTGGAATGCTGCTGAATTGTGTCTGGCAGAAAATAAAGAGAAGAAAAGCTAATATTTTGTGTATGTGCAAGTGCTTCTGCCAGCATTTGGACCACTGCCAGCCTATCAAGTGCAAGTTTGCAGAGGGTTACAATGCTCTGTCTGGGCATTTGATGAAAACTGTAGAACCTCAAAACACAGGCTTTTAGGTGTGAATGGCATGTGCTGAATCATAATGTGGAGTTGCACTGATATTCAGAGTAGAAAAATAGAATTCCTCAGAATTTGTTTCCCCCTTCCCTCCCCTCCTAAAGAGGGATCTTCTGATCTCCCATTAATATTCTGTTCCTTGAAATATTACATATGTAAGAAAGATGAATGTTATATAGTCACTTTTCTGTAATGGTTACTCCTTTACTTTGGGGGAAAAAAAATCCAGTCTGGAGGAAAGTTATCTCATTCTTAAATTTTGTCTTAGAATATATAGGCAACATTATCATTTGAACTACACCTACAACGTATGAAGAATTTCTAAAAACCATACAGATGTAAATGTTTTTCCCCCCTCTTCAGATGTTATAAGTAGAAAATAATTCTCTTCTGCTATTTCTAGCATAAAGCCTTTCAGAACCAATGTCAGATGGAAAGAACTGTAAACCAGCCACAGACAAAACATAGAGCAGGTAGCAACTGCCTTGGGAGAATGATAATACAAGACTTTCCACTTCAGAGTCCCTCAGGTTTGAACCTGCCCTAGGTATGGGATACACTTCAATGAAAGAGAACAGTTGTAACACATTTCAACATGGAAGAAAAGAAGATAGGAAAGAAAACAGTTGATCTACACAGAAGTAGCAGCTACAATGCCTGCAGAGTTGGACAGAATCAATGTCAGAGTTTAAAAGTTTAATACAAAGAATTCAAAGTTAACATTTTGGCATTCAAGTAAGTATTCATCTTCGCAAACCAAAGTATCTCCCACAGTAAAGGATTATAGGTGTACACTTGAGGAAAGCCTAGGTTTAAGGAGTGAATTGGTAGGGCCAGGCAACAGGAGGCCAAAGTGCTCAGGTAAGAATTCATAAAGAGATATGAAATCCTAGGAGCACAGGATGACTTAGATTCAGAAAAAAATAAGAAAAGTGAAAATATCACAGTACAAAATATGAGTAAACATACATACCTACACAGCTGTCTTTTTGAAAGGTCAGTGATTCAAAGGTAGTCCCAGAACAGGTACTGGACTCTTAACATGCAACTTAACCAGCATATCTTAGTAGCAGTACATGTATTGGAAGCACCACCATACATGTAGTACAGCAACTATAAATAGAGAGGACAATCCTGGGCTGAAGATTTGTGTGTTTCAGAGAGAAGAAAAACTGGTACAATGTACCATAGATATTCCAGACCCAAACCTTAAGAGGAGAAACAAGGGGAATATAAACCACTAGTGCTCACCCACAGAGTTTAACCTCTAATTGGAATTAGACACTTCTCTGATTCACAGGTACATCTAATTAAAGTCATGGTAAAAGTTTTGTAAAACAAGGAGTGCCTGTCCAGCACCACAGTGTAGACCGTTATCTACCTGGGAACCTGGAAGTACACCATTTTGTCCTTTGAAGTTCCAGCAGGCTGTTTCTGCTTGCACTAGGAGCCCAGAAGAAATGTACCATTACTGAGAATTAAGCCTCCTAGTGATTAAAATTGAATAGCTAGAGATCAAGACAATTTTAATGTCATATCTAGTTATGTACAGTAATTATAAAGGAAAACAGCAGTAATTCCCTCCTAGTATGATAGATATGCTAAACTTTTTTTAGCGTGGGATGCCAAGTCTATTTTCCAGCAGTGCCGTAGCTCATGGCCATGGGTGCCTACTTAAGTCACCAAATGAAGTTTGACACCACTGACCTAGATCTCAACGTCAGGAAAGGGTTTACAAATTAGAACTGGAATCTAGCAGGCTTGACTAATAGGCTGGAGAGATCAATGTTGATCAGAGCATGATTTCAGCTGTCAAATATGTACACCTAACTACACTCAAGTAGGGTTCTGCAATTCAAGGCATATGTCAGCAAGTGTATCAGTGACATTACACATGCTGGAAGAGGCACTATACACATAAGGCAACTGTAAACAGAGAAGACAAGTACCATACTGGGATTGAAGATTCCTGTGTTTCAGACTGAAAAAGAACATTAGTGCAAGCTACAGGAGATAAAGTATTTCAAAACCATAAAATCAAGAGAAAGTAATTGTGTAAGATTATACAAGATCTGTGAGAAATAGGATGAGGCTAAGCAATTGCAAAGTGTGCAGATAATTCAAGTGCAGTTAAAGGCCATTCTAAAGTGATTAGACTGGAAGTCAATACTTCTGAGAAAGAATTAAAGTCAACCTAGAGGTGAAGAAAAACATATCTTGCTGCACAGTAAGGCTGTTTCCATCAACACCTACATGTGACCCAAAAATCTTGTAATATTTAGACATCTAATAATTTTGTAAATACCACTAATCTAAAAGGCCAGAGATATCCTTTCATTCAAACATTACATGCTGCTGGAGAATAGAACCAACCAGGAATTTCAGTCAAAAAAGTACGGTTTTAAAAGTGCATGTTTATTGAAATATCCCTAGTGTAAATAAAATTTCCATCTCATATTAGGGAAACATACACAAGCATCTCAAGTTTAAAACTTTGGACAGAGTGATTTTTCACTAGATGTTTCAGTTTATCTATTAAAAGAGTCCAAATCAAAGCAGATTGGCCTGAGCCAAATTTGGGGTTTGAGTGTGATTCCCCTTAAGATCAGCAATTTGTTCTGACTCAGGACAGGAAAAATTCCAAATATCCAAAGGTAACATGGGGAAATCGGAGCAATTCTGTACTGTCAAAAGGAGTGCATTTCCACTCACTGAAATATATTTAGATTTTTTTCAAGTGTTAAGATTTTCCTTGTTGGCATTTTTGGCTTCAAGGGAAATTTAGAGTATGAAGCCTTGGACAGGACTGTCTCTCCAGAAGAGTCAGAAGCAAACTCAACTAGGTAAAGAGACTGGCATCTCACTTGTAGAAATTTAATGACATTAGAAGTTTCTGGGAGTTGTATCATAGTAGAATTTTATACCTTCCCTCTTCCCCCCCAGCTTTCCTGGAGCTTGCCTAGGTTTATACATTTCTGATCTCCTGGTAGTTTTATGGCTCTTGGTGCAGCTCAGGTGCAGGACACCATTACACAACATCGCAAGGGAGAACGAAAAGGCCCTGAGGCTTCGGGCTAATCTCCCTGGCCAGGCAGAACTGCTCTGAACAATACATTTAAGATACCACTGCCACCACCCCCAATCAGTAGCTGGGGAAAAATAAAATATTTTTCCATCATGCTTTCCACTTAGATGAGTGCAGGGATACAGCCAGAGTTTTATATGCAGCGAGCAGAAGAACCATAAGAACAACCGATGCTGTTCTAGGCTCCCACCACCCTCTATTGACCTTGCCTCCCTTACTAATCATTATAATCATATTACCCTCAACTTTCTCACCAACTGGCAGGCAATTACCCAAATCTATGATCAGTTTTGCCTTTGATTGTGGAGGAGGAAATAAGAATACAACTGTAGTCAGAAAACAAAACTGGCCTAGAAAAGGAGGCATATTCTCATTCTACAAAGCTCATCCATGTACTTTTGAAAGTCTCACTGAACTTCAGACAAAACTGAAGTCCCATTTTTTTCTTGCAGAGACAAAACCTCTGTCAAAGAGCAAAATGGATTCTATCTAGCATCTAGCATTAGCAAGACTGCCAGATATGACAAGAAGTAACTGGACAATCATTTACATTGGTGATTTTCACACTATCACTTTGCTTTTTAGAACCAGCTGATATTAGCAAGGTGGCAGGAGGGGAAAAAAGGCATCATGTGAGCTAGGAACATAATCCAAGAGCTGAAGAGAATGACCTGTCGGGGTTCTCTAGTTATTTGTCTCTACGGAGTCACACTTTCCTCATTAAAAAAATAAAACTTCAAACCAGTAAGCTTGCCTTCAAGCAGCTTGTTCTCAGAGTAGCTATCCAAAAGGAGGCAAATTAAGGTGGGAAGTTGTATGCAGGCAGTGGAACCTCCTTCTTATCCTTGTTACCCACAAAGTGCCAGAGTTACCATACCTCAGATTCATTCCTTAAAAAGAAAGTATTTTCATAAATGCTCTTGAAGACAGACCCTGGTCAGTGTATCCACCAAAATATACCATAAAAATGTTTTCTCTGTCTGCTGCCTCAACATCAGTTGCTTAGAGCCTCAGCTGCTTAAAAGAAAACTTGCCCTTTACATTGCTGGCAGAATTATTGCAAATCTATCTGTTAGAGAACAAATGTGGAGAAAAGCAGAAGTATATACACACGAAAGGAGAAAATCCAATTTCCTCATTAAAACCAATGTTAGGCAGAAATTACCACTTTAAAAGGTTCTGTCACCATAGGGAAGTCTCAGCATGCTTTCTGTCTAGTAGAAAGAAATATATACTTTAAACAGATTCCAATGACTAAATTTTTTTTAATTTTTTTAAGTCTTCACCAGACCAGCTGTCTTTGCTGGTCTTCATCCACCACTAGAAAGTGTGCAGATGTGCCCAACAGGTTGTTGATCTACAGCTAAGATACAGTAAGGTAACCACCTCTTTTTGGACAGATAGATTCTGTAGCACTTCTCTGTGGATTTTCAAGAGTGCTTCCTAATTAGAATAAGCATTTTTCCCTTTTTGTACAGATGGGGAAAGACAGACATGAAGAATTGAAGGCCTAGGCTTGGAGTCAATCAGAATTGAGAACCTGTATATACATTTGTCCTTTAATTCTTAGATATGGAGCCCATGCTGCCTTGATTTTGCTGAAATGAAATACTTGGTGGCAAAATACAGAATTATATTTCTTTTGCTTTTATTCAGTTTTTCAATTTGTATATATAAGGCTAAAACCAGAAGAGTCATACTTAAGTAGGATGCAGGAAGATTTTCTCCTTAAAAAAAAGTTTTAATAATTCAAGAGCAGAGTTCACCATCAAAAAGCTGCTCTTGCTGAAAGCGGGGATAGCATATATTAACAAGTTAGTGAAACTTCATTGGGAACGTGAGAGTTATCTGTGGCTTTCCTCTATGCATTAAATAAATTGTTCCTTGAACCATATTTTCTTCAGTTCTCCCATTCAACCTGTCCCATTCCCTGGCCTTCAGGAGAATTCTCCTCAAAGCCAACACAAAGAAATGGAAAACCCACTATAGCCAAAAAGAAAGTGGCTTTCAAGCACAACTGGGAAGACTTGACAGTGACACCTATATCTGTGACTTTGGAATGACCAGATATTTTGATCTTCTCTAGCTGAGGAAGAAAGCCACAGAAACTAAAAAGTCCTTTTTATGCCTAGTTTTGGACCCTCAGTGAAACTTCTGCTGTGCTTTGCAGACTGAACCACTTCTCAGTGTTCACTGTGAACTCACTGTGAACACTGTCTGTTCAGGAACATGGGAAGGCACAATCAGCCTCAGTCCTACCAAATATTAGGGACTTGTCATTTGCTGTCCCCATCTGGGGCAACACAACATTTTTTCCACAAAAGTGTGAGGATGCCAAACTCCAGACTACCCCCATTGCCCTTCACTGTTCCTTATGTTATTGGTTAATGATGAAAATGACATAGCATAATATAATCACATTATGTATCTTTAAAACTCTATTCCTCTTCATCTCCAAAAGTAAGAAAATTCACACGCAGACTTTAACATATTTCCTTTTAAGCTTTGAGACAATACCACCAAAGGTGGTTATCTCTAGCTTACTTTCCCTGTGAAACAGTGACTAGATACTGATTTAACGGAACACTTTTTGTACCTCACCACAAGGAAAGAAGTCTTACACAGAATTGGTGTATAGCTATAGCTACTCCTGCTAATCTAGTGAGATAAGATTATTTATTCTTTGTGAAACAAGCACAAACACATACTAGGAGCCAGGTATTTTCACACTTACTTTCCACCTGGTTCTATACGGTACGTGCCTAAATGAGAATTTGGTGACCTCCACGTGGCCCTGTTGTACTATGGGCACTGCTGGTGAACTCTTCCACAATGAAAAGAGGACTGATTGGCTATTTAAACTTAGTAACTCTACAGGCAGGCATTAGTTCAAAGCCATGGAAGAAATTGCCAGATGCTTTGTTTGCAAAGTTACTTAACCCTTTTATACAGTATCTCAAGAGCAAAGATTTGATTTCTGTTCAAGCCCAGCCCGCCACACTTTCTTGGGGTTTAAGACATTACTCAGATTTGCTTATACTTCATTTTAGTGATTGCTTTCTAAGAACATACAAGTTTGAAGAAAATATTTCTCCAGCTTCAGCAGTAAGTATAGTTACCCCATTCTGATGTGAACCGCAGGACAAAAATTCAGGGTCCTTGTTATTTGAGTTGTGAAGAAAAAAAACCTGGAAGCCAGCATCCCTTTCGTGCAGTCCCCTTTCCTGAATAACCCCTGTTTCTGAGACACTAGAACAGGGGCTGGTTGTTGGGCTTTTGCTTACAGCTCCCAGCTTCGCTCAGCCAGACCCTGGACTCAGCAGCACTGGGCTGCCAGTGCCCATTCAGCCACATTCTTGGCTGACAGCTCCTTCCTGGGTCTGTTTCTATGGCATTTTCTCATCCCCCTCCCACCTGCATCTCGCAACAACATTAAATGAAAACCTTTGTTTGGGGTTGTGACAGACTCGGGCTTTCTGATGGACCTGCGATTTTTTTTCTAGTGCATGGAAGGTAAACACTACACTCACCAGTTTTAAGCAAAGATTAAGCTTTATCTATGGTAACAGCATTAACGCTTACACTTAGTTGCGCACAAATTAATCTAAAGAAAAACCCCTTCCCGCCACGTCCTGCCTTTGATTTCAATAATGTTGTTTCTGCATTGTATCTGCATTACTCCGTTGATATGCCAGATGAATCCTTACCACTCGGATTTTCACTATAATTAAGACACCTGATGGAAAACTGAGTGAATAAAGCACCCTGATGGCAAGACACTTAGATGCTCTAGTAATAAACAATATAAGAAATTATAAAATTAACCTGTGATGTGCCTAGAAGATAAAATGCTTCAGAACATTACTGAAGGAATGAATATACATCTACCAAATTGAATACAGCATGAACCCACTTTCTGGCTAGCTTCAACTATTTGAACTTAAGTTCCCTCCTAGTAGTATTTCATGCTTCAAAGCAAAATGCAGTCATTTCAGTGAAGAGTATGAAAATGATTAGCTTATTTGGTCTGGGTAACTCTAAAATGCAATAGTTAAAATGTGAAACAGTAACGGAAGAGATTTAGCTAGACGGATTAGAAGGTTCCTCCTCAGCTAACAGTATTTAGCATAGTCATAGGCAATAAGGCAGGTTCATCCTTTCCATCGTTGTCCACTGTGGGCAGCAGAGCTGTGCTTCACACCACCCTTTTCGTGCACACAGCAACCAATACCCATTCCAGCCTCGATGTTATGCAATCCGATTACAAGTTAAATCGAACACCGAAGAGTAACCCCAGAATATGCCCCAGCATCTGCCACTGCAGACCATTCAGAAAGGAAATTCCTCTGCTGTCCTCACGAGAACATTATTCCACTATATGGGTTGGTTTGATTAATCTTTTATTCTCTAACTAGTTTTGAGGTTGAAGAACAGGCTCTGGAATGACTCCCCTAGGGACAATGGCTGACCCTCACAATCTCACAACCATCTGCTGAAATTAAATTTACGGAAAATATGCCCATACAAGCCTGACTGCCAAAAATCCCACACTGAATATAAGCAATTGAAACCAAACTGAAAAGGGGGCCAAGGAGCCATTGCATCACCTTGGTTTATAGCAAGGACTTTGCCATACAACAACATAGCTGCAATAAAATTCTGATTCCTAATGTGGGAAACATAAAACAAAGCAATATTATTCCCAGATTTTTTTTTTCTCTGAAACAAAACACCATGCTGTTTCTCCTTTCATTTCATTTAAAATGGATGTCATTATATGCAGTGGAGTCCTGACCACTCTAAGTGGACCCAACGGAATTGAGGAGGATCATTGAGTGGAGTAGCAAGACAGAAGGTCAAACCAGCACCACGTTACTCCCCCTTGACATCTGATGGAGTCATGACAGCAGTTTGGATGCTAGATAACATGAATATTCATCTGTATGATTTAAAAATTACATTGTGACTTTGGAATGACACTTCTCATGTGCCCTTGTTGTACCTTGGTGACACTGTGGGGAAGATGGAATGTAAAAACTCTTTGACATGAGTGTCACCTGCTTTTCTTCCTTCATTTTTTCTTTTTTATTATTACCATCTATTTTGAAGAAGCCTTAAGCAACAGGCCTGGAGAGTGAAGGAGAATATTAGCAAATTTGTGAAAGAAATCAATAGAATGCTGCTAACTCAAGATGTTTTCCCAAAGCAGGTGTGGCTTGTCTGTATGCAGCTCCAATGATGAAACCACCGGTTTCTGCAAGGAAAACATTTGCACCAGAAAGTTTGCCTCCTCTGGAAAAAATCCCATTTCAGTTCAGAGGTAAATAGGACAAAAATAATAACTGTCTTGAGCTTCTAAGTGAAGTTTCTTAGACACAGGCCAGTTGAGCCAGCAGGGATCCATCTCAGCTGCTCTTGTGGACATGCTACTCTATTAGAACATCTCAGTTTGGCCTGGATTTTTTTTCTTGAATAAATAGTACATAAATAAAAATTAAGGCTCAGATTGCAGTGTGTGTATCAAATCTGGATATCTCCTATATGGAGTTCAGAACATTCTCTGAAAAATCAGGCTGTCAAGGGAGATCTGCTTGTCCTCCTGCTCCAAAGGAAAAAAAAAAAGAAAAAGAAATAAAACCCTCCCACTTCAGCATCACTAGTTCCAGCCTCTGACAATAGAGAGCTATCAAAGAGTTATACTCATGTAATGAGCTAAAGACCTGATATGAAATATTAGTTACAGGTGATTATGAAGTGAAAGTGAGGACCATCTGAAATCCCACAAGCTTTCTTCAGGCCCAATGCTAACTGGCAGAAGCACTAGATTCTCTGAAGCAAGAGGTACTGACTATGTGGTGGTGTCCCACGGAAAGGAAGATGTACAGTTTCACTGAGTGCACTTTCTACCTACATATTTCTTTTTCTTATCTCATTTCCCACTACTGCACTTTCTCCTCCCAGCTCGCACTGCCCTTGCTCCTGTTGTCCATCCCTGGTTCGCTTTCACTTTCGCCCCCCTCCCGCCACCTCCAGCAGCTCCCCAGCTCGAGGCGGGCAAAAGCACTGGCCCGTACGGGGATCGAACCCGCGACCTTGGCGTTATTAGCACCACGCTCTAACCAACTGAGCTAACCGGCCCGCTGGCGGCGCTTTTTCCAGGAAGCGGCACATCAGGCGTCGGGGGGGCACGCCGCTCCGCCCCCGCCGCCCCCTCTTCTCCGCGGGGCGGGTACCGCTTGCTCGGGGTTCCCTCCCCGCGGCGCCGGCTACGCTTTCTTACAGGCCCCCAGGGCCCTGCGCGATAGGGGGCATTTCTGCTGCCCGGGACGAGCAGAGCCTCCAGCCTGGGACAGGGACACAAGCACAAAACTTTCTCCCAGGGAGGCAACAGAGGTGGCTGCAGGGCGAGGGCGTGCAGGCTCCATCCTTGGAGGTTTTCCAGGCACCTGAGGCCAAGCCCTGAGCAGCCTCCAGGCCTGCCCTCACAGCCGATGCTGCTCTGAGCACGGGGGGTTTGGGCAAGACCCCTCCCAGAGTCCCCTCCTGCCTGAGTTTTCCCACGGTCTGAGCAAAACTCCGCACAGCCTGCAGCAGGAGCGAGTGGAAGAGCAGGCCCGTAGTCTGTCCTCTGACGAACCAGGGACCAGGCAGGGTTGACCAGCATCTTCTGAAACTGACCCAGCAGCAGAGTTGAATGAAACTGAGCCTGGAAGCACTTGCCTTCCCTGGAAGGATACAGCAACACAGGAAAGAGTTATTCACAATCCCTTTTTATCCCTATTTTGTTCTCCATCCTTTGGTGCTCCATTTGCACTTTTGCCACCTCTCACAGTTGCTTTGCTTTCCCCCAGCTCATCTCTACGTCCCTGGATGGGCCCTGAAGCCCAGCTTAAGCCACTTGCCAGGACACCACTCTTGCCACCTCCCTTCTCTTCAGCACAGTCCCCCCACCAGCTCTTCCCTCACCTCCAGCACCATCTCCCCCATCCTGCCAGCCAGGCTTTTCCCCAGGCACACACCATGCCTGAGGAACACCTTCCCCACACCCCTCCCTTGCTTCCCAGTCACAATTTCCAGCCCAATTTCTCTACATCCTCCCCCAGAGTGGGGCAGGGAATGGGGGTTGTGGTCAATTCATCACACATTGTTTCTGCTGCTCCTTCCTCCTCAGGGGCAGGACTCCTCACTCGTCCCCTGCTCCAGCATGGGGTCCCTCCCATGGGAGAGTCCTCCACGAACCGGTCCAGCGTAGGTCCCTTCCACGGCATGCAGTCCTTCAGTCACAGACTGCTCCAGCGTGGGTCCCCCGTGGGGTCACAAGTCCTGCCAGAAAACCTGTTCCAGCATGGGCTCCTCTCTCCATGGGTCCGCAGGTCCTGCCAGAAAACCTGTTCCATCGTGGGCTCCTCTCTCCATGGGTCCGCAGGTCCTGCCAGGAGCCTGCTCCAGCACGGGCTTCCCACGGGGTCACAGTCTCCTTCGGGCACATCCACCTGCTCTGGCATGGGGTCCTTCCCAGGCTGCAGGTGGAGATCTGCTCCACCATGGACCTCCCCGGGCTGCAGGGGGACAGCCTGCCTCACCATGGTCTTCCTCATTGGCTGCAGGGGAATCTCTGCTCTGGTGCCTGGAGCACCTCCTCCCTCTCCTTCACTGGCCTTGGTGTCTGCAGAGTTGTTTCTCTCTCATTCTCACTCCTCTCTTTGGCTGCAGTTTGTTGCACTTCCCCCCCCCCTTTTCTTAAATATTATCAGAGGCACTACCACCATCACTGATTGGCTCGGCCTTGGCCAGCAGCTGCAGTCCCTACAGCTATACCTCAATGCGTTGTCTACAGAGGAAAGCTATGTTTTCCTCAGCCCCAGTGTTGTTCAGGGTTACAAAGATGTATTCCTACCTCTGTGCCCAAGCAAATAATTTCTTTTCCTTTTTACTGGCAATAAATTGCCAAATTATAACTATATCAATTTCCCACACACACTGTGCTCCAGCCCATGTTATATATCACATGCTGCCACGGGCCCTGCCATCATGAACCCTGCCTGTGTATGAAAGCAAGACCATCTTCCAGAAGAAGCAAGATACTTAAGCAGAAAGTGGAACAGAGCACATTCATGGGTTTCATTCTGCCTCCACCCCTTCCCAGCTGCCTTCACTACAGGATACATTAAGATCTTATTTCACATCAGCCAGTAAGGCATCTGACAAAGTGATCTTCAGTCACTGCTCACTCCCCAGCCCAAAATGCATCTGAACTGGCAATTTAACAACAAAGTATAGCTTTAGACATTCCACAGCCATGTCCTGTTTGTTCTAATCTCTCATCAATTCAGAATTGACAACTAGGGAAAAAATTTATTAGCCGCCCAAATAAAAGGGTACAGAGAACTAATGTTATCAGCCTGAACACTACCTAGGGATTTATTAATACGCTTGCCATTGAAATCTCACTCATAAAAATGCTAATGCAAGTTATTTGCATATGTCTGAGCATCAAAACAGAATAAAGACTCATAATGTTATATTTAATAAAATTATTATTACCCCAATCATAAAGTAAACCTTTGGTGGTCATAAAATTTGTGTTGAAGTGTAGCGTGTATATGCCTTCTATATTTATAGCATTTTTAATAATAGCTACTGTGAGTTTTGAATAAAACAGTCAAGAGGACCATTCTTGTCCAGACCCTACCAGTGTTTTGAACTAGAAATCTGCAGATTCAAGAATCACACCTATAAACAAGACATTATATCCAGCATAACCACCACAGTAAGTTCCTGGTACAGCAGTAGCAACAGTGTCATGCTTTGAACAGAATATCCAAAGCTTATTTCACAGCTTCTCTGTGCTGGCCAGCAACAGACGAGGACAAGTCCAGAGTCCCAGGAAGAAGAAAAAAACCTTTCCCTTCAACCATCTAACATGAACCACCACTATGAAAGCTGGTCTTGCAACATCTGCATGCCATTACCATGCTCATTTAAGGCCAAATTTACCACAAATCTGACACAGGAGAGTAAGCTGTCCAAAGGAAACCAGAAGTCCCACACATTTCTCAGAAGACCTGGACATCCTCTACAGCATATGGGCAGAAAATGCCCACATCCATTATATCCCCGTAGCAGGCTATGCCTCTGAGATAGGGTAGCTATGCACATACAGCTAATCCCCAACCCACCCCCCCAGCAGGCAGATCTTTGATACCTCGATAGTATTATTTTAGTGCCAAGGCCGGTAGAAGATACTACATGAAGACATTTTGCTTGTTTGTCTGTGTCACAGTTCCTGGATCTACTTTGTTCCCCTGGAAAATGTTTTGAGATGCTCTGCAACTCTCTGCCTCTAGCTAACACCAGGCATCAGTTTACCATTTAACATGCCACATTAAGCCTACAGTTAGCATTACAGGGATCACCAGTATGAATTATTATGAATACCATTTCATTATTAGTGCTGAAATTGTTGGCAGCTTTTCCATTTTTTAAATAGTGCCCATTTGTTTTGTTCCTGCTATGGATGGGCAGAATGGATTAGACTACATAAGACTACTTCACATCCAATTCGAGTGATACTCTCTTGCAGATAGAAATAATAGTTTTATTTTCCCCATTTTTATTCAGAAGAAATTGTAAGTTTAAGCCAGATCAAACCACACTCGTACCTTTTCATTTTAGAGTAATTTACATTTACAATTTGAAGATGGAATTTAACTATTGCTCCAGAGTGGTTTGAAACCTCATTCTAGAATATCTGTTTTATAAAATCAGTTTCCTGATGGAAAACTTACAATCGTAAAAACCCAGAGTACCATGTGATTTCACTAAAACCTGCTTGCAGAGGACTATTCTTGATTTTTTTTTTTTTTTAAGCAAAGAGTACAGAGGAGGCTTACAATTTATTTTTATATTCTAGGGAAGTTAGCCAATATAGTTCTTTCAAACCTGAATATTCAGGGAGGAATGTTTCACAAGGTACTTGTATTTCCATTAGAATGTCAGAAACATCATAGAATATTCTAACCGAGTAGGATGTTTTTCACACCCTAAAAGGACAAATTCAGACTTATTTTGGGTGAAGCTATTGAAACTGCTTCCTTCCCCTACTTTAGTTCATAGCCCTCCTCCCAGATGCAGAGCTTAAATAGAAGACCAGTACACCAAAAAGAAAACTACTTTGCATTAGAACAAAACCCACCTTCTATTCAGTGAAGTTTTACAAATGGAACATTTTTTCATAATATGCTAGGCACTCTGTACCTCTAATTCGCATTGTACTACTAAGTGGTTTTATTAGAATTTGCAATATTTCCCTGATTTGTGATCACATAAGTGTCCATTAGCCTTCATTCAAAGCCACTGCCATAGTGGTCATTTTTTGTTAGACCTGAAAAACCTGCCATTTCTGGCCCTCCTATTTCTTCAGTCCATGCAGACACCCTCTCCTCTGCTCTGTTCTGTAACACACCCAGTGGTCATTAAAGTTCCATTTGAAAAGAATTAAAAAGGACTATAATTTTTATGCGATTAAATTGGACCAATTATTTCTTGAAGCCACAAGTGTATAATTTCCTATAAGCACTGAAGAAAAATCAATATCCCAAGTTCATAAATAATTTATCACTCCATCAGGCTGCCATTTGTTAATGCAACAGAAGGACACCATTCTGGACCTGGACAAGAATTTCAGCTTTCATTCACATAGATAAGAATGCACACCAAAACAATAAATGCACTAACAGCAGTCCAAAAAACAGAAGTACTCTCAACTTCCTACATCCATGGTCCCTGAAGACAGCTATTTCCAAATAAGAAACACCGGCATACAAAATGCCTCTATATTACTAAAATGTTGCACAAGGTTCTTGCCATAGGTGACATTTGAATGTTTCGGTGGGTTTCTTACTAGTTTTGGAATCAGTTCCACATAAGACCTACAATTACAGCTAGCGTATATGAAGCCAAGTTTCTGAACATTAGAAGATTACATGTGACTTCCAAGTGTTTAAAAAGATCTACCGTAATATTTCTATACTTGGTGTTAGTTTCCTTGTTCTAACCATGAAAGATATAGCAGTATATACTGTTTATGCTCATGGGTTTGTTGCTTTTTTTTTTTTTTAAACTTAGCATCTTCTTTCTAGGCTTTCTCAGCTTCCTTCACAAAGTCTACATCATTGTTACTGCTCAGCACTCACATGCCTCTTTTCGTCTTTACGTATCATAGCAATTAAGTTTTGCAACCACCATATACATTAACATCTCCTATTTCCATTTATGTAGAGGAAGCAGCTGAAGTATTCGGAAAAATTGGGATTCAAGCAAGGCAAAACGCTGTCACTCCACAGTTCATGTCCTCATGCGGGTCTGCCGAACTATTACATCTCTTCAAAGAAGCATTTAGGGCCAGTTAGAGAAGAATCACGCTGACACCCATTATCTCCAGGAGCACAGGGGTCTCATCACTAGAACAGCAGTACCTGGGCGTGAAAGCACAACTGGATCAAGTTCTAGCAGGGTCAGCTCCCTTCTCTGTCCTCCTGACATAGATAAACTGAACAACACTTATTTTATTCTGTGCATGCCTTTGTGATGTGACCTTGGAATAAAAGTGCCTGTCTAATCTGAGTGGATATGAAAGTTGCTATGTTGCTTCCCAAATAAAAGAAGGCTCAGTCCAGTGTTATTAGGTCAAACATTCATTTATCCTGTGAAAGCCTACCCTGATCAAAGTCAAAAACAATTTTGATCTCACAGTGCTGCACCTAGCTCTCTCTGGCTGGTTTCAGAGTTTGAAACCAGCATGTCCAGAGGGCACACAATGCTTTAAGTTGCAGGATGTTATTTGAAACACTGGTCCTTGAAGCATGAAAAAACATTTTCACGTTAACCCAAACACGTACACACCACTTCATCCCAAGACTGGGAACACAAGCTGTAGGATGATGTGATATTCTGAATTTTATGTGTCTACCTGTTACCTATCAAAGCTTTCTGGATCCAACCATTCAGTAGTTATACATGAATTTAGAGAGCTTTTACTTAAAAGCCCAGTCAACTAAAAAGCATCCTTAAGAATAGGGGTGGTTCCTCCTCCTTCACATACCATACAGTTTTTCAGTCAGCTGAAAGGGGAATCTTAGTACATTTATTAATCTAAGATCTAATATTAAAGAGTCTTAATGTAAGGATTTTTGCTTACCTGACAAGCATACCTATAACCACACTGCCTATGAATTCACTTTCAATCAAATCCAAAACAGTCATCTGCATTTCAATAAAATTGTCAAAAGAGTAGAGATCTGAGAGTTGTTCATTTCTTATGAGTGTTACAAAACTCATTAGTAGGTAGAAGAGAGACATCTTATCCCTGATTTTTGTAAAAGGTGAGACTCTCCATGAGACACTGGCAAACACGAGATTTCTTAATAGGACAGAGAAAGGGAAGGAAAAAGGATTCCTAAGTTTTGTTGGTCACAAAACAACTTGTTACGTACCAAATTGTACTGATCTGAGAAACTGAAAGTTCAAAGTCGAACCAGTTTCCTAGATGTTTTTTCCACAACAACATGATATCAAGGTCCAGGATCTTGCCAAAGAACTTAATTTTGGTGAGGACACTGCAGTTTCTGGAAGTAGAAAATAGTTTAATCTACTTTTAAAAACTCTTCAACACATAGAAGAAAAGGGTTTAATCGCATGAGCTCATAGCAGCCTTATTTTTTCTGGGGCTAGCTCTTCATGTTGCTTGACACTGGGAGCAAAGTGGGATTTCTCAACCATTACCAACTAATTTAGAGGCACAAGTTTCATCCATGTCCTCTGTGCTTCTAAGCCACTCCAGCTCCCATTCTGGAGCAATACAGCATGGCAAGACCAGAGCCTGAACCAGCTGTTACAGACACCGTGGTCACTACAGCATTGGAGCAGTCCGTTTTCAGGGCACAGCTCTAATAAATATCAGCATTGTCCCACCAGGAATATATTTTGAGTTTCATACACCAAAAAGTATGAGACAACTTAGCACAGCCAGAGTGCAGACTGAAAGCTTAGCAAGGATTTATGTACAAAGCCAGACCCTGTTGGACAGGATCAATTCAAACAGAGGAAAGGAAAAGAGCAAAAAGCCTTTTAGGCAACACTTGAAGGAGGATGACCTTCTGGGACCCTGCTGATTACTTACATGATTTCTTGCCAAGAAACAAGCGCTGCACTGCTCTCCAGCCTCAGCAGCCAGCATTATGGATCCCTACACATTGGTAAATATACTTCCAGCCCCAGGCTGCAGTTGCCAAATATGGTGACAAACTATTTTTAAAACATGGTATTGTGACACATGCAAAGCCTAAGGAAAAAAAAAGTCAGTCCATTTCAAGGTTGGGAGTTAGTTTTAATTTCATTTTAAAGGTACAGAACTGCAAGGAGTCTACTTGTGTTAATAATCGTCAACTTCACCCCTGGGCCCACTGGCTTAGAGCTGGATATAAGCTAAAATCTCTTAACTAGACCCTGATCAAGCAAAGCAGGTCAGGACAAGTATAAAGCAATGAATGATACAAAACTTAATTATATCAATCAAGTTCAAAGCAAAGAAGGCCTGTCCAGTGGCTTAGTCCAGGGTTGGGGGGGTTGTTTGTTTGTTTTAATTTCTACCCTCCTTACTCTCCCTGCAAGGCATTAGATTCTTGCACAAGTAGATTTAGACTCAGCACATCTTGACATGTTTTTTAGGGGTTTCATAAACAATCAGTAAAAATAAGTTTTTCCCTGACCTTTACCCAGGGTACGTTTCCAAGGACTAACACCCTTGCAAGCGACCAAGTTTCTCTACATTCTTCCCAAAACTTTCATCCCCCTGGGAGGAGAGCCCTACTCACCCCAGGAGCCAGAGGTTGCCACATGCTGTCCTGTTTCATTAGGCAGTGTGCTGCTTAACCTCCCATTTCCTGCATCAGGGGCCACCACGTTCGTATAAATCGCCCAGGTGAATTGCCACACACCGTAGGTACGTATCCATTAAGTACAGAATCAAGACAGAGGGTAAAGTTTTAAAATGCTTAACAGCCCAGATCATTTGAAATAAATTTGAAAAACTGACACTGGCAAAATTTTACATCTTCGTGCATATAGGTTATTCTAACCCTAGCATTACTATGAAGTTGGAGAACACTAGTCACAAGGGTAAGGCCCTTGATCTCTGCCCTGGGACAGGAGAGTTTGGAGAGGGAGACTTTGCATGCAAGTCTCATTCCCCGATACCAGTTCCCATGGGATCCTTTGTACAAGGTACTTCACTGCTGCCACTTCTGTGCACCCTACCATCTCTTCAACTGCCATCAAGCAAAACACTGATGCTGCTCAGCTACACCCTGAGTTTTACAGATTTTTCCTCTGAATTCCATAGTTCTCTGGGTGTCCTGCTCACTCCCACTGATGGTAGTAAAAAAACCTAATGGAAAGAATAGGAAGAGAAAATAAACTACTGAAATGAAATTAGAGAGATACAAAATTAATGTAAAGAAAAAATGGGTGTGAGCTAGACACCTGCTGGCTTCTCTTCCAGCAGAAATTGATGCTATGCAGTATCAGGCAGGGATAAGAGAAAAATAACCCTCTTTTCCCCCAAATAATAACTAACAATAACTAGTCTCTTGCTTTATGCTGCAGCCCTGTTATTTGGAAGTATTTCTCTTTTAAAAGATTTAAATGTGATTTGAAGGAGAGAGGTAATGGAAGGGATTTCAAGACTTCCTAGTGCCTAGCAGCATCCTGCAGGGACAGCACTAAAATTTATTTGGAAATGTTTACCCCCCTATTGCCTACATATTAGCAAAATTCTATCTCTAAAGCTGAGTTTTATTACAAAAGCAAAGCAAGACTGCTTATTAACAGGAATTCATTCATTGCAACTCAGTGATTTATTATTCACATTTACATTTGTGCCAGACAACCTGAGCAGTGTCTGAAAACCCCAAATCTTACAAGTTTTAGTAGAACCCTAAACAGCTTTTTTCTAGTCACAATTATTCGCTTGTTCAGAATATTTCTGTTACCCAGCTGGAAATGGGAAGACAGAGAGGGAGAACAATATTTAAACAATACCATGCAGCTTGGATGACCCAAGCAAACCATGTCACAAAGAGCTAGTGTGCATGAACCCTTCCTCCATATGGTAAGGACTTCTAAATAAATGCATCTAAACAAGAGGCACCAAAAAAATGACTACTAACATAGTCCAGCCACAATGAGCAACAAATGCTTGAAGACCCTATGCAAACCAACCAAAAGCTGATGTTCACCGTAGTGCTCACAAAGAGCAGAAACATATACACGTAACCGAGTCTTACTGAAAAAAGATTACAGAAATATTAGGGAATTGGAATGAGAGCGCCTTTAGAGCAGGCCTCCTATAGGGTTTGACAGACTTGACCTACATTTACATTAGTGAGTACTGCAGCTCAGCAGAGGTATACCTGAAGGCCAAGCAGCTGATTTGGAGGGCAGTGTACACTCTATAGCTGCTCCAGGACCTTTACTTTATGCTATGCCTAGCAAGGTCCTGCAGAGTGAGCAGCCATTAGCTTTTGAAGTGCTCTAGATGCACCACTGACATCTTTGCTTAGTTTCATCTTGCAAGACTCTGGTTCACTTTTTCCAAAGAGATTCTCCAACAGGGACAATTGGGAGACACTGACAGAAGTGCCACCTTCATCCACTCTAACACATTAAAGTAGATAACCATACACAGTCCAGTATCCTCAGTACTCACATTTAGTCAAAGCTTGAGATAAGTCTAGTGATGTGGGAACAGAGTCTGCACCCACAAGGGAGGAATTTGGGGCTGAAGTAACCACCTCCAATGACACAGGATTAAAGAAAAACTGGAGCCAAATTTTAATAATGGAAGATAATACAGTAAGAGCGTAAGGCTATGTTGCAGTGGATCCACCACCAGTTTCCTGTATGATATTGGTTAAGTAATTTATCGTCCCCATGTCTCATCCCCATCTCCAAGAACACAAGAATGAATACTGGGGAGTACTCAGATGTTAAGAGGAGTCACACAGCTAGTAGGGGATAGCATTTGAGATAAAAGCTTGAAGCAAAAGGAAAAAAGATTTGAAGCAGAGAGGTCAGCTACATAATTTCCATCTAAACCCACAGTGGAAACACTTTGTTCCCAGAAGTGTATGGCCACAAAACTTGAAGTTGAGCTTGCCTCTGCTGGAATCCATCTCATAGTTTCTCTGGTTGCCTCTTCTTTTAGAGACTCAGGTTTCACTTTAAAGACCCTCAGAAAACAAGAACAACTGACACACCTACTCTCTTAAGTTTATAAGAGCCGATAAGTTTACAAGAATAAAAAACTCAAATGAGAATGAGTGGCATCTGAAGGCTCTTAAAAGCACATTGTTGTTAACAAGTAGGAGTGGCAGCTTTTAGAGG
Organism: Haliaeetus leucocephalus; assembly: GCF_000737465.1. Taxonomy (NCBI): domain Eukaryota; kingdom Metazoa; phylum Chordata; class Aves; order Accipitriformes; family Accipitridae; genus Haliaeetus; species Haliaeetus leucocephalus. Next base: position 15,185,089 of record NW_010972664.1, read on the forward strand.
CTAGTGTTATCACAGCAAGATTTGAATTAAAAATGGAGCAAAGAAGAGACAAGACATGTTCTGACATTCACAGCAATGCACAGGAAGCAAAGGGTACAGAGAAAATGAGGAAACCAAAAAAAAATCAAACAGTTGAAACTGAAATCTACCAACAACAGGAGATGCTGATAAAACCACGAGCTCAGTGAAGTGAGAAGTAAAAGTGATTCCTCTCAGGGAATCAAGTGATTGATTGATCACAGGTATTTTAATCTACTCTTAGTTACAACTCAATCAAATGTATGATTTAAAAAGTGGAAAAGCAAGCATCTTGAAGGAAGTAATCTATATGAACATAATAGATGTGGATAATTTTGAAAAAAAAAATAAATCAAGATAGAGGTGCCAGTGGGCTTGATTTAATTGCAGAGAGAGAAGAGTGACCATTTCCTGGCAAAGAACTTTGATGTACTCGTGAAAGAACTAATGTTTTTAAAATAATCACGTGTATCACATAAAGGGCAACGGCTGCACAGCAGGAACTTGACATGCAAATTCCTGTCTTTATTCAGTCCACATATGCACATGCTGATAAGAGATTTAAGCAGAAAATTACTCATTTTGCATCATCATATGTAGAAGGGATATAGTTGTTTAGTCTGAAAAAAAGCTGCTTAAAAACAAGAAAAACATGCTACTTCACAAGCAAGCATCAAAACAGGATTTTCATTGCTGCTTTAGCCTCACAAATAGAAATATGGTCAGCTCATACCCTTCAGCCTAAGCTGGACAAAGGTGTTATGATAGCAAAAATTCTGAAAGGCCATAATATGCACTAATGTGGGAATGAGCATCTAGTTTTAATATTTCACTGTAAAGAGAAATGCTGGTAAACTGGTTTTCCCCACTGAAACAAGACAAAGTTGGTTGGATGTGGCTCATACCACACTAGCTGCACACTTGTCTATCAGCTTCCAGCACTTAAAACTGACCACACCAACAACAGGAGATGTTCACCTGTTCCTGGATAGCTTTGTTCTGGTTGTTCATTGCAGGCTCTGCTTTTTCTCACTGGCCATTTTCCCTGCATGGTAACTATAAACCAGAGCCTCTTGTTTAAGGTAATATGTGAAGTGGGAAACATTAACTAAGGCACATCCATAGTGGGTCTCCCTCAAATGCACCAGAATCAAGACCTTGAGAATACTCTCTGGTTACAAAACAGATTTTGTCTGAAGTAACCAATGATCATATGCACCCTGTTAGCCACGTCCCTGGTAAAAACTGACAATCTCCAGCTTTCTTCCTCCATTCTGATGCTGCTCTGTTTTCCTCCATTTTCCTAAGGCTTCAGGGTCATAACTCTTAGACACTTCTTTTTCTGCAAGACTTTTTCAACTCATGATAGTCCCCCATGTAGCAGTAAAGTTATTAATATTTAAGATTTGAGAGGTCTGGCTAAGAAGTTTACCCTAACTAAAAGCTGTGGTTGTTTCCAACTCCCCACTGCTGAGCTAAGATAATACTGGGTGTGCCACTCCAGTAGGGTCCACCAAGAGCCACCTCTACATATTGTCACCTTACTGTCTGATTCCTTACTGGAACTGTGGCAGCTAGCAAGATACTTAAGGAACCCACCTCCACCAGGGATTGACAACTGGCTTTGTTAACTTCAAAATGATTGTTTTTCCTCACCTCTTTTCCTGAAAGAATATATAGGTTGGGTCTCTGCAATCAATTGGCAGAGAACAGGGGAGCAGAGAAGGCCACGCTGTCTGAATGTCCTCACTACAATCATAATAAAGCTTCTGTCAGACCTGCCCTAAATTGTACTTGCAGTATTAGGTACACTGAGTACCCAGGTTCTGACACCCATAAAGCATCCCTATCCTGAAATTCCAGTAGATCCCAGCCATGATATTCTGTGCCCACAGTTTCCCAAATGATCTTTTAGGAAAAGATTGATTAGAAAAGCTTATCATTGTAAACACACAGACACTTTAGGCACAGTCACAGGCAATCCACTCATCTAGTGGACTGAGAAAGAATGCAAGTTGAACTGAAAAATTTAAGATAAAACTAAATATGGCTCCAAAAACTTTCCTCATATTAACCACATCAATTACCATGACTTGTCATCATTCTGAATGATGACAATCAGGAGAAGTTTTAGAGAGAAAACAGCAAGATTCCAGAAAAATATAAAAGCATATGTCTGCATGAAGGAAAACCCATTAAGAAGTGAGTATCATAAGCACATACCTGAAGGGAAGGCATCTATTGAGGGAGGCATGTCTGCTTTTAAATCAACAGGCTGATAAAGAAATGTACTAATTTACGTTCCCAACCAGAGTCAGGACTAACCTGCAGAGGTTCAAGGCATGCATGCCTAGGATGGACCAAGAGAGTGAATGCAATGTGTCAGTATAAAAGCAACAGCAGGAGAACTGCTAATAGCTTCTGTCATCAACATTAAACATGCCAAACACAGGGAAAAGAAACACAGGGTAAGAGGAGGAACCTGAGCACCTCCCCTGCCAGATAGAGATGCCCCAGAAAAATACTTTCATCCTACATGAATGAACACCCAAACTTTCCGATTTTAGTATTACAGGCTGCCATGGTTTAACCCCAGCCAGAAACTAAGTACCAGGCAGCTGCTTACTCACTTCCTCCCCCACCCAGTGGGATGGGGGAGAGAATGGGAAAAAAAGTAAAACTCATGGGTCAAGATAAGAACAGTTTAATAGAACAGAAAGGAATAATGATAATAAATAATAAAATGACAATAATAATTAAAAAAATAATTGGAATGTACAACAAGGGATGGACAACAACTGCTCACCACTCGCTGACCAATGCCCAGTTAGTTCCTAAGCAGCAATCTACCTCCCAGGCCAACTCCCCCCAGTTTATATACTAGGCATGACATCACATGGTATGGAATATTCTTTTGGCCAGTTTGGATCAGCTGTCCTGGCTGTGTCCCCTCCCAGCTTCTTGTGCCCCTCCAGCCTTCTTGCTGGCTGGGCACAAGAAGCTGAAAAATCCTTGACTTGGTATAGACACTACTTAGCAACAACTGAAAACATCAGTGTGTTATCAACATTCCTCTCATACTGAGCACTCAGAACATAGCACTATACCAGCTACTAGGAAGACAATTAACTCTATCCCAGCTGAAACCAGGACACAGGCCCATCTGAACTTCTAAGCCAAAGCTTAAGCAGCTGAACAGCCTTTTTAACAAAAATACACCATGAAGTCACTGCTGAAGGAAGTCACACTTTAACATGCTCAAAGACCTAGGTGCACAAAAGCAAAGCAGGCAATTGAATGAACTGCTAAATCAGTATTATTATTACCAGCAGTAGAAATAAAATAGATATCTGACAAGTCCAATCCAAAAAGCTGGCTGGCTGGACAACTAAGAATAAATTAAAAAACAGGACTGTATGTGTCCACAAAGGCATCTTCCCCCCGATCTCTCAACTTTTATAGCCAACTACTTTTCCAGTCCGCTAAGTCAACTTATACCCTATTACTAGAGACTGCTTGAGTGACTGCAAGATGCCAGAGATTATTGCCACCACCACAGCTACCACTCCTTCACTTTTGTGACTTAGCCCATCTTTTTCCACAGCTTCTCCAGTGCCACACACAAGGATGTTCAACAACAGTTATTGTGAATTCATTTCTGAAACAAAAACCAAAGGAAAAAGCAGAGCCCACTACTGCCAGAACACTATTGGAGGAACACCTGTAATCAGTTGTTTTAACAGGATCTGATTTTCTTCAAGATTTATTATTCTAGAGGACATTGGATTTTGTCCGATTATGTGAAAAAGTTCAATCAATGCAATAAAAAAGGAAGCAAGCATATTTTAATGGAGACTGAAGAGACAAAGGAGGTCACAGATATACACCCCATTCCTAAATTAAATTTAGCAGCTTTGAAAGCTCCTCAATACACAGCCCTGAAGAAGGAAGTCCTTCATCTATAAAAGATGCAGAGCATATATATTAGAAGTGCGGGCTGAGCTGTATGAATAAATCATAAATAATGTAACTCATTGAATTCCTCTCCACCTCCTGCCAGAATGGAGCAGGAACAGCTCATGATTTTCAGATAAATTTTGTTATTCAGAAATTATCTATGGAATCATCTCCATGGATTACTATTTACTTATACCTTCTGCTTGAATAGATAGTCGCTCTTATTCAGTGTTGGAAATTCCAGCTGTTTTGATTGGCATGTAGCTCACACAGCACATCTCCTCCTTCCCTGAACACAGGCACTTATTGGGTACTCATACAATTACACATTTTAATCTCAAACCTGATTCATGGTTTGTTTTCTGTGAACATGGCAGAATGTTTCCTTGCAAGCAGTAAGCATTCATACCGTTGGTGCAAGCTGTGCAGCCATACTGTCAGAGCTCGAGACGGAGACCTGGGCTCTAGGCCTTAGGCAGGTGATTGCCCCTCAATACTCAAGTACAACCGGCATCAGAGCTTCTTCCTTTAAGAGCCACTAACAGCAGACAAAATATTGTGCTATAGAGGACCCAGATATTATTAAACTCATGCAACAGTTACAAAACTGGAAACATTCATGAAAGTTCTCTGTGCCATATTTACCCCAGACCTTCAATATAGATTCACTGTTCACGTATAAAACCCTCCTGCCCTTGCATGCATAAAGTGGACTTTGATCGAAGACTAAGTTTGCTGTGCAGAGGGTTGGACAGGCCAGAGGACATTACACGTAACTGTTTCCAACATAATGATGTAACGGATGTTAGTATAGTCTTTAAAAAGTGTGTCTTGTTTTCAGGTTTGGATTTTTTTTTTTTTTGAGTTTTCCACCATTTTTAGTCAGATACTTACTTTGCTCATTTACACAAAAAGCACTTGTCAAACATATGGTCTGAACTTAAAGCTTTATCTCCAGATATGATGTCTTCAATCTGTTGTCCATAATCTCCAAAGGAAGCCTTTGAAATTGGCACTCATTCAGGATCCTAGTTTAAAGGAGCCCTTGATTTCTGTGTTAGGAACTTGAGGGAGGAGGTGGGTGGTTGGTGGTTTGGTTTGGGTGTTTGGTTTTTTTTTTTCTTATTTAAAAGAGAGAATCCCCCTTATGACAGATTTTGTTAGACTCTTTGGGAAGCAAGGAGAGCTGCTGAGCTGAAATATGGTTGTTCTGGATAACCTGTGTTCACATGAATCACTCTTGCAATGCGAATGCCACAAAGCTATCCCTAAAACAGTCAAAAAAATAAGGAAACAGTTATATCAGAAACACCATTTTGTTAAAAACCAAAACATTTTAAAGGAATGTATTTACTTCATATGGGGAAAATGGGACATTGACAGCATTAAAATACTTTGGTTTACTTTTATATAAAAAAATTATTGCAATTTTCACTGTTTTCTTCCACAATTTGAGGTATGCACAAAAAAATTAACAGAATACAAAAGCAACAAAATCACTTGGTTTCAGCTCCAACAGAAATACTTTCATGATCTCAGATAAGTTTGGAGAGATAGAGGAAGGAATGGTTATTTGATAACATTTCAAAACTCAGCTCGGCTTTCCAAGAAAAACAAACCCAAAAAGGTAAAACTTCCTGACCAAGCTTGGGTCCAACAATTAATCTAAAAGACAATTCTGCTAAAAGCATCAGTACATTTATTTTTGTTACCTACCTACCAAGGTCAAAGAAAAATATGCACCAAAACAATAGGCAAACCCAGAGAGAAGCTTATGAAGTCCAATGTTTAGTTATAGACAATATGCACTTTGCATCCCACTTCCAAATAGGCTTCACAATGAAACCTGAATATCAGGCTCATCCCCATTAAAGTGTCATAGCAATTTTGGGATAAACATGAAGCAGCTAAGTGATCCAAGGTCAGTTTTTAAAGGTCAAATGCCTCCTGTAGAAATAGTATGCTTGTCAGCAGCCCCAGCTGATGCAAGAGACTGCACTAGCACAGAAATTTTACTACTACCCATCCGTGCTGGAACAAGTCCCTGAAGAACAGGGCTAAGGTACATTAATAGGACAATGTGGAATAAATATTTTTAAAATATGAAGTTGTACTCCTGCCAAAGCAATTCACAGGCACTCAAGCAAAACAATCACATCATTCTTAGCATGCAAAGAATTCTATGCACTACTAAAGAACGTATCCAGGATTATTCTCAATGAGCAATGCCTAATGGAAAAACAGTAGTCAAAAATATTCTCTTTGATGCAAAGGACATTTGAATCATACAGAAAAGTAGTATACACAGTAATAACATATGTTACCAGAATCCTTCAGCTACAGGTAACTACTCTTTGAAAAGTGCTTGGATATTTCAAGTATCCCATTACCTCTTTTCACAAAAAAACGCACAGTAACTCAGAGGAGTTAAGTGACTTGCTCAAAACTATTCAAGGTCAGGCAAAAAAAAAAAAAACCCTCAGCAACTGCCCTGTGAATAGACTCCCACTCTCCTGATTTCCAATTCCCCAGCCCAGCAAGTGGGCCTGCAGTGCGTCTCCGCAGTGGCAACACATGGCAAGCCTTCCATTAAGGGCTGCCTACCAGAGAAGTTCTCTACCCACATAGGATACATTAACCAAGATGTCATGTACACGCCAGCAAACACATCCACACAGTAACAAGAGGATGACACAACAGCATTCACACAAAGCAAGACCTCACTGAAGTGAGTGATGCCAATATCTCATCTTTTCTAAAGGGCTTGGCTACATATTTAAAATATTTGGAAGTGTAAATACTGCCTATGCATTTTATGACACAATAAAAAGTGGTTTAATACAGCAATAAAAACTCAAATATGCCTTGACAAAGTTATTTCAAACAGTTCTAAAGCCCATAGCTACTAAGTTTTAGACAGATATAATTTCAGAAGGGCCTTGACACAATACCATTTAAAATGAAAGTAAAAAATTCTGCATATCAAGACTTACTAAATAAATCTCAAGGTTTTTATGGCACTAATGAATGAGTATGAGCACATTGGGACTGCTGAGTAATTCGCATTAAAGCTATATATTGTAGAAGTAAAAACAGTTGCATATGCCTTAGTACTGAAAATGGTGTTTAGGACTATCTGGAATAACAGGGCTGCAAATGGGGAATTCTTGTGGTTCAAGCAAGAATATTTACAGGAGTCACCTAGGGCACAAGCAAGATCAAACAGTTAAAAGAATTAGAAGCAGCATGCACTGCATTCTGCCCATCAAAACAAGAAAAAAAAAAATCAGAGTACATTAATCTTGTTTGCAACAGTCAGTGTTTCATAACAAATAACCCCCGGCAAGGCACACGAACAACTTTGCACCCACCGTGAAGAGGATTTAACCTGCACTGTTTCCCAGTCATTGGGGTGGGAGGCCCAGCAGCAGCTGGGGGGTCCATGGCCTACCCAACCCAAGTTCATGGCATTAATTACCCCCACAAGCAGCAAGGGGGCCCAGTTGTCCCCTGCAGGCACCAGGGCCAGCCCCAGTGCAAGGGGGGCTGCCAGCATACATGCTGCACTGGTGGCCATGCAGTCACGGCCAGAGCACCGGAGCACAGCCCGCCTTGGCCAAGCATCTGTGCAAGTCTGACCCCAGGAAGGCCAGTGGTGGTGATAGCAATTTTGGCTTTAAAAAAAAATTAGCTCAATATTAAGAACTTGAAGAAGGCATTTCTCTCCAGGCTGCCCACTCAACTGCTCAACTGGATTAGCAAATTTTTTTTTTTTTTTACACAATTTAAACCAAGCTTTTGCATTTCAATTGAAATGAGGCAGGCACTACTCTCACAAGCAGCTGAGTTGACAAGTCTAACAGGACAGTGGTCTCTGGTTGAGGGGCAGTAATCTCTTTATGTGGCACCGATAACCCAAAGCTACATCACCCTCCCCACAACAGTCCCTTCACTAGCTTAGAGCAGCTGCTGCAACACCAGGATGAGGGGCAGGGAAAAGGCAATTTTTTGAGCCATCATGATCAATTCCAGGACTGTTAAACCTACAGAGTAATGAGCCACAGAGGTTGTTTACTTTAGACATATACAGTGTGCAAAATAGAACAGTGTAGGCTTGGCTTTTGTAAAGTAGTTCAATTTGACTTTGAAAAATCACAATGAACAGACGTCAAAGCACAGAAAAGGCAAGTTTTACAGCATACATCATTTGCACAAGAATTTGCAGTTCTATTTGCCTATGATTTTTTTTTTCCTTTTAATGTGGAAAATATATTAAAAGGTGCTTATCTCATTTTAATCAGAATTATTTTGGTGTTCTGGCAGAGAAGCCTGGTACCAACTGTTCCTGCACTCAGCTGGCATCAAGTACTTTTCCCTTCCCAAGATTAGTCAGCACACTTCCAGGGAATCAAGGCAGTAATACAGCAAGATAAAAATTAAAATACACAGCATCCCCAAATCATATGCAAGTAATTGGCAGAAACAAGACTCAGTCTTCTGATTTAGACACTGTGGAGCCCTCTTCTTGTTAATTAAAAAAGGTTAGGTGAATGATTTAGATGAGCAATTCAGAAGAATTATGAACCTTCCTAATCCTTTGTTCAAAATAAGAGCTGAAATTTCTGGAGACTCATAAAAAGCTAACTTCAGTCACACATAGCCTTGTGCATGCATACACACATGCACATGGTAAGCTCTCCACTTTCTTCTACCCTTCCCACATTTAACAAGCAGTAAAAGTGTCAGAATAATCTTGAAGAATAATGCCTGTGTCAATAGAAAATTTTCCACTCCATGCTGCCTTCAGTAACACTAAGTTCATTGTTCAGGGTAGGAATTCAGGAAACAGCTTGCCTGTTTTTTTGGAAAAAAGATAGCTGTAAGAGTGATGAAAGTAATAAGGAATAAAATTTTGTTGTTGTCAACCAAAAAAACATTTTTATGAATTCCATTTTTGTGCTTGACTTTTAAAAATGTCATTCAGTATGCACAAAAACTTAGGAGAAGCTTTTTTTTTAAAAAAAAAAAACAAACCTCAAGTGCTTTTTGGCACTCTACATAAGCACCTCGAACCACACGATTTTTTAACGCTTAAATGTGAAAGAATGTCTGGTTTGAAAACACTGCTCAGAACCAAGTTTATTTGCTTTTCCTCAGCATTAAGCTGCCCAAAGGAGCATGAGAGAACCTGAACTCCTGTCCTCACCACGGCTTGTACACCAACTCTAGTCCAACAGCTGTATAAACCATTTATGCAGCCCTAGGACCAAGGAGGCAGACCCTGCCCACACGAGCACTGTGCCAGTGCCATGACGATACAGCTGCCAGCTGGAGCAGGCTCACAGCTGGTCTTTGATGTGTGCAGAGGAACATGGCTCTGCCCATATATATCCATGTAAAGATGCCTGCAGCAAAAACCCAGCCTAACGTACATTAAGAGCTTACATAGCCGTGGCACGCTCAGGAGAGTCAAGGCAAATCACCTGAAGGCACAGAGTTAAAGCCAGGAGCTTAGCATATTGTTAGATGGAAGTTACTTCTAAGATGGAATACTGAGATGATACTTTAAATGTGCTTTAAGGTAATATACCCTGACTTCGGAAGTCAGTTGATTTACCTTCTCTTTTCAAAGTATGTATGTGAATAACAGGAAGACAGAAGAGAAAATAAAGCAATAAAGACACAGTATATGCCAGCCTTTCAGAAAGTACCCATCTTACATACATATCATCCAAAGAAATGTAATTACTCACATTTAAATTCCATTAAAAAACACACTACAATAAAGGTATCAGAACCCTTCTTTGCAGTTCAGGAGGCACAGAGACTGGGGACTTTCATCTTGAAGCAGCACAGGTTCATTCCCAACACCAAAGCCAAAAGAAGAATTCAGTTGGGGAGCTAATTGCACACCAGAAACCCTCAGGCTACTCAAGAATGCTCTCAGTTCTAGCACCTCTGTTGTTACTGTGCTGGGTCTATGTTCCTCTTTTCCTAAAATCAAGATTATAAAAGTATAATCCCATTGCAATTTACCACCAGTAACTCCAGTAGGTCTCACCTCAGCACAACATTAGCAACTGTCTTTCCAATCTGGGACAACAGCAGCATGAATTAGTGGCCTGCCAGCTTTCACAAGGCAAAGTGCCACTTAGTTTTAAAACAAAAATCACAATCAAGAAATTTCGTAAAAAGAGAGTAGAAAATGTGCAAACTAATCAGATATTATATACCAATTACATGGGACATTTAGTACAAAGTTATGCAGGTCAGTTCTGTCCTGTCTCCCTAAAAAACCTCCTGAACTCACTTTCCAGCTGATTCCTTCTACTCTTTCATCTCTTGATACTCAGCTTCTTCACCTACACCTACAGCAAATTAAGTCTAGAGAAATTCTTGCAGTGTAGAAAGATGATCACTGTCATTTTACCTTTTGTGGTTTTGTATTATTTAACCACTTCTGAGCCCAGAGCTAATCTTTATGAAGTCCTTCCAAACCTTCTAGAGTCTATTCCTCATGGCAAAAGCATCCTGCACATACCAGAATTTAAACTCCCAAGTTTTTTTTTTTCCTCTTGAGATTTTATAGCTTTAAAATGAAATTGTCTAAGTTTTGTTCAAAGCATTCTTAAATCAGTTCCAAGGCATAATCCGTTAGAAGAAAAAAAAATTGCAAACTGCACAGTACAAAGGCTGGCTTCTGCACAAGTTTCTACGTGATTCAATTTTGGTCGACTAACTTGAAATTCATACACCATATTGTGCAGAATGGGACAGTAAGTATTCAATAAGACACTGAAACTGTGCATAAATTTAAGATTATGCATCAGTTGCAGTTCCTTACTGAACTGGTCTCCTATACGTGATTCTTTTAAGGCCATAAATATTTCAGAGAGATAAAAAAAGACTTTAAAGAATTCTCCCATCCCCCAAATAAAGCATGAGGTCAAGAACATGGAAAAGGTACAGAAGTAATCCTGGCCTGACGTTTAAACCACAGGTCTATTTCACTTTCTAAAAATTGATTTAATAAACTTTGAAATGTTTTGTATTTTACATTTTACCTGCATAAAATGATAAGAATTAATCTGTTTATAATTGCACAGATGGAAAATACAAGTTCCAATTAATGAATCAATCTAAACAGCATTTGAACTACTGCTTTTATAACATAAGGCTTACATTTTCCCCCCTCACTCCCAGAAGGCTATGCGTTCTTTACTTGCTCAACTGCAGGAATTTACAGGTGTTAAATTAGCCACAGTAAGCCTTACCTTTTTTTCCCTGAATGCTATCAGAACATATTGAGAATTACAATAGAAACATATTGAGAATTACAGAGAAAAAGTTAATTAAAAATTTGAATATAAGCACTAGAAAGTTCAAACAAAAGATTTTTCCCCAGTTCATACCAAGATCTGGCTGCATGCATAATTACACATAAATCAGACCATAAGTTTCTGTGCTTTTCTTCGTCAATAAGAAAATAAACCTTTCCCCCTGCAATTTAGCTATACATTTATAAATAACCAGGGCTCCTATTACAGTCAATATCTTGTGGATGTGATGTTAAAGTGATAAGATATGCACAAACAGACCAAAAAGTTCCAGTGATTTGTACTATTGGGGCAGCTTGCCAGGTTCCCCATCTAAATCCATCCTATAAATAGAGGTATTCTAATGTAAAAAAGTTTCCCAAGTATCCACTCTGGTTTAAAGGCAAGTTCCTTCAATGTCAGCTTTCCACAAATAGAAATGATTGAGTTTAGCTCATATATGTCATCTGAAAGCAAATTTGAAGATTGCTGCCTCCAATATTCATACCAAAATAGCAGGTTTTATATTAAAGGCCACAGTGACATACAGAAAGACCCCACCACTCCCACCCCCCCATTTCTCACCAAAGCCTTGGCAAACAAGTACTTAAATTAACTAGGCAAGGTTCTAATTACAATCCTTGTGGAAAGGATGATGCACTTCGGGGGGGGGGGGGGGGGGGGGCGC